>NW_026652276.1:233413576-233826323 GCF_009828535.3 Hylobates moloch | reverse complement strand
GCTCCACCCAGTTCGAGCTTCCTGGCTGCTTTGTTTACCTAAGCAAGGGTGGGCAATGGTGGGCGCCCCTCCCCCAGCCTCGCTGCCGCCTTGCAGTTTGATCTCAGACTGCTGTGCTAGCAATCAGCGAGACTCCGTGGGCATAGGGCCCTCCGAGCCAGGTGCGGGACACAATCTCCTAGTGTGCCGTTTTCCAGGCCCATTGGAAAAGCGCAGTATTAGGGTGGGACTGACCTGATATTCCAGGTGCCGTCTGTTACCCCTTTCTTTGACTAGGAAAGGGAACTCCCTGACCCCTTGCGATTCTCAAGTGAGGCAATGCCTCGCCCTGCTTTAGCTCATGCACAGTGCACTTTACCGACTGTCCTGCACCCACTGTTTGGCACTCCCTAGTGAGATGAAACCGGTACCTGAAACAGAAATGCAGAAATCACCCATCTTCTGTGTCGCTCAGGCTGGGAGCTGTAGACCGGAGCTGTTCCTATTTGGCCATCTTGGCTCCACCCAATCCTGGCTAGCATTTTCAATACTACAGCATGTACTATGTACAACAGCTTCTATTCAACATAGGAGTGGTGAAAGTGGGCATACTTGTTGTATTAGTCCATTTTCATACTGCTATGAAGGAATACCTGAGAAAAAGAGGTTTAATGGACTCACTTCCACATGGCTGGGGAGACCTCACAATCATGGTGGAAGGTGAAGGAGGAGCAAAGGCAAGTCTTAAATGGTGGCAGGCAAGAGAGGATGTGTAGGGGAATTGCCAGTTCCACATGGCTGGGGAGGCCTCACAATCATGGCAGAAGGCAAAGGGGATGCAAAGACACATCTTACATTGCAGCAGGCAAGAAAAGTGCCAAGCAAAAGGGGGAAGAGCCCCTTATAAAACCATCAGATCTTGTGAGAACTCACTATCATAATAACAGCATGAGGGTAACTGCCCCTATGATTAAATTACCTCCCACTGGCCTCCCTCCCATGACACCTGGGGATTATGGAAACTATAATTCAAGATGAAATTTGGATGTGGACACAGCCAAACCATGTCACTTGTGTCTCATTTTAGTTTTTAGGAGAAAGGTTTTCAGCTTTTCCCCGGTTCAAAATAATGTTAGCTATGTGTTTGTCATATATGGCCTTTATTAAATTTTGTGTTTTTTTCTATGTCTAGTTTTTTGAGAGTTTTTCTCATAAACAGTGTTGAATTTTATCAAATGCCTTTATTGCATCTACTGAAATGATTATATTGTTTTTGTCTTTTATTCTGTTGATGTGATGTATCATATTTATATATATATTTGTATATATTAAACTATCCTTGCATCTTTGGGATAAATCCCACTTGATCATGGTGTATTATCTTTCTGATATGCTGTTAAAATCAATTTGTTAGTATTTTGTTGAGGATTTTTGCCTCTGTTTATCAGGGGTATTGGCCTGTAGTTTTCTTCTATTACTGCATCCTTGCCTGGTGGCAAGGATGGTATCAGGGTAATGATGGTCTCGTAGAAGGAGGTAGGGAGAATTCTATTCTCTTCAATTTTTTGTAATACTTTAAAGAGAATTGATAAACATCAATTCTTCATTGTAAGTTCAGTAGAATCCAGCAATGAAGCAATCTAGTCCTGACTTTTCCTTATTGGGAAACATTTTGCTACTGATTCAACTGGTCTGTTCAGATTTTCTATTTTCTTCTGATTCAATCTTGGTAGGTTATATGTATCCAGGAATTTATCCAGTTCCTCCATGTTTTCCAGTTTTTTAGTGTATAATTTTCATAATAGTCTCCAATGATCTTTTGTATTTCTGTGCTATCAGTTGTAATGTCTCCTTTTTTGCTTCTGACTTTATTTATGTGGGTCTGCTCTCTCTTTTGTGGTTAGTCTAGATAGTGTTTATTAATTTTGTCTTTTTGATAAAAATTTTGTTCAATGGATTATTTGTATTTTTTGCCTCTGCATTATTTAGTTCTGCTCTAATTTTTATTATTTCTTTCTTTCTACTAATTTTTGGTTTGATTTGTTCTTGCTTTTCTACTTATTGAGGTGTATCATTGGACAAATTATTTGAAATTTTTCTGCTTTTTTGATGTAGGAGTTTATTGCTATAAGCTTCCCTCTTAGCAGTGCTTTTGCTGTATCCCATAGGTTTTGATATGTTGGTTTTTGTTTTCATTTGTTTCAAGAAATTTTCTGATTGCCTCCTTTATTTCTTAATTGATCCAACTGTCCATTCAGGAGCATATTTTTTAATTTATATGTATTCATACAGTTTTCGAAGTTTCTCCTGTTATTGATTTCTAGTTTCAATGGGCCTCTGAGAAGGTATTTGATATAATTTCAATTTTTAAAAAAATGGTTGAGGCCTGTTTTGTGTTCTAACATATGGTCTATCCTAGAGAATGTTCCATGTGCTGATGATAATGCATATTCTGCAGCTGTTGGATGAAATGTTCTATAAAAGTCTATTGGGTTTATTTAGTCTAAAGTACAGTTTAAATCTACTTATTTATTAAATTTCTGTCTAGATTATCATCTAATGCTGAGAGTCGGGTATTGAAGTCCTCAAGTCTTTTTGTATTGGAGTCTATTTCTCTCTCTCTCTTTTTTTTTTTTTTGAGACGGAGTCTGGCTCTGTCGCCCAGGCTGGAGTGCAGTGGTGCATCTTAGCTCACTGCAAGCTCCGCCTCCTGGGTTCATGCCATCCTGCTGCCTCAGCCTCCCGAGAGCTGGGACTACAGGCACCTGCCAGCATGCTTGGATGATTTCTTCTGTTTTTTTTTTTTTTTTTTTTTTTTTTAGTAGAGACAGGGTTTCACTGCATTAGCCAGGGTGGTCTCGATCACCTAACCTTGTGATCCACCTGCCTTGGCCTCCCAAAGTACTGGGATTACAGGTGTGAGCCAGTGTGCCTGGCCTCTCTCTTTAGATATAATAATATTTCCTTTATATATCTGCATGCTCCAGTGTGTATATGTTTAGGATATTATATCCTCTTGCTAAATTGATCACATTATTTTTATATAATGACCTTCTTTGTCTCTCTCTACTGTTTTTGACTTAAAGTCTGTCTTATCTGAAATAAGTATATTAATATATTAATAATTATTCCTAATATAATAATTACTAGTAATAATTACTAATATAATAAATATTATTCTTTCTTGGGTTTGGTTCTTGTTTGTATGAATTTTTTTCCATTCCTTTACTTTCAGTCTATATATGTCTTTAAAGGTGAGATAAAGTGAGATGAGTTTCTTGTAGAAAGCATAGAGTATATTTTCTAACCATTCAGCCAGTCTATACCTTTTTAGTGGAAAGTTTAATTTTTTTACATTAAAGGCTATTATTGATATGTAAGAGTTTATTCCTGCCACTTTGTTAATTGATTTCTGGTTGTTTTATTTATCCTTGGTTCTTTTCTTTCTCTCTTATTGTTTATCACTGTGGTTTGGTAGGGTTTTTTTAGTAGTAATATCTGAGTCCTTTCTTTTCCTCATTTCTGTGTTTTCTCTACAAGTGAGTTTTCTACTTTCACATGTTTTGATGATGGTAGATATTGTCTTTCTGATTACAGGAGTAGGACTTCCTTAAGCAGTTTCTGTAGTACTGGTCTAGTGGTGATAAATTCCCTCAACTTTTGCTTATCTGGGAAAGACTTTATTTCTCCTTAATTTATGAAGAATAGCTTTGCTGGGTATAGTATCCTTGTCTGGAGTTTTATTCTTTCAGCATTATGAATATATCATTCCATTCTTTTCTGGCCTATAAGGCTTTTGCTGAGAAATCCACTGTTAATCTGATAAGGGTTCCCTTATAAGTAACTAGATACTTCTCTCTTGCCATTTTTGGAATTCTCTCTTGGTCTTTGACTTTAAACAGTTTTACTATAATGTTCCATGGAAAAGAACTTTTTGCATTTTATCTATTTTGGAATTGCTGAGCTTCCTGTATCTGGATGTCTAAATCTCTTGCTAAATAAATGTTAAATTTGTATCTATTATTTTGTTAAATATGTCTTCTACCCCTTTCTTTATTCTTTGTCTTCTGAGACATAGAAAGTTAACATATTTGGTCACTTTGTGGTGTCCTATATGTCATGTTAATTGCTTTATTCATTTTTTAAATTATTTTTTCTTTATGTTTGTCTAAGTTATTTCAAAAGACCTGTCTTCAAGTTCTGAAATCTTTTCTTCTGCTTGAACTAGTCTGTTGTCGAAGCTTTCTGATTTATTTTTTATTGCATTCAATGAATTCTTCAGTTGCAGAATTTCTGTTTGGTTCTTTTTTATGATATCTACCCCTTAGGTAAATTTCTTATCCATATTTTGAATTGTTCTTTATACTATTTATCTAATTTCTCTTGTATGTAGCTAAACTTCTTTAATATCAGTATTTTTAATTATTTTTCTGGAATTTTAGAAATTTCTTTTATGTTGGAATGTGTTTTCAGAGAATTATTTTGTTTCTTTGGAAATGTCATATTTCCTGGCTTTTTCATGTTTCTTGTGTCCTTACGTTGATATCTGTACATTTGTTGTAACAGTTACATCTTCCAATTTTTTAAATTTTCTTTCATAGGGGAGGACATTTTTCTGAAGTTGTATTTATGGTGTTGTTTTGGTAGGGCACTTTGGATTTGGTTCTGGTGCATGTGCTAGTATAGTCTTCATATGATTTCTTCGGCTGTAAAGAAAAGAAATCATATGTAAATAAAAGAAAATCATATATAGTGTCACTGGTGTTTGTGATTTTATCAGTGGCTTAGAGTGCATTTGTTAGTGGAGGCTATCATAAAGTTTTGCTGGGGACAGAGATATAAGGTGGGTCAGTCCTTGAGCCCCTGAGGTGACAGTGACTGGCTGAGTGTGCCTGTCCTTTTGCCCCAGGGCAGCATACACCAGCACCAATTTTAGTGGGTACAGGTAGACAGGTTATTGAGTCACTAAGCAGCTTGCTTGGGTGGCAACAGTGGCAGCAGTGGGCTGGGTGGGTGGCTAGATCCTTGGTCCCCTTGGTTGCAGGTGTGGCATGGGCAATTGCAATAGCAGTAGTAGCATAACCCTCTGGCTTTCATGCTGTCCACACCGATATTGGTAGTTGCTGTGATAAACTGGATGGGCCAGTCCCCAGGCCCATGGTTGGTGCGTGTGAGTGGGTGCCAGCTGTGGTGGGAGCAGCAGGCTAGGTGGGCCTATCCTCAGGCCCTGGGAGGAGTGCTGAGGTGCCAATGGTGGCAGATGGGGCACTGCAATAACCAGGACCCTGGATAGTGTGCTTGAGCACTGGAGACAGAGGAATTAAGCTGACAAGCATTTCCTCAAGTCCTACAATGGTGCATATGGGCACTGACTGTGGTAAGCAGTGGTAGAGTGATGCCTAGTCCCCTGGCAGAGTGCTTGGGCAGGGGCAGCAGTTGCTGTTCTGTGGACCTGCTTCTGGGGACATTTTGAATTATTTGTCAAGTGATTCATATAAGGCAGGGTTGGTTTTAGTGGTAAACATGCAGCTGGGGAGTGCACACTTTGGCCCCAAGTAGCAGCTGCAAGTAGGGTAGCCTGTTTTCAGAGCACTTGTAAATGTGCAGCAGCCCCACTACAGGGGGTGAAGGGGTCACTGCCAATGACTCACACTTCAGCTCTGTTGGCAATAGCCTGTGGCAGCACCCAGCTATGAACAAGGGATATCCATGGGGCTCCAAGGGCCTGGAGATGCAGGATCTGTTGGGCCCTGGAGCACGGTGTGGTCTTGTGGGGGTTGGACTCTCAAAATAGCACCATGCTGCCCCTGCTTAGCACTCGGGGTGGGTTCGGGGGGATCCAGGGTGAGCTCTGACTACAGAGCAATGCTGTCATGTGGTCTCTAGGCAGCTTCCTATGTTAGTCTCAGGGCCTGTGTGGGTTGAGGGGCTTTCTGCTGGTAGGAGTGCAGGAGTCCAAAGTGGGAATGTGGATTACTGGGGGCTGCTCACCCTTTCCCCATACTGGGGAGCCTGTCCAAGTTCCCAGCAGATCTCAGCCAAACAGATTACCTGAAAAAAACAAAAAAAAAACAGATTACCTGGCTTCCTTCTCCTTCCTTGCCTTAGGTATTTCTTGTCACTTCTCTTTTAAAGTCCAGCACTCTCTTCGGTGATGGATTCAAAATGTGATGATCTACTTACTAGTTTGATTCTTCAAGGAGAAGGCAAGTACCAAATGCCCCTACTCAACCGTCTTGAAGCCCATATACCTTAATAACTTTTATATATTTCTAGTGTATTGATACTTTTATCACTGACCCTCTTTGACATTAGCAATATTTTTAGTCTTTGAGTCTATTTTCGCCGATATTAATGTAGTCACTCCAGCTCTTTCAAAATTACTATTTGCATGAAAAAAATTACTTTTTCTCTCTTATGCCCAGCCTATTTGTATCCATGAATCTAACATGCTTCTCATGTTGCCAGCACAGAGTTGGATTTTGCTTTTTTATTTGTGTCTTTTATTAGAGCATACAGAACATTTACATTTAATGTAATTATTGATGGGGTTGGGTTTAAGTTTCATTTTGCTATTTCTCTTCCCTGTGCCTCATGCATTTTTGTTCCTCTGCTTTTTTTTTATTGCCTTTTATAAGTTAAGTATTTTTGGTGTCCAATTCTTTCTCTGTTGATGTTTAGATATAATTTAAACAGCTTTATTGAGCAAAAATTGACATAGAATAAGCTAAAAATGTTTAAAGTTCATAACTTGATTAAGTTTTGACATGTACACATTCTTGAAAATATCATTGTGCCCCTCTGTCCCTCCCTGCCCCTGTCCCATCAACAAGATGGTCAACAGGCATTAGTTTGCAAGATGTAGAATTTTATATTAATGGAAATATGAAAGTTTCATGTAGACATATATTTTCATTTCTCAAGTATATAATTAGGAGTAAAATTTCTGGATGGTATAGTAAATATATGCTATAAGATACATAATTTTGCAAATATTTTCTTTCAGTCTGAAGCTTGTCTTTTTATTTTCTTAATGGTACTCTTTCAAGAGCAGAAATTTTGAATTTTTGTAGAGTTCATTTAATTTTTTTCTCTTTTATTTATTCATTCAGTCTTTAGTGACTGAGTGCTATATATTGAAACAGTTCTTTGTTTTCCATTCTGCTGTTATCATTTTTTCCATTCTGCTATTATCTTAATATATCTTTTTTGTTTTGTTTTGTTTTTGAGACAGAGTCTCGCTCTGTCACACAAGCTGGAGTGCAGTGGCGTGATCTTGGCTCACAGCAACCTCTGCCTTCCAGATTCAAGTGATTCTCCTGCCTCAGCCTCCGGAGTAGGTGGGATTACAGGCACCCACCACGCCCTGCTAATTTTTTTGTATTTGTAGTAGAGACGAGGTTTGACCATGTTGGCCAGTCTGGTTTTGAACGCCTGACCTCAAGTAATCCGCCCGCCTCAGCCTGCCAAAGTGCCAGGATTACAGGCATGAGCCACCGCGTCCAGCCTTAATGTATCTTAAATATTTTATATCTTATTTAATTCCCTGTGTTTTCACAGTCTTTTAGTTTTAGCACATTTTTAGTGACAATATTTGCTTCCTGCCTTTTCCCATCTTCCCAGACGACAGTAATGTGAGTTCCCTAAAGTAAAGCTTGTAGGAGCGTGGCTGGGGCTTCCAGGCAGGCCAAGTGTCCAAGCTGGCAAGAGCAGGGTGTACGAGTCCATGGCTCATGTGGATGTGCACAGACGTGACTGCATAGACAAAAAGGTCAAGCAGGAAGCAGATGGGGCCGGAGGAGGGAGGAACAGGGCCGAGAAGCCAGGCCATGGAGAGGACAGCAAAAAGCACTTTGAATTACAATTTCACAAACAAGTTGTTTGTATGACTTTACACTGACGGTGCTCACAAAGAAGATGAGATGAGAATTATCATCCCCATGCCACAGATGAGAAAACAGTTCCTCAGGGGTGAAGTACGTTGCCCAGGAGCTAGCTTCTGACAGAACCCAAGCTAGAGTTCAGCTCTCCAGACTCCTAAGCTGGTGTCTTCCCCACTAGACCACTCTACATTCTGCATGGCCAGAGTCTCCTAACCATTTATCTCTTGGGCTAATTCCAAGTCCAAACTGTCTCTAGAGCCAGTTTTGTATCCAGTCTGAGATACAGGACATCCCCCTCTGCTACTCTGCGTCCCAGAGTCGAGTTTGCTCTCTCTGCCTGTCCACAGCCCCCTTAGAGGCGAGGCCCACTTCATAGAGTCTAGGAGAAAATGGTGTTTTGGACATGAAGAACAGGTGGTATTTGAAAGACACAGAGGTTTTTCCTCTCTCTTCATTAATTTGGGGGTAACCAAGTCTAAATGATGTGCCCTACAAGAAATAGTGATGAGTAATGTCTCTGCCTCTGACCTCAGGCTGTGTGTGAGAAGCAAAAGAAACAAGAGTGGTCAACAGAGAGCTCCAGGTACCCAGACATTGTCGGGAGAGACAGCCCCCTCCCCTTTGCCAGTGGATGCCCTTGACCTCATTAAAAATAAGAAAAGGCAGAAATCAGACCAGTGGTAGCCTCAGCCCTAGAGTCTGCTAACATTAGCAGGAGCTCCAACAGCCTCCCCACCGCTCAGTTTCTTGGCCATAGACTTCTAGGGAGAGGCCTGAGACAGCACACTACATTAAAAATCCATCAGCCACAGAAATTATTATTTTTAGCAAATTGATGACTTCATGGAGAGTTGGGAATACTACACAGAGGGCTGCAAAGGTGACAGGCACAACCAGGTCAAATGGATGGCAGTAATTTTACATGGCAAGCTGAGAAGTGCACTCAAGAGAGATTGCATTCACATCCCAGCTGTGCAAAATTTAGGCAAGCTATTTAACTTTTCCATGCTTTAAGTCCCACATCTGCACAACTACATTGCAAAGGTCTGAAGAATATGAATAAAATATGTAAAATGCTTAGGATAGTATCCAGCTCTTCAAGGGCACCTAACACATGGTAGCCAGTAATCATAAACTGTAAATCAATGCACATATTCTCTGTGCTTTCTTATTGGTCTACATAAAATTTCTGACCTAGAGGTGGAATGTTGTTAACCCTATATTAGGACTCTGTTTATAGGATTTTCTCAGCTCCTGTACTCAGCACACATGGTCTGACTTTCATAGCATGGTGGGGATAAGCACATAGCCCAAGCTTCTCTCATAGGAGTATGCATGTGTGGGCACTCTGAAACATTTAGTGGAAATATGGGCAGGAAATGGAAGACTGGGGGGGAGAGAAGGAGACTAATTTCTTTTATTCCTAGGCATCCCTGGTCGTAGAGTCAGAACAAGGTTCCAGTTGAAGACTGTCTCCACCCTCTCAGTATCTCAGTTTATTAACCATGATTGATTTGGCTGTAAAAGTAACCAACAGAGTAGCTGGGGACCTCTTATACAAAGCTACTACTTTGATTTTTCAATTGGTTTTAAATCCCGAAGGTAGAGAAACCTTGGCTGGGCAGGGCCCAGGAGCAAGGTGAAATTGCTACAGTCATTTGGGAAGTTAAGAGGGTTTAGTGCTCTCTGATTGATTGAGCTGTAAAGCCCTCCCGCCGTGAGTGCTGACTGAGGTAAGAGAGTGGGAGAAATGTAAATAATTTGTGGCCAGAGAGTGGAAAATTGTGCTTTGAAAACATGTCTGCAATGTGCACAGAGCACAAGTGTTTGCTCACTCTCTGAAGTCCTGCAGTGTCCACTGTTGCAATCTCTGACCTTCAAAGGCAAGGAATTCTATTACAGTACTTACCTCTTATCCAAATGGGAGATGTTCCTAGACCCCCAGTGGTTGCCTCGAACTGCAGAAAGTACCGAACTCTCTATACACTGTTTTTCTTATATGTACCTATAATAAAGTTTAATTTACAAGTTAGGCACAGTAAGAGATTCAAAATAATAAATAATAATAAAACAAATATAACAACCTACTTTGATAAAAGTGATGTGAATACAGCTTCTTTATCTCTGAAAATATTTTAATATTTTCAGATCATTGTTAACTGCAGGTTACAGAAACTGAGGAAAGTGAAACAATGGATGGAGGGGACTTCTGTACTTGGGAACAGAAAGGAGGGATGCAGATGTTTTATTATTTATTTATGTTTATTGCTGTAGAAAAAATGCAAGATGATGTCTTAACAACCTTCACTATTTTTTGTGCTAAGCATCATGGGGGCTAAAAAGAGATCCAGTTCCTTCCCTCAGTGCTCTTAGGATTTCTAGAGTGGGAGAACTGGGCGATTTGTTCCTTTTGTTCGTATCTTCAGCAGTTCACTCACCTGACCTGCACTTGGACCTACTCAGTTGACAAGACTGTGAGTCTTGATCCCACAACAGATGAGACATGCCGGATCTTGAGAGGAGGTAAGAGAGTGGGAGAAATGTAAATAAATCGTGGCCAGAGAGTGGAAAATGGTGCTTTGAAAACATGTCTGCAAATTTTTTATATTTCTCCCATTAACAAGGCACTCTAATTTCCCTTTCTTTGAATACAGGTCATCTTAGTGACTCACTTCTAATGAGAGAACCTGGTAGAAGAAACCCTGAGTGACTTCCAAGGTCAGGTTTTAAAATGATACGGCTTCTGGCTGGTTCCCTCTCCCTTTTCGGTTGCTTGACCTTGGAACCTGGCAGCTGTTGAGCAGACTTCGCCAGGCAAAACTGTTGGGAGTTCTGACTACTCCTATAATAAGATGTGTTAGTCAGGGCTCTCCAGGGGAACAGAAACCAACAGGAGAGATAGGTAGGTAGGTAGGTAGACAGACACACAGACAGACACACAGGCAGACACATAGACAGATGATACATAGAGGCTGGCAAGTCCAAAATCTGCAGAGTCAATGATCCAGTCTGGGTCTGAAGAGCAGCAGCTGCTGTAGAACAAGGAAAAGCTGATGCCCCAGTTTGAAGGCCACCAGGCATGGAGAATTCTCTCTTACTAGGGGAAGGGTCAACCTTTTGTTCTGTTCAGGCAACTGATTGAATGAAGTCCTTCCACATTAAGGAAGACAACCTGCTTTACTCAGTCTACTTGTCCAAATGTTAACCTCACCCAAAAACACCCTCAAAGCACACCCAGAAGAATGACCAAATGTCTGGGGACTGTGGCCCTGCCAAGTTGAAACAAATAGTTAACCATACCCAAGATGTATTAGGTTACTCTGTGGACCACAGGATCCAAAAAGACTCAAGAAAAATCCAGCTGTCTTAGATTCCTGTACCAAGCAAGACACTTTTTCTCCTGGATCCTTTCTCTGGTCACATTTTCCATGTGGTCTCCCTACCATGACTTTGCTGTCAGTGCTTAACCCTGCCTGATCCACACCACTGAGCTTCGTCTACGTATCTTCCAGCTGGCACCGCTGACTGGCCAACGCAAAGGCAACACGAATGGAACTGAGTTTTCCAGGACAGTGATTCCTAAATGGAGAGGAAAGTCCTATCCTTATAAGTGATATTCTTTATGATGGTGCTTTGTTTCTGGCTGATTCCCAGCGGTATCACTCACTCACTGTGAATCTTCGCTGTGGCTGTTCTTGGCTCAATACCCCAGCAACCGTTTGCTCTTTGCTGGTGGAAGCACTTAACCGTCAGCCTCAGACTGAGGGTCTAATCCTGTCGTTGGAGAGTGAAATCTCAGAGTCCTGGACCATAGTATCAGGGACTCAGGTCAGCTGTGGTGCTTTCTCCCTTTTGATAATATACCCCTTAATCTGCCTTTCTGCCATATCCTTAGAGAGCAGGCCACACGAAACACCAGTTTCTGTAGGTCCTTAACTTGCCTTCTGGGCACTGAGGCTCTCTCTTTCCTTTAAGCACTGGCCATCACCCTTTCCTTAAGGCCTGAGGTCTGACACGGCTGTTTTTTCCCCCAATACATTTCTTTTTTTTTTTTTTGGAGACAGTCTTGCTCTGTCCCTCAGGCTGGAGTGCAGTGGTGTGATCTCAGCTCACTGCAACCTCTGCCTCTTGGGTTCAAGCGATTCTCATGCCTCAGCCTCCCAAGTAGCTGGGATTACAGGTGCATGCCACCATGCCCTACTAATTTTTGTATTTTTAGGAGAGACGGGGTTTCACCATGTTGGCCAGGTTGGTCTCAAACTCCTGACCTCAGGTGATCCGCCCACCTTAGCCTCCCAAAGTGCTGGGATTACAAGCATACCCAATACATTTTTAATGCTTGGAATTCTATTTGGGAGATTTATTCTTTGTGACTTGGTCCATATTGTCTTCCTGATGCTAATGACCCCTTTTATGGAATTTCTCTTTTTTCCTAACATTGAGACACGTTGCTCTTCTCTGCCCTGCCCTCATGCCTCGATGCCGTGCACAGTATGGAATCCACTCATCTGACCTTGCACCTCAGGCTGAACCCTTCTCCTGGGAGCAACGAGAGCACCCGGAGCACGTCCTGGCTCGCAGTGCTCACTCTAAATGCTGCCGAGGGAACCAGTCAGAGGACAGTGTGAAAAGCTTTTCCTACATTAGAAAAGGCCAGGTGGCTCCACCCTATCGACAGACCCTTCCTGACCTTGATTTAAGGTCAGCATTGCCCTTCTCTCTGCCAACTGCCCATACGAGCGGATGCAGGAGAGCTGGCCTCTCTCTGAGCTGCACACCTCCTTCCCCCAAATCAACGCCTGCCAGAGCTGATGAGCACGAGCACCTCTGAATCCTTCATGAAGGTCATTAGGAGCAAACGGCATTTATTTCCCTGGCTACAACCTTGGAGAGGTGGTCATTTTAAGGTTCAGCCTGCTTCAGTTACCTGAGAGAACCCAGATGCTATGAACAGGGAAATCACGAGATGCTGGGTCCACTTGGAAATGAGAAAATGACACCGTTATCTATAAGTTATGCAGACCAGAAACACAGGCATCAGGCATCATCTTTAAATCTCTTTTTCCCTCACTCCCACATTCAACCCAGAAGAAAGTTCTGCTGGTCTCATCCTCACACTAGATCCCAAATCTAACCTCTCTCACCCCCTCCGCTGTTCCCACTGAGCCTCGGCCACATGTGTCCTGCCTGGACGCCAGCAGCCTCCTGCTGCTCTTGCTGCATCCACACTTGGGGCTGATGCTCCGTTTTCCACATATACCATATGGCACACAGGCCACGTTTCTGCTCCCTTCCCTTCGCGTACATCTGTGGTCAATGGGGCCACGAGGCATAAAGCCCCTGCCTCTCTCTCTGACTTCAGCTCCTCCAGCCCTTCCCTTAGTTTATTCCCTCCACACACAAGCATTTTGCTGTTACTCAAACTCTAAGATCATTCTTTCCCGGCAAAGCATCCTCACCTCCGTACATTCTACCTGGCATGCCCCTTCTCCATGTCTTCACCAAGGTCCTCCCTCCACTTCACTCAAGTCACTCACTTTACTGAGCATAGCCCTGATCCTACTTCCCTGCTCTTCTTTCTAAAGTCCATGCCACCTGCCATGCCATGAGCTTGCATCTCTGCTTTTTTATTTATTGCTGGTGTCCACAACCACACTCGGTGCTCCAGGGGACTTTGCTTTTGCTGTGCCCGTGCTTATCACACTATGCCTGTCACACAGTGCCTGTCACATAGCAGCCACTCAAGGAGACATGACTGGAGGAATCGTGTGTGTTTTAGGGAGATAGTGCGTCCTGTTCACATCTCAAAATATCTGTCACTTCAGAGGCACTTGTGGATGTTCACTGTGTTCTCATGTCTGAGTTTGGTGCTGTAGGGTCACCCAAGATAGAAGAGCATAGCTGCTGCCTTCAAGGACTTTGCCATTTACAAGAGGCAATAGCACTAACGTGAGTGAAGCAATTCACATGGCGCATGAGGATATTCTGGGATGCTTTGTCCTCTATGGCAAAGAACGCTAGTGCTCGGGAGTGCATACCGTGGATCAGGCTGAGGTCTGCAGTACAGTGAAGAGGTGGGGCCCAGCCAGGCCTGAGAGCACCTGAGGAGGTTAGATTTAGGCAGCAGGGCGGTGGCCAATGTTTTGAAACAAAGCAGTAATTTTTGTTTCAAAACAAAAATTTTGCCCCCCACCAAAGTTATCCAAGGCCTAAGAGGAGTTTTGACAAGTGGAGAGCAATTCTGAAAAAGGTGAAATTAAATCTGTTTCTGATCCCACACACAAAAATAAACTCCAGAGACGTCAGAGAGAGATCTGAAAGTAAAAAAATAAAAATACACACACGCTACAAGGAAACATGATGGAATCCCCCTGCACCTTGAGTATGGAGGAAGGCTTTCTAATTACTACAAATCCCCATACAGAAAACCAAAAGATAAATGTGACCACATAAAAATAAAACTTTTGCATGTCAAAGGCAAAAAACTAAAAACAAACAAATACACAAACTACTCAAAATGGTAAACACCATAAGCAAAGGAGTTAAAAGATGAATGAGCACTGGGAAAAAAGATTTTGAGTATTCATCACCCATAAAAGGTTAATACTCCTAACTTGAAATATTTTTTAAAAATTAAGAGGAAAAATATGAAAAAAATTTTATAAGCAAATTAGCAAAGATGTGAAGCAACAATGCACAAAAGATAACATATGAAAAGATGTTCAGATCCTCTCATTATAAGAGAAATGCAAGTTAAAACACCAATCCTAGTTCACATCCATTAGACTGGCAAACTTGGAAATTCGACATGCCTTCTGTTTGCGAGGCTGTAGGGAAACAGGCACCCTGCTACATTGCTGGTGGAAATAGCAAAGGGACCATCTCTCTGAAGGAGGATTTGGCGATATGCAACAAAATTACATACGCATTTGGTTTTTATCCTAGCAATCTCTCTTTTAAGAATTTACTCTGGGGCCGGGCGCGGTGGCCTACACCTGTAATCTCAGCACTTTGGGAGGCAGAGGTGGGTGGATCACGAGGTCAGGAGATCAAGACCATCTTAGCTAACACAGTGAAACCCCATCTCTACTAAAAATACAAAAAATTAGCCGGGCGTGATGGCAGGCACCTGTAGTCCCAGCTACTCGGGAGGCTGAGGCAGGAGAATTGTGTGAACCCAGGAGGCAGAGCTTGCAGTGAGCCCAGATTGCACCACTGCACTCCAGCCTGGGCAACAGAGCAAGACTCCGTCAAAAAAAAAAAAAATTTACTCTGAAGACAAACCTTCCCCCACACAGTTGTTAAAGGCTTAAGAAGGACGTTATTTTGCTCGTGATGTCAGAGGAAAGCCAAATTCAGCTGGCTCATCTGAGACTCCAGGATAAGACGGTATAACCGAATCTCAGAGAGGCAACCACAGCACATCACGTATTCCTATGCTGTGTCTGATGCAGGAACTTTAATATGACCTCAGCAAGATTTACCAGCTTCTGCCCACGTATGGACAATAACTCACAGCTCCACTTTGCTTTCAGAAACTTCTGTTATTAATAACATTTTTCTGAACATGAAATTCAAACCTATCTGTCTATAAATTATACTTTGTTCCTTGGGGTCAAACAAATTAACTTTCATCAACTTAGCAGCCTATAATATAGACCTACAAATATTTGAATGTAAGTCATGCTTTTTATGATTCTCCAGGCTCCAGTTCCTTCACCTAATCATTTGTTCAAATCTCTATTTTCAGGGTTTCCAGAAATGAACACAATACTCTAGCATATGGTGGAATGGTCACCTTCTATAGTCTAGAACCACAAGGCAGTTAGGGACTAGATTCACTTGCATAATTAGGGCAACATGTTGACCAAAAATTAATGCACTTATGGTGAATAACAATCCCATTATTTTCTCAGGTATGTAGCTGGTAAGCCGTGATCCCTTTTCTGCTCAAATGGATAATCAAAGTAGCCTTTATCCCTCTGCCTTCAATGAAGCCTAACACCCAACTTCCAGCCCATGTTGATCACCTATGATGGGCAAAGCATCACACTTAGCATCATGAATGAGAAAAATGAGGAGGAGTGGAAGCAAAGGTTGAGGGGATGCAGAAAAGGTGGTAGCATCATATAAGAGACATTTACAGGCTCCCTTCCCTAAAAGAGCTTATTGCTCTGTCATTGAACTGAGACTGTCAGTAAACAATTCGAACCCATCTTGCTGAAGGAGAGCTCAAAATAGAGTTCTTATGGAAGGCTTCTCGAAGGATAATAGGGGCAGGGAGACAGCATCCAGATGTGACATGGCAGAGACCATTCCTACTCACCAAGTACCCATATGATCCCCCTAATTTTCAGACCAGGATACCTGGATGAGGTCATTTAACTAATTCTTGGGACATGAGCAGGAATGGTGTATCTCTTGCTAGCTGAGGTCTGAGGCAAATACCAGCGTATGTGTCTTTTCTAGGCATCTGTACTTTAATCTTACTTCTCTTTTCTCTCCTCTCTCTCTGTCTCTCACCATGTGGCTAGAAGGAAAGGACTCCAACATGGAGGCACTGCAACATGGAAGTACTTTAGGTCTCTGCCAATAAGAAAGCCTGTGTCAACAGGGGAGCCACAAAGCAGAGTCATGCAGGACAGTATTGCAAGAGACCCATGCAAAAGACCCATGCAGGGGAGTACTGCAGGAGACCCATGCAGGAGAAATTTCAGGAGACACATGCAGGAGACCCATGCAGGAGGAACTTCAGGAGACTCATGCAGGAGACCCATGCAGAAGACCCATGCAGGGAAGCACTGCAGGAGACCCACGCAAAAGAGTCAAGCAGGGGAGCACTACAGGAAATGGATGCAGAAGACTCATGCAGGGGAACATTACAGAAGACCCATGCAGAAAAGCTTGCAGGAGGCTCATGCAGAAGACTCATGCAGGGGAGCTCTACAGGAGATGGATGCAGAAGACCCATGTAAGAGAGCTGGCAGGAGATTCATGCAGAAGACCCATGCAGGGAATCACTGCAAAAGATGCATGCAGAATACCCATGCAGGACAGCACTGCAGGAGACCCAGCAGGAGGACCTTCAGGAGACTCAGACAGGAGAGCTCGCAGGAAACCATGAAAAGGACCCATGCAGGAGAACACTGCAGGAGACCCATGCAGAAGATCTGTGTGAGGGAGCACTACAGGGGAGCCCACGGAGAGAAGCCACTCAACCCATAGCTGACAGTGTTGTGAGAAATACAGTCTTTCCAGGGCTTTTCTTTTGCCACCACAGCATATCTGTTCTATTCCAATGAATACAGTGGATATCACCGAATGTGGACTGCATTAGTTCGTTTTCATGCTGCTGATAAAGACATACCCAAGAGTGGGAAGAAAAAGAGGTTTAATTGGACTTACAGTTCCACAAGTCTGGGGAGGCCTCAGAATCATGGCAGGAGGCAAAAGGCACTTCCTACATGGCTGTGGAAAGAGAAAATGAGGAAGAAGCAAAAATGCAAACCCCTGTTAAAAACCACCAGAACTCGTGAAACTTATTTACTATCAGGAGAACAATATGGGGGAACCACCCCCATGATTCAATTATCTCCCACCAGGTCCCCCCCTCCTACCACAATACATGGGAATTCTGGGAGTACGATTCAAGATGAGATTTGGGTGGGGACACAGAGCCAAACCATATCATTCCACTCCTGGCCCCTCCAAATCTCTTGTCCTCAATATTTCAAAACCAAGCATGCCTTCCCAATAGGCCCCCAAAGTCTTAACTCATTTCAGCATTAACCCAAAAGTCCACTGTCCAAAGTCTCATCGGAGACAAGGCAAGTCCCTTCCACCTACAAGACTATAAAATCAAAAGCAAGCTAGTTACTTCCTAGATACAATGGGGTACAGGTATTCGGTAAATACAGCCATTCCAAATGGAGAAACTGGCCAAAACAGGGGGGGTTACAGGGCCCATGCAAGTCTGAAATCCAGCGAGGCAGTCAAATTTTAAAGTTCCAAAATCATCTTTTACTTCAGGTCTCAGATCCAGGTCACACTGATGCAAGAGTTCCCAACAAGTTCCTCATCTCCATCTGAAACCACCTCAGCCTGAATTTCATCATCCATATCACTATCAGCATTTTGTTCAAAGCCATTCAACAAGTCTCTAGGGAGTTCCATACTTTCCCACATTTTCTGGTCTTCTTCTGAGCACTCCAAACTTTTCCAGCCTCTGCCTGCTACCCAGTTCCAAAGTTACTTCCACATTTTTGGGTATCTTTTCAGCAGCACCCCACTCTACTAGTACCAATTTACTGTATTAGCCCATTTTCATGCTGCTGATAAAGACATACTCAAGACTGGGGAGGAAAAAAGGTTTAATTGGACTTATATGGCTGGAGAGGCCTCAGAATCATGGCGGGAGGTGAAAGGCATTTATTACATGGCAGCAGCAAGAGAAAATGAGGAAGATGCAAAAGTGGAAACACCTGATAAAACCATTAGCTCTCATGAGACTTATTCACCACCACAAGAACAGTGTGGGGGAAACTGCCCCCGTGATTCAAATTATCTCCCACTGGGTTCCTCCTACAACACATGGGAATTCTAGGATTACAATTCAAGATGAGATTTGGGTGGGGACACAGAGCCAAACAATATCATGGACCAAATGGAGAAAGATGAGTGAGGAAGATATTCCAGATGGAGAAAATAACATGTGCAAAGAACTCAAAAGTAGAACATAACAGAAAGGGGAGAAATGTAAGCCTCTCCTCTGAAGTCACCCAGAATTTTCTTCAACATTTAATCTTCAATTACAAGCTGTAAATAATTTTTGCATATTATTAGTCCTGATGTTTTTCAGTTCAATGTGACATATTTCAGGAACCTCAATCAAATATCAAGAAATAAAATGTCAAATGCTGACTTACTTTGCATACTAGATACCAATGGAAGGTCATTGTCTGCAAAACCTACCAACTTGAAAAGAGCTTTGGACTAGGACCCAGGCTACTGATTCTAATTCCAGCTCTGGTCTAAGGTCACTAATACATATCAGTTGAGCCATTAATGTGAACAATCAAGTTGGAAAAGATCAACTTAATGGTTTCCTCTAGTTTTGATAGTGTGTACTTTTATGATTCTAACAAGGTTTAGTATTTCCTAAAGGTTGTCACACTGTATTGTCTCATGAAAGATTAACAAACCAAACTGATTGAGCACATCTGCAACTGCTCTGTGATAGTAATACAAAGGCTCCCAGAAGCACTGGCAGGGGATTTCCAAAAACCTACACATGACATGGGTACTGGGAGTGCTGGCTTTGTACCATGGAGTTCTGGCAGAGGCACTCAATTCAGTCTTGGTGACAGATCTTCTCCTGAGAAAAGGAAGTTTCCAGTGTACTCATAAGAATATCCTGGGCCAGCTTCATATAGATCTGTCCCCACATCCTGCCTTTTGTATAGAGCACTGAATGTAGTTACAATGAATTTGTTCCACTATAGTAACTGATATGGTCTGAATGTCTCCTCCAAAACTCATGCTGGAAACTGAATTGCCATTGTAATGGTATTGGAAGGTCGGGCATTTGAGAGGTGATTGGATTGTGAGGGTACCACTGTCATGAATGGATTATTGCTATTGTGGTACCACAGGGGTTTGGCCCTATTTTTTTCCTCTGTTTCTTGTACTCCCTTCTGCCTGTCAGCCTTCTACCATGGAAGAACTCTTGCCAGTGGCTGAAACCAATCTCTTGGACTTCCCAGCCTCCAGACTGTGTGCCAAATAAACTTTTATGTATAAATTACCTAGTCTGTGGTATTCTGTAACAGCAATGAAAAACAAACTAAGACAGTAGCCATTTTAAAGTAGTCTGCCCTTATCCCTGGAGGATACGTTCCAAGACCCCCAGTGAATGCCTGAAGTACCAAACCCAATACATACTATGTTTTTTTCCCATACATACATACTATATTAGTCTGTTCTTATGCTACTAGTGAAGACATACCATTGACACATGAGGATTATTACAATGCAAGGTAAGATTTAGATGGGGACACAGCCAAACCGTATCATTCCACCCCGGCCCCTCCCAAATCTCAGGTACTCACATTTCAAAACCGATCATGTCTTCCCAACAGTCCTCCAAAGACTTATTTCAGCATTAACTCAAAGGCCATAGTCCAAAGTCTCTTCTGAGGCAAGGCAAGTCCCTTCCACCTATGAGCCTGTAAAATTGAAACCAAGTTAATTACTTGCTAGATACAATGGGGATAAAGGCATTGAATACACCTATTCCAAATGGGAGAAAGTGGCCAAAACAAAGGGGATACAGGCCCTATGCAAGTCCAAAACCCAACAGGGTCATCATTAAACCTTTAAGTTCCAAAATGATCTCCTTTGACTCCATGTCTCACACCCAGGTCATGCTGATGCAAGAAGTGGGCTCCCATGGCATTGGGCAGCCCCACTCCTGTGGATTTGCAGGGACAGCCCCCTTCCAGCTACTTTCACCAGCTGGTGTTGAGTATCTGTGGATACATACAGGTCCAGGCATATAGTGCAAGCTGTCAGGGGTCTGGAGGACAGTGGTCCTTTTCCCATGGCTCTACTAGGTACTGCCCCAGTGGGGACTCTGGGAGCTCCAACCCCACATTTCCCTTCTGCACTGCCCTAGTAGAGGTTCTCCATGAAGGCCCTACCCCTGAAGCAAACTTCTGCCTGCACATCCAGGCACTTCCATACATTCTCTGAAAACTAGGCAGAGGTTCCCACACCTCAGCTATTTACTTCTGTGCACCTGCAGGCTCAACAGCTGTTGGAAGCTGCCAAGACTTGGGGATTGTACCCTCTGAAGCCACAGCCTGAGCTGTACCTTGGCCCCTGTTAGCCATGGCGGGAGCAGTTGGGACACAGGGCACCAAGTCCCTAGGCTGCACACAGCAGGGGGGCCTTGGGCCCAGCCCGCAAAACTATATTTTCCTCCTAGGCTTCTGGGCCTGGGATGGGAGGGGCTGCTGCAAATGTCTCTGACATGCCCTGGAGACAATTTCCCCACTGTCTTGGTGATTAACATTTGGCTTCTCATTACTTATGCAAATTTCTGCAGCTGGCTTGAATTTCTTCCCAGAAAATGGGTTTTTCTTTTCTACTGTACCGTCAGGTTGCAAATTTTTCAAACTTTTTTGCTCTGCTTCTTCTTGAACACTTTGCCACTTAGAAATTTTTTTCCACCAGATACCCTAAATCATCTCTCTCAAGTTCAAAGTTCCACAGATCTCTAGGGCAGGAGCAAAATGTCACCAGTCTGTTTGCTAAAACATAGCAAGAGTCACCTTTATTTCAGTTCCCAACAAGTTCTTCATCTCCATCTGGGACCATCTCAACCTAGACTTCATTGTCTATATTCCTATCAGTATTTTGGTCAAAGCCATTCTAAGTCTCTAGGAAGTTCCAAACTTTCCCACATCTTCCTGTCCTCTTCTGAGCCTTCCAAACTGCTCCAGCCTCTGCCTGTTACCCAGTTGTAAAGTCACTTCCACATTTTCAGGTATCTTTACAGCAGCACCCTACTCTACTGGTACAATTTACTGTGTTAGTCTGTTCTCATGCTGCTAATAAGGACATACCTGTGACTGGGTAATTTATAAAGGAAAGAAGTTTAATGGACTCACAGTTACACATGGCTGGGGAGGCCTCACAATCAAGGTGGAAGACAGAGGAAGAGCAAAGGAATGTCTTACATGGTGGCAGGCAAGAGAGCATGTGTAGGGAAATGCCTGTTTATATAACCATCGGATTTTGTGAGACCCATTCACTACCAAGAGAACAGCATGTGGGAGACCGCCCCCATGATTCAATTATCTGTGTCTGACCCCGCCTTTGATACATGGGGATTATTACAATTCAAGGTGGGCTTTAGGGTTGGGGGGAAATAGCCAAATCATATCACATACATAGGATAAAATTTAATTTATAAATTAGGCACAATAAGAGATTAACAACAATAATTAATAATAAAATGGAATGATAACAGTATACTATAATAAAAGTTATGTGAATATGGTTTCTCTCAAAATATCTTTTAAAAAATATTTTAATTTTTAAATGACATATTGTACATATTTATGATATACATATTAATCGTATTACGTATAATATATAGTAATCAGATAAGGGCAATTGGCATATCCATCATCTCAAAAATTTATCATTTCTTTGTGTCAGACATTCAGTATCCTCCTAGCTATTTGAAATGATATATCATTGTTAACTATAGTCATCCTACAGTAATGTAGAACACTAGAAGAAGTTATTCTTATCTACTTATAATTTTGTGTTCTTTAACAAATCTCTCCCTATTTCCCCTTCCACCACCCTTCCCAGCCTTTAGTATCCAATGTCTTACTTTTTGTTTCTATCAGATCAACTTGTTTTTGGCTTCTACATATGACTAAGAACATGCAGTGTTCAACTTTCTGTCCTCATTTATTTTTGGATCACAGTTGACTAAGATAACCAAAATCATGGATAAGGGGAGACTGCATATATATAAATGCATTTTATAACATCATGTTGTTTACCTTAAATATATACAATGAAATTTATTTTAAAAATACACCAATTACTAACATGACTTGCCAGCCAAATGCATTGGACAAGTCACTTAATCTCTCTGAGGCCTTTCTCTATCTCTTAAATAGATACAATAGTATGTACTTTGGAGGATTATTGAGTATATTAAATGATGTTCTACATATTAAAAACCCCCAACAAAACCTATTTTACAGTTGAGGCCCTTATAAAATTTAATGAGCAGATATATGGGTGGGAGGATAGATGGACAGATAGAAAGTGCTCTTTCTAAAATCAAACTTAACCACTTACTAAGGATATACAGAATGTCTTGGGATATTGTAAGAAGGTATGACTTATGACAAAATGTTATTTGAATTGTTTGCAATATATCATTTTCTATACCATAGGGAATGAGTTCTCTAACTTCTGTATCTGCTGCCTAATGTACTTTTTTCTCATTATTTTGTGCTAAGGCTTCCCAATTGTTCCTGTTGTTGTGATATTTTTGGATTTTAAAACATTCATGTTCATTTTTTCCATCGACTTCATAACTTTACAGACTTTGATCACCCTCACTCTTCAGCCTGGTTTTTCTAGCTTGAAAACTTTTGTTCTTTGTAGTTTATCCTTATAAGACAGCCTTCTTATCCCCTTGATCATTTGAAATTCTCTTCTCTGAATCATCTCCAATACCATTATGTATTCCTGATTGTCAGCTTAAAAGACTTGAAAACAGAGGAAAGTAAAATCAGTCATGAAATTGATGTTCTGAGAATATGAACATGCGTTAATTGCCAATTGAGTGGTAGACCCACTAATGTGCTTTCCCCAACCCTTCATATTCTGATAGAATATTAGAGTTGGGAGCTCACTTAGAGAGCACCTAGACTACTCTCTCCACTTGCTCCATCATAAGAGCCACCTGGGCCGTTTGTTAAATGTAAATTCCAAGGGCCGATGCACTGTCCAATATGGTGGCCACTGGCCACTGGTGGCTGCTGAGCACATGACATGTGGCTACTTTGAATTGAGTTGTGCTATAAGTGTAGGAAACACAATAGATTTTGAAGACTAAATGCAAAAGAAGAAGGCAAAATAACTCATTACTACTTTAAATTAGTTCTGTGTTGAAATGTTGAATTTCAAATATAGTAAATTAAATACAAGATATTAAAATTAATTTCATCTATTTATTTTTACTTTTCAAAAACTATAGCTGCTAGAAAATTTGAAATTCTATGTGTGGCTCACATTATATATCTACTGGACAAGGCTGGTCCAGACATACTGAATCAGAGCCTCCAAGGGAGCCGCTTCTGCTCACCAAGCATTCCTGGGGATGGTTACAACAAAGGAATTTTTTTTTTTTTTTTTTGTGAGACAAGATCTCACTCTGTCGCCCAGGCTGGAGTGCAGTGGCGCGATCTCAGCTCTCTGCAAAACCCACTTCCCAGGCTCAAGCCTTCCTCCCCGCTCAGCCTCCTGAGTAGCTAGGACCACAGATGTGTGTCACCACACCCAGCTAATTTTTTGTATTTTTGGTAGAGACGAGGTTTCACCATGTTGGCCAGGCTGGTCTCAAACTCCTGAGCTCAAGTGATCTCCCCACCGCGTCCTCCCAGAGTGCTGGGATTATAGGCATGAGCCACTGTTCCTGGCTGTGAGGAGGAAATTTTGAGAAACACTGATAACACAAAACTCATTTGACAAGTGAGGAAATTCAGGTTCAAGTTTTGCCACCTTTCCCAAAGTCATACCGAAACCACTAAGGGAAAGGCCCTGGAATCAGATTCTAACCTTATCACAGAAATGTATTGCTGTTTTGCTCACAGCTGTATCCCCAGGGCTTAGGACAGTATCCAGCATCAAGTTCTTCATTAACATATGTGGAATGAATGAATGAATTAATGAAGGGGGCCATTTAGCCACAATACTTGTGAAGCAGACTGCATAATTTCAGTACCACAACAAGCTGGTCTGCTTTGTTCTGTTCTTGAGGCCGTAAATAGCAGCACTGAGCAAGGGAAAGAATAATACATTATAGGTCATCTAGAAACTACCCATTCCTTGAAAAAACACAACAAAAGCCATATTAGCATCTGCTGGAGAGCTTTTTTGCATGCAAACCTGGCATCCAAGTCATCCCTTCGGTAAGTGTCTACGGAATGATTTGTGCCACTAAGAAACAATCTCCACAGGTTTTGTTTGTTTGTTTTTTAAAGTCCACTTGCTGGAAATACTGCCTTCTCTACTAAAAATAGAAGAGAAAGTTTGGTTTGTTTGTTCTAAACTACCTAAGCTGTTCAGAACCCAGGGGCTCTGCTCCCTACTCCCTCTGGGGCTAATGGTTTCTATTTTTAATCTGTTGTGTGCAGAAAGAAAAACAGCATTGAAAGAAGGTACTTTTCAGATAAACTGTAAGTATGCTCTGGCTTCCATATGTGGATGTGCCAGAGCAGCGCACTTTGCAGAAATCAGGAATGACAAGAAAAGAACTGCATTTGAGTCACCCAACAACAACAAAAAACAAAACCTAATTACTTGCCTCGTCCTCTGTGTCCTATAAATTACTCAGCAGGCAGTGCCAAGGAGGAAGCACAATTTCATAGCATCATTATGAAGTGATGGAACAAATCTTCCGTGTGGGCAAACATTTAGTAAGATGGGAGAGTGACTCACAGACCTTTCTGCCCATTGTTAGAATCAGTCCCCACCTGCCTCTCCATGGGCTGAAATAGTCCGTTGTCATGCTACTGCAGAAAAATCTAATTGCAACCTCCATCCACCAGCCCCTCTTGAATTGCTCAAAGGCTTAGCTTTAATTGCATAACACTGGGAGGGAGAAGCAGAAAAGGCAAAGTGTGTTCAGCCTCTAGAAAAATGGAAATTGGTGGGAGGTCACATGCCTAGTGGTCTGGGAACCATCTGTCGTGTCACCTGGAAAACTTCTTCCAGTACATATTTCCAGGGCCCACCCTAAACTCGAATCACAGTGTGAGTCCCAAGAATCAGTATTGGTCCCCCAAGTGATGCCTATGCACATGAATGTTTGGAAACCATGAGTCCAGAATCATGCCAACCACACCTAATTTTTTCAAAGTGGAACTGAATTATATGGATGAATAAATGAAAGTGTCACATTCTTTACCCATTCCAGTACACAGGACTCTTTCTTCCAGCATAAGACTCTCCCTCCTGAACCACAGTCTGGCAGGACACTCTACGTGGTAGCAAGTCCCAGAAGACAGCCTGGCTGAAGAGCCCGCATTTCCAGATTCCTTGATCTGCACCAGAACTCTGCAGCCTTCATTGGAGATTCTGCTTCCGCCAACCACTGTCCAAATCAAATACAGCTTGTTTCCTACTTGGACCCTATTCCCTACCTGGCAGACCCTCCACAGACCAGTTTAGTTTCTGCCACGGGCAAGCCTTCGCCTCTCCTGCAAGGGGTGCTACCACAACCATGTGCCTTGTGTCATGCCCTTAGACATGCTAGTACTCACCATGGGATGAAGAATTTCAGAGACAGAAATGATCCAGGAATGGAATCATATTAAATGTGTGCCTCAGCTGAGTTCAGAAGGTTGCTGGTGACCACGTAAGGGAGTGGAAAAGGCATTCAGCGTGTAGGATACAGAAAAGAGCTGGATATCAATCAGAGAGCAAACAAAATAAGGAAGAGCCGAGAGGAGCCCTTGCTGCGGTCACGGGAAGACAAGGCCATGAAGGAAAGAAAGTGTGGTCAGTTGCTGATTTTTCTTCAACTTCATCCCTGCCTCACTAGCTCCTATGGCTGACGCTTCCAAGGCTGGTTGTAGGTGCAAGGGCGTCAGGAGAGAAGGTGCCTTTTACATTTACAGGGAAGGTACAGCTGTTGATTGGCATTGGTGCCCCCTGGGTTGCATAAACTACTCTCCCTCCTCTATCTCCCCTCCTCCTCTGTGTGTGTGTCTCTCACTGTCTCTCTACCTCTGCCTGTCTCTCCATCTTTGTGTTTCTGTCTTTCTCTGTCTCTGTCTCTCTATCTCTGTCTCTTCCTCCTGTCGTGTTTCTGCATTTCTTAAGATTCTCTGTCCTTCCAACTGAGAAATGCCTCATCCCAGCTGGCCCCACAATTCTCCCCTTTGCCCCCGAGTGTCTATGGACCACCTCCCTCTCAGGACTCCTCTCTCCCATGGTGATCTTTCTGAAATGGATCATTTTGAAGACAATCCCCAGGCATCTCCAAAAAGAAGAATGTTCAGGATCCGCAGCTCTGTGTTGCTGTCTGTGGAGACGACACTTGCTCACAAAAGACACTCTTCTTGGCTTTGCTGCTGGCCATGGAGCTGCAGCCGCATCCTCTCTCCTTGAGCTTATCTGGGGATCAGACGACAGGCTGTCGATTCTGCACACTCCAGGGGAAACTTCTGCAGCCTCCACGTGGTTTTCTTGAATTGCCTTTCAGTCATCATGAGGCAAGAATAGCACATCCCATTTTCCCCATCCCTGTGGCAGTGGTGAGGCAGCCAAGTGGAGGGAAGTGTCCGATTATTCTGAAAGCCCTCCTCAAAGGAATTTCCTTCCTCAGCCTCCTCAACCTCACCTTCTCATAGGGGACGGAGGTGAAAAATTAATGGTGCACAGACACAGCCAGCTTTAGTTGATTCCTCAGGCAATGCCTATATAACCATCTAGCTCCTCTCCTTAAAATGTGGCAATACAGTTTTTTGTTTCCAGCCCAAACTAATGAGTCTTATTTTACTAACTTTTTTCTCATCTAGAATTATAATTCAAGGTGATATTTATTTTAAGGGAAACATGTATATATTGCCATAGAATTATGATGTAATCCAGGAGAAAAAGTAGGAGGGAGTGTCTCACCTTGTCTGGGACAATTAAGGAAATCTTTTCAAAGGAAGTGATACTTGAGCTGAGTTTGAAGGTTGAATAGGAGGCACTGGGCTTCTGCGTGGAGATAGGGACAGGTGCTATTCTAGGTTTAATGTCACCAGATACTTCCCTTTCATGTTCTTTAGCTCGTATAAGAATTCAAAAATCATTTCTAGAGCTGCCACACACTAAATGTCAAATCATTTGTAGGGAGAAAAAAAAGGGAGATTGAAACCGGTAAGGACTGGGATTTGATAAATGAATTACAGAGAAGACAGCCCTGCCCCTAGACAGCAAATATACTTCACTGATGCCTGGGAGAACTCAGGACTCCAAGACAATGAGATATTCCCATTGTGTGCTCTCTCTTTCTCCCTTTCCCTCCATTCCCCAACGTGTGTGTGTGTGTGTGTGTGTGTGTGTGTGTGCATGTGCAAATAGGCCATGGGTTTAGGGTCCATTTTTGACCCCTCTATCCAAATCCATTTTAGACAATAAGTAATTCTAGAAAAAGGAAAACAGTGAATGCAGCAACCCAGGAGTTTCTACAGAATTGAAGGTCAATGTCCTACGAAGCTTTCTGAAGGTGCCAAAGGAGAGAAAATATCAAATGGATTCCAGAGAGACAAAAACACGTTGAATAAAAAACATTCCTGCTGAGTTAATACAAGCTGTCTCCAGGGCCTGAGCAGATGGAAATCTCATCCATCCAGGCATTTCCTGGGAGGTCGTGCACAACGTGGTCTCCCTAAACCAAAGCATTCATCAAATTCTGCCGTTAGATACTGAGCACTAGTAGCTTCTGTGAGTTTCTCAGGGGGCCAAAGGTGGAGGTTAGATAATCAATAGTGCTTTAGAGCAAGAAGAGATCTCAGAGATCAATTCACACAGCTAATTTTACAGATGAGGAAATCAAGGCTCTGAGGCATTTGTTGTCTCTCCTCAAATCTCATTAATCACAAGTTACAAAGAACGAAAGCTCAGGGTTCGGGCTCTTTGTGAGACAGCGTGTATCAAAGAAAATGCTAAGGCCCAATATGAGGATGGCATAGAAGAAGCGTGTTTATCTCTGGACTGTCCCTCTGGAAGTCCCCCTAAAAAGAAAGCAAATGCGTGACGGGAACATATGAAGCTAAAAGGACAACAAGAACAGTTGAGATGATGCCAGATGAGAGATGTCAACGAGATTTTAGAAGAGGCAAAGTGGATGCATGGGTGGTAAATAATATATCAGAGTGGAAAGAGCTGAAACCTAATCTGCAGAGAAAGAAAGCAATAAAAAGCAAGGTGATTTACACCACTGAACTGTGAGAAAGCCTCAGGAATTAAACTGAAAGTAGAACTGTGGGGTGGGGGCTAAGAATAGGAGATGGGGGAACTTTGGTGTACAGAATACTTACAACCTCAGATGGCTCTGTCCTCTTTCCCAGCCACTTGGCCAACCCAGCTCCTGAAAGCTACGCATATATGCAGACACCTACCTCTTCATACACATGCCCTGGAAGGCAGGGCTTGAGCTAAGGACTTATGTGTGAGTCGTTCATTTAGGAATATGATCCCAAGAAGTAGGAGTAAAGGAATAGCAGAAGTGAAAAGTGAAACAGCCAGGGTCATTATCATATTGGCCAGGGCTGTGGGTGATGAGTTGCTCCATCCGATGGGACTGTCTAAGAAGGCTTGTGAAATGGGCTCAGAACCATCTTCCTTGGGTGAGGAAAGAGGAATGCACTTTCTCTCATCTCCATCTACCACTGACGGATGGTGTCAGCTTCCCTAGCCTGCCAGGTTGCCCTGTGCCAGTGCCCACTGGTTTTGCACTTCTAGGCCCCAGAGGAGCTCAGGGGCAGGGCCAGGAGTTGGGGTCCAAGTGCTACCCAGGGTCCCTGAGTGAGACTAGCCACACACACATGGGATTTGTCATCACACTGGTGGCTGGAATAAGAGGTGGACAGAGAAGATTTAAAGTGAGGTGCAAGAGGTTTCTGTAATAGCACAATTACTGAACTGGAGATTCTGGGTTTGGAAGTTTCAGATACAGTGGGAGCTTTTAGCAAGGAGCTGGGAGGTTTTAGCAAGGGGCTGAAAACACAGGCTTTAATGTAAAACCCAAATACTGAAAGGAGGCTATCCCAGCCCACTTTCCTTGCTTTGGTCTCGGGATACTGGTAGCCAGACACTTCAGGCAGGAACTGGAGGATCTTCCCTAGAGAAATAATCTAGCCCAAGGTGAAAGACCTACAAATACTGATATTTTGGGATCTCTCTAACAAAATGGTCAAGTCCCAGTCCAACGACCCTAAATGGAATCTTAGCATTCAATAACCATGCACACATGGCTTCCAATGACTTTCATCTCTCAGTCTTAAATAAGAATGGACAGCCAAAAGCCATCAAAACATTGAAGCAAGCCTGTAACATTAAAGACAGTTTTTGTTTGTAAATTGTTCTCTTATATACATTGACTCTCTTCCCTTCAAGGGCATTTGAATGTTTGTTTGCTTTTTATTATTAGTAATGGCCTCAGAGGGACAGAGGGATCTTGGCATTCAAGAGGCAGCACTGAGCTCAAGAGTGCTTACAAATGCTGGAATCAAAATCTGGTTCCATTACTGATAGCAATGTGAAATCAGGAAAGTTACCGGACTCATCTGTACCTCAATTGCCTCATCAATAAAATGAGGAATAATAAGCCCCACATGCACACCTGGTGTCACTCACCTATAAAGGAGCTACCATTGTACAGGGTACCATTCACATCAAATGAATGTAATTAGCTTCCTCTGGAGTTGTGCAGTGTCCAACATGCACAGCCATGTGAGGAAGCCCTGTTTGGCAAAGCTTCCAGGGAATGCCCACAGAGCTCTGCATGCACTGCCCTCTCCCAGGCATCATATCACCATCACAGAGCTGGCATCAAAGTGCAGAGATGCTTCCAGCTTTAAAAATGATGAAAGAAAAGAACGTCCCTTGAACTCACATGCCTCTCTAGCTTCTTGTCCAGTTGTCTTTTTCCCTTTATAGCAGGACTCATCAAAAGAATCTACAATTCCTGAATCCCATCTTGTTTCCATCATTATTATGTGCTTGGCTCTGGGGAAATCTTCTCTTCCCCGCTCCCAGTGTGAATACTCTTGCCACCACATATATGAAATAATCTTATCAGTCCTTCAGCCTATATACCTTAGTCACCAATTCACAAGTCATTCCTTACCAGCCAGAAACTTACCCTATTTCCTTGTGTACACCTCTGAGCCCTGATGCCTCCACAGAGCCCAACTCCTTCCACTCTTCATTCTGGAACTCAAGGTCATCAGCAAAATAATCTATATTCCAACCACATTTCTGAGCATTCCCTCCACCTTTCTCCTCTAGCTGAAGCCTGCCTGATCCTTGGGGACACTGCATCTCCTTCAGCCTGTTCTTTTAAAGCCCTTGAACCAGTGGGCTTGGAGATGGTGTAGATGTTCTCCTAACTCTTCATTTGGCTTCAGAGCATCATCTCTTCTTATTCATAAAAAACCTAGTTCTTGCCAGTAGATAATATGATTAGCTATCTATCGTTGTTACAGTCATCAATAAATCAATAGGTTAATCCCCTCTTTTCTTGAGTTCATTGTTTTGATAGTATGTGTTTATCTGTATGTAAGGACAACTCCTCCCTCCACTGGTATCCTGAATGTCATCCCCTCTAGTCTGCTCAAAGATATCAGTGTCCTAATTTTCCGTCCTCTCTCACAAAATGTTTTCCTCTCTGTGGCTCATTTCCATGATCATGAAAAGATGCTCCCATCCTGAAAAACAGTGAAAGAAAAGAACTTCTCACGTGCCTCTCTAGCTTCTTGTCCAGATGTCTTCTTTCCTTTATAGCAGGACTCATCAAAAGCATCTACAGTCCCTGAATCCCATCTTTTTTCCATCATAATCGTTTGAAATCACTTCAGTTGGACTGACAATAAAAGGAAAATCACCCTCGGCAAGGTCAACCCCATGTCATCAAATCTAATGGTCATTTTTCCAGGATTGTCTTACTCAACTCAGCATTTGACACCATCAGCACCTCTCATTTTCATGATACATTGCCTTCACTTGATCTCCAAAAAGCCATTCTCTCCATTCTCTCATATCTCCTCCTGCCACCCTACTCACTCCTTCTCAACCTCTCTTACTCATTCTCTAACCAAAGCATGGCATTGCATGAAGACTCAGTCTCCAAATGTCTCCTGTCTTTCTTACATTTATCTGTGAGCTCATCTCATCCATTCAGCTGGCTTTAATTTCCATCCATATGCAGAGGTGGTCAAACATATGTGGCCTCTCCCCTGAGTTCTGCATAAGTACTCTCTCCCAGATGCCTGATAGGCATCTCAAACAGAACACTCAAAACAGAACTTGATTTTTCCTCCCAAATATGCCACTCCCACAGTCTTCCAAAACCCAATTAATGGTAAGTGCATTCTCTCATTTAATCAGGCCAAGAAACCTTAGATTCTTTTTTTTCACTGAGTGACTCCCACATGCCACATCCATTGTATCTGTGTGGACAGATGATGGATAGATGAGAGAGAGAGGGAGAGAGAGAGGGAGAGAGATTGAGAGAGAGAGAGAGTAAGAGAGAGAGAGAGGCCCATACCTACCTTAAATATTTATAAAACCCTTTTCTTTCTATGGACAAATGATGGATAGATGAGAGAGAGAGAGAGAGAGAGAGAAAGACAGAGAGAGAGAGAGAGAGAGGCCTATACCTACCTTAAATATTTATAAAAACCTTTCCTTTCTATGAGTCAGAAGTCACCTTTCACTACAAATTTTCCAATGGTTTCTACATTGCTTGTGTCTCTGTTAAGCCAGATGAGGAGAAATGTTCTTATCAAACATAGCCCTAAAGAACAATCAAAGACCCCAAATTAATGGCCTGATTCAACACATGCTCTATCACATAGGCAGAAGAGGGTAAGTAGGTTGAGCTTTCACCCCACCTCCACCTGAGCAAACATCAAGAAGCCTCTGCTGTCCAATGAGTGATGAGTGATGGATCCTTCGCGTCAGGGTTTCTTCCAGGGCATTTCTGAAGTCCCAGATCCTGCAGAGGAGCCCATGGAAAGAGCCAGCACAGGAGTCCCCCTATCTGGGCCTTTACAATTTGGGATCAATCCTAGGATTAAAATAGGCAAAGTATCTCTTGGGATCTCTTCTATATTTTTCATTGCAATTCAACTCAATAAAATGCAAATTTGCTGTGTTAAATTGTGTGGCTGCAAAGATGTCTAGAAAGGAGACATCCTCGTTTGGAAAAGTACTCATATTACATTCCCTTTCTCCCTCTGCACAAGCCTGCTTTTCCCTACTACCCTCAACTGCCCAGCGTGTCTTTTCCCAATATCTAAAATCATATCTTCTCTGCCCACTATCAAACATTCCTCAGCTGTAACTAGGGACAAAAGTTGCCGATTACATTCATTCATTCTCAGGAATAAATGATTAGGAGTTCCCTTTAAACTCTCACATTTTTTAATATAATAAGACTCCATGTCAAAACAAGAATCAGTATTTTACGGCCTAACAAAGTTTATATATGTACACGATGTATATATTGAAAATAAAATTAAAGCAAATAATAAGCTCTTCGGTCTCATAGATCTATTTCTCCTTAATAAAATCTTAAATTCTTTCACACTTGCAAGAGATAGCATGACCCAGGGCTTGAACACTTGCAAGGAGTTTTACTTGCATTTTTCCCCTGCAATTTTCTCTTTTCCAGACCAGAGCACCCAACACTGTTTTTGTAAATTGTACAAGTAAACAAGGTATTGACACGTTTTCTAACTGAGAAATAGTTCTTTCTCCTCTCCGATGCTGAGCCACTGTTTGGGAAAGCAATTGGTTACATTTTGGGCTTTGTTGATGCTGTCATTTCCATATTCTGAATTCTAAAAAGTCATAGGAATGTATATAGTAAATCATCTATTGGTAATTCTAGAAGAGTTTTATTTGAGAAAATGCCATTCCACTGGAGTTTTATAAAAGATCAAAACAGTTACTGAAAAAAAAATTAGACCTAGAATTTTTACTAAGACATTTTTTGAATAGAAGGGCATGAATACATCATCATCTAAAGTTCTTCTCATTCTCCATAACTCCCACATATTTTTATTTGATTTAAAACATGTTTATCTTTCAAAATCCAGTCCTCAGCTCATCACATCCCAGGGGATGTATATTGGAGGAGGTAAATGCCTTGGTCTGGGATTCACACCATGTGAGATTTCCCCCTGCTTCCCTCTAGCCCTTGTCATCTCCATGAACAAACTGCTCAACCCTGGAAACTAGGAATCATTTCCTCTTCTTGTCATCACTAACCTTCAGACCCAAACCATCCCCAGGTCTTGTCATTTCTATTTCCACACAAGGGATCTTGGCTATGTCAGTTTACCTCCACCATCACTACCCACTACTATTCCAAGGCAGCCATAATCTTTCACCTGAACTAGCAATAGGCTCCTAATTGCTATCCATTTCTGATGGATTCTAAACCATTTCATATCCACCAACCAAAGTGCTCACCCTGAAGTGCTATTTGTATATCACTTCTTGTTCAAAATACATAATAGGTTACATGCATGAATGGGCTATTATGGAGAATTTGCATCAAGGTCCAAGAAACCCTGGAGGATCTGGCTGTAAGGAATCCCTTCCCTTGACTCACTGTGCTCTGGTCACCCTGCTCTTCTTCCAATTACAATGAAGGTCTTTTCTGACTCAGGACCCCTGCGCATACTGCTGTCTTGGAAGATACTAAGCACAAATTTTGTAAATTATAACTTTAAATTGTAGAATCAGAGAAGTCTTTTTTGAGCCCTACAGAGTGAGTAGGTCATCCTGTTACATTGTCTCATAGCTGTCTCCTTGAATATATTAAAGTCATTAATTACATAATTATAACATTTTTAGTCTTCTTCTCTGCTAGACTATAAGCCTCATGACAGCAGAGATATGGCCATATTCCTGTTAAAGATATCTCCTTTGCATGAAGCCCCCTCAAAAAACAAATAATTGCTGACTCAAATATTTGTTAAAGATTACGTGAAATAAGCCATGCACAGAAAGACAAATACTACCTATTCTCACTCATGTGGGAGCTAAAAAAGTTGATCTCAGGCAGGTAGGAAGTGGAATGGAACTTGAGTTGATTAATGGGTACAAAACTACAGTTTGATGGAATACATTCTAGTGTTTGATAGCATGGTTGGTTGACTATAGTTAACAATAATTTATTATATGTGTCAAAAAATAACTAGAAGAGAAGATTTGGAATGTTTCCAACACAAAGAAATGATAAATGAGGCAATGGGCACCCAACAACCTGATTTGCTCATTCCACATTGTATGCAGGTATCAAATGTCACATTTACCCCATAGATGTGTACAATTATTGTGTGTCAATAAAAAGAATAAAATAAAATCTGGCCTGCCTCAGAATGACCTACTTCTTTTTAACCTAGATTCATTTTTGCTATTTTTAATGAAAAACGGTGTTTCTGAGAAACAGAGAGGTCTCTCAACTCCGTTTGTTGCTATAACAAATAAATCTTGTTTGTGTTTGAGCTATGGCACATTTTCAGATTTATTCCTAACTCATGTAACAGTCGACACGAGTGTTCCTGACCCACAGGCAGCACTCCTTGTCTATAAGGAGACCCAAGATCCTCCCATCCGGAGAAACCACCATGTCCAACACACAGCTGTCAAGACTGCACCATGCATTTGCACTGGGACAGGGAGAGGCGAGGGCCAGAGAGGACCTAGCTCAGGAAGTGGGGAAGCAGTGCACCTAACTACGCTCACATTCCATCATCCAGGACTCTGCGCCTGAGCTACGCCTAACTGCAGGAGAGCCTGAAGGGCAAATAATTTCATTATCAGTTCAAAGGCAATTCCAAACTTATGAAGGTATTCGTCTCCTAAGGCAGTTGTTAAGGATTTGGAAAGCACTTTTATTCCCAGCTCCACTGCAGTGTTGAGGTCTTTACGCCAGCACACAGGACCCTATAAACCCGTAAGGATCACAACTGAGGCCATCTCTCTCTCTTTGGCCCAAATCATGCTCTCTTCTTCTGCATAGGCACATCCCGACCTGCAGGACTCCCCCAGATCGCCACGTCACCACCAGCCTCTGGACCTTGGAATCAGCAGCATTGAAACAAGTCATGACAAAAGGAAGCACTCAGAGCTTCGGAAGGGAACAGGCCTTGGGGTGGGGAGATGTGGAGGAGAAATGACAGCATGAATTAAAGCCCTAACTCCTAGCTTTACTGAGAGCCACCCGGGATCTGAAACCCCAGCGGCTTCCCCTTCCCGCCATCACCATTGGGCTTTCTGTCTTCCTGCATCACCTTCTAACTTCTGACTGAAACATAGCTTGTTTTCCTCTCAAGTGTTTTATTTCAAATTAAATTGTCAGTGAAAATTCTTTGTGTCTTAAGGGTCTCGTTATGCCAGTGAGTTTCCATACAAGGACTCAGTGAAGAAAAAGGGAGGATTGGTCTGCCTACTTGGAAAATTTTGTATTTATGGTCTTTCTTGAGATGTCCTACAATTTGAAGCAAAAGTAACTGGCTTGCTCCATGGGCCATAAATTATAAAGTAAAAAACATGCTAGAATGGACCAAAGGTGAGATGTATAGGTTGGAAGGAATAAGCTAAGAGAGAAAAGACTACAGGTGGTCCTCTGCTCCCCAGGGAATAAAACAGAAGGAAGGGGCTGAGGAGCTGCCTGAGACAGCTGAGTGTCTATGAAGGATTAGGCAGACCTATAGCACAGTCTCCCCAATTCCCAGAAAAGGTGAATTGCCCCCTGGGTGTGTGGGGCTTTCGCCACAGGAGGGACACCTGGAGGAAGCATGTATCCCCTCAATGACAGCTCCATTCCCTTTCTCAGAGGAAAGGGGGTGAAGATATCTGTGGCCAAAGTTGACAAAATAAACCCACAACCTATGTACCTAGTATTCTTGTTCAGCAAAGGTATCCAGAGCTTTGATTTGCAGGGCACACATGTAATTTATGAACTGCTCAACTGGACCTCTTTCTTTCCTTTCTTTCCTTCCTTTCCTTTCCTTTCCCCTTCCTTCCTTCCTTTCCTTTCTTTCTTTTTTTTTTTTTTTGACAGAGTTTCACTCTTGTTGCCCAGGCTGGAGTGTAGTGGCATGATCTAGGCTCACCGCAACCTCCGCCACCCGAGTTCAAGTGATTCTTCTGCCTCAGCCTCCCGAGTAGCTGGGATTACAGGTGCCCACCACCATGCCTAGCTAATTTTTGTAGTTTTAGTAGAGACAGGGCTTCACCATGTTGGCAAGGCTGATCTCCAACTCCTGACCTCAGGTGATCCACCCGCCTCGGTCTCCCAAAGCACTGGGATCACAGGCATGAGCCACCGCACCCGGCCTGGGCCCATTTCTTTACTTCAATATGAATATATAAGAAAGCCATTACCTGAGAGCAGAGTGGTCTTAGACAAGTACACGAAGTCAAGTTTTCTAATGCCTCACATTCGATTCCATTAGCTGCCTCTGCTTTTCCCTCCACTTTCTCAACCCTTTCTGCTTTATCTTCTCCACTTTTCTCCCATTTCCTCCTGCTTTAGTTCTGTATGGCTTCTGTTTTCCTATCTCATCTCCCAAGGTCAGCCTCGGCGCTGCTATGATCTCGGAGGCCCTGGTCCAGCTAATTTCCTTCTCATGCTGGGCTGCAGATGCTACATTTCCACCCTCATTCCATCTGTGATGAATCAATCCAAAAATTCTTTTTGAGTGCTTAGCGTGTGCCAAGTATAGAGGCAAAACTGTGGGGCGGGGACTTTCATTCCCAGGACGTCAGAAAGTTTCCAAACTTAGTGAAACTCTTAGGTGAGTTGTCGGCTTTGGTGTTGTCCTGGAACTACCATTTATTAGCTCTGAAGCTTTGTAAAAAGTGTTGCCTTCTCCAGGCTGTTTTCTCATCCATAAAGCAGGCATTATAAGAATGTCTACTTTTGAAGTTGTTAGTGAAGATTAAATAAGATAATGTACGGGAAACATTTGTTACAGAATGGGATGCATAGCACTAACAACAAACACACACTGAGATCTCATTACCCCCTCATATTAATGTTGAGTTGGCAAAATGACAACACGAATCACCCGGACATCTGCAAGACACTTGACCATTCTTACAGCTGAACGTGAAGGCTGAGCATGTCCCCATCTATCATCTAAAGGCTGGTACTTCCCACAGCTACAACAGCTGCCCCAACTCCTTCCTGCCTTCAGTCCCACGTCTGCTGGCCTCTGGCTGGGAAAGGCACAGGGAGTAAGGACCAAGTGGCCAGCAAGATGGTCTAGGAGCCCCAGGCCTTCATACAAGGTCTTCCTGTCTCAGAGCCACACATGCAAGTGTGCAATAGCTCTCTCAGCCCCAGTATGGGGCTTGGAAGTTAGAGTGTTCTGGAAGCCTGAACCCCAAAAGTCATCAGTAGAGTGAGGGCTTTGCCCAAGTGATCATGCAGGCTGTGGCTTTATCTGGTATTTTGTGTTCATTACGGCCAGGGAAAACTTCCTTGCACAGCAGGGGAGCTGAGGATAGTGCTCATGGGCTGCGTATGGTTATGCCGCAATTACGACTTTTATGAGAATCATGTCTTTCAGAGACAAGCTCGAGAGGGATTGCTCATTTTTATTGTTTTGCCTGGAAATAGGAAATTCCCTTCTTGCAGTGATGCAAAGCAGTCTTTTGATCTCCCTCCAGAAACAGACATATGCTAGCGAGATGCATGTCCTCCAACTCCCTTCAGCTGGGCACGGCTTGCAAAATTAATGAATCAGAAAGATTCCAGTTGCACAGTAATATTAATGATGATAATTGTTTCAACGATATTTCTGACTTTTCAAAATGCTTTCATATCAATTCTCATTTCATTCTCAAGTGCACTTGAGAAGGAAGGCCTCATTTTATTGGTACTTGGCTCATCTATGATTAAATGGTAGCCAAAAGAAGTCACCCAGATTTCCTAGGTCACAGAGCTAGCTAGTTAAAGAAAACATTGTACCAGAACAGCAGGCTCCAGGTGTCCGGTCACATCTCGTTTCTACCTTATCCCATCACCTTACACCAATAATGCTTCCTTTTCATTCTTCTTTCTGTATTCAGCGAGTAACAGTCTTATCCAAGCTTTCGTTTTGACATGTCTTCTAATCTTCCTTTCTATCCTATTGCAATTGCCATCAGATAAAACTGACCTTAAGTGCTTGCAATAGGCCTCATAATTTCTTCACTTCTAGAAATGAAGTGCCCAGACATGTGTCCATTCCCTCTACAACATCACAACATCACGCCTCCTACACACTGTCTTTAATACTCTATTATCTGTAAAATAAAACCCAAACTCTCCTCTCAGGCATGTGAGGCCCCCACCTACTGCTCAAGCTTACTTCCAGGGAGAATCCTTCTCTCCAGGCAGCTGCATTGGCCCACCGTCCTCATCATACACCTCAGATGCTCTGATCTGAGACCTTATCCTCAATCCTCCCTTCCCCCAGAACACGACCCTGCTTTACCCAGTCCCACCTCCCACGGAGCCCTGTGGGGTCCGTACTGCCCGTCCATTAAGCCTTTTCTGACCACTCCAGCCAGCAAGGCACAGTCTGCCTGTGTTCTTAAACACGATCTTTTTTGTTCACTGTCCCCACAGAACTCAACGAGACTTCAATGTAGTGCTTTCTTTAAGCTCTAAACACCTGGGACAGTCTTCTGTACATCATAGGTGGTAGGCATGATCCCTGTACACCTTCTGAGCACAATCTGAGCACTTGGAGAGAAGAGGCAAAAGGGATGTCAAAAATAATTTTAAAAACAAGCCAAGGATCTACAGTGTGGACATCCAAATCCCCTTGGCAACAGCCGCTAAGAAGGGCTCTGTAGTGGATGTAAATAATTTAGTCTCCAAGTGGACTGAGTTTTTGACTTAAGTTTGAAAAAAAAGTCTGTGAAGCACTCTGAAACTACACGGGGAGAGCAAAAGTTCCCTATGGATGTTTTTGAAGGATGTTTTTCAAAGGCATTCCACGTGGTTACGAGTTTATGGAGAGGTCTGCTTCAGAAGAGAAAGTCGGGCAGTCTGTATGTCTAAAGTCATTTCTAATGAAGATATATGTTTCCTGCAGCCAGTTACTCTCAAAGACCTTGCAGTGCCCTATGACATACCCTGAGTGAGCTCAGACATAAATGCAGCAAAAAAGACAAAGCAGCAGCCAGCTGCCTGATGTTTTCTGCTGATTCGACTGGGGTCCTGCATTACTGGGAAGAAGAGAACAGGGAAGAGGTGCCTTTCTCGGTGTGTCCTGTGGGGTAACACTGTCTTGCTGCACACAGATGCCAGTCTGGACCATGTGGCTGGAGCACTTCCCCCCTGGCATCCCCCCAACCCAGTTCTCTCTCGGCACTGGGTCATCGCACTTCCTTTTGAATAGCCCCAGGTGAATATCTGTTATTTACTGTCCACCTTGGATATGTCTCTCCTGAGATTTTTAAGCAAAGTCTTACAGTTAATATTGTTATTACCTAATCAGCATTTCCCAGGATTTTTTCATACTAAAAGTTTTATCAACAAGACAGAGTGCCAAGGCTATATCTAATAGTAGCTCCCTGTTTAGTTTTGGTAACTGTATTAGTCCTTTCTTACAGCGCTATGAAGAAATACCCAAGACTGGGTCATTTATAAAGGAAAGAGGTTTAATTGAATCATAGTTCTGCATTGCTGGGGAGCCCTCAGGAAACTTACAATCATGGTAGAAGGCAAAGGAGAAGTAGGTACCTTCTTCACAGGCAGCAGGATGGAGTAAGTGCAAGCAGGGGAAATGACAGATGCTTATAAAAACCATCAGATCCTGTGAGACTCACTCACTATCACAAGAACAGCATGAGGGAAACCACCTCCAGGATCCAGTTACCTCCACCTGGTCCCACCCTCGACACATGTGGATTATGGCGATTACAATTCAAGGTGAAATTTGGGTGCGGACCCAGAGCCAAACCATATCAGTAACTGAATGTCAATGTCACTTGTGGCAATTGATTGACAACGTGATGGGCAATGCAGCTTGATTCTACTTTCAATGAGACCTCAATCATTTTGTAATAATTAACATTTACACTAGACAGAGGATACTGGCTAGAGGAGGGTCTTGAGATCCCTGAGTAAATAATAATTTCAATAGTTAACACTTGGGGCTGTTTACCATATGTCTGGCAGCGTGTAAGCAATCTCTCTCTTACATGATTCACACTTAATAGATGAGGAAACATTACCTCTCTTTCTCTCAAACTTGCTAGTACCACACTCAAATCCAAAGCCCACAGTGAACATTCAAACCCAAAGCTTACACTCAACACTCCTGCGCTGCCTGGACCTTTCTGGAAGGGTTTCTGTTGTGCTGTAGAAGACGGTTTACAAAGCATTGCTTTAGAGAGCAGGGAATTTGAAGTTTGGGTGGGTCTTTGCTGTTTAAGTTTCCAAAAATTCCTAAAAGATGAAGCAGGCAATCTGAATTTTAACTTGACTCAGTCATTAATCATTAAGATCATCTTAGGAAACCCACCAGTACATCAGCAAACACAATAGGAGTAGATTATTGTGCCTTTATTGTGTTTGTTGTGCCCTTCTTGTGAGTGCAGAGCCCTCATGAATGAGATAGGGCCCTTATTAAAGGGACTGCAGAGAGCTCACTTGCCCCTTCACCATGCGAGGACACAGCTAGAAGGTTCTGACTCTGAACCACAGAGTGGGCCCAACAGGGTTACGGCTTGAGTGTGTCCTGTGTCCTCCAGCTCTCCGCAAAGCATTGGGAAATCTAGGGTAGAACAGGACATCATGATACAGTCACAAAATTCACACATGAAATCATTACAAAATGCTTACATGGAGGTGACCACGAGCTCAGGTTTCATGAAGCACGCAGAGAAGGATTCATGTTGCAGACAGGACCGGAAAGGGATCTGAAGGGTGGGAGGACTCGGACAAGTGGGGACGAAGAAAAGTGAGCTTTCTAGGCAGGGTGCATGGCCAGGGTGCAGTTGAACAAGGCACATGTGGGTGTGCTGGGAAGACAGTGTCATTTCACCTGAGTGTGGGCGGGAGGGCTTGGACTTGAGAGTGACATTGTGGAACTCACCCTGCTCCTCCCCTCAGCCTGCTGGTGCACTAAACCCCTTGGGGGTTCCTGAACTCTCCTTGGCTGTTGTTCTTAAGCCTCTTCCTGAACAAGGACTGTTAGGTACCTTACTAATTTTTGAGTTATTTCTGTGTGAGTTATTATTATGCCAATTCATTCTCACGTGCACCAATGATATCATCAAAATGAGTAAGTCCAGATGTCACAGGATACCATCTTTAAGGAAGGGTTTTTTAAAAGGCATGGGAGCTTCCTTCCTGTCTGCATCCTTGACTTCGCTGCCACGGCATTCATCACTTTCACTCCCTTCTCCTCATTTCTTTTCTTGCCCTCTCTATTCTCTGGCTCTCCTCCTACACATTCCATTTTGTCTTCTATTGTGAGTAAAAGATAAAACCTGAGTGACTCCCCCAGTGCCCAGCATGTCTCATCTCTCATAAAGAATATCCTTGCTGCTCCACCCACACTGATCTTCCCCGTCTCTGAGATCCAAGAGCACCGGCCCTGGGTCATAACAGCAGCAGCAGCAGCACAACAGGGGCCACTCTGTGAGCACGGGCCATGTGCAGGGCACTGGGCAGAGGGGCCAGGTGACGAGCAGGTCGACGACGCAGGAGGCAGCCAGCACCATTGTCCAGCCTCCTCTCTGGGGGCCTAGCAGCCAGTCGTCTTCATGTTTCATGGGGAAGGAAATCACAGGGGTTATTAAATGCCCTCCAAAAACTGCTGTGTGGTCAGATCCTCCCTGGTTTCATCTCTATACTGACAGCAGATGTGTCCACCCTCTGCGAGCAGACTTCAATGGTAAAATCTCTTCCCTACTTAACACTCAGTCTAGGCTGGGCTTCCTCAGATCCACCTGCCTTCGGTTTTCATTAAGCAGCAGACTTTCCAGGTCATTCCTGCTGTAGCCCAAAGACAGGAGGAAGTGGGATTCTCCCAGGAAGTCCCCTCGGCCTTCCATCCCAAGCTTAGAATGAGTCTCTTCAACGGGACTCAGCCCTGTGAGGGGTCTCGAAGACAAGAGGCTTCAACGAGTCAGATGGAACCAACCTTCTTCCCTTGGTAGCTTTTCTCTTGGGAGGTCCTTTTCTTCCAACAGTCTTTTCCGAGTCTACTTCACCTCATCAGGGGAGAATTCCCCAATGTCCCTGATCTCTGGGCGACTGTTTTAGTCCATCTGGGTGGCTGTAACAAAATGCCATAGACTGGTGGCTTATGAACAATGGAAATGTCTTTCTCACAGTTCTGGAGGCGGGAAGTCTGAGATCGAGATGCTGCAGATTTGGTGTTGGGGAGGGCCCACTCTGTGGTTCAGAGTGAGCACCCTCTCCCTGTGTCCTTACATGGCGGAAGGGCCAAGTGAGCTCTCTGGGGTCCCTTTAATCAGGGCCCTATCTCATTCATGAGGGCTCTACACTCATGACCTATCCCCTCCCAAAATGCCCCACCTCCTAAAACCCTCACCTTGGGGGTTAGGATTTCAACATACAAATTTGGGGTCTGAGGGAGGGACAAACATTCAGACCATAGCAGCGACCCACGGTTTGGAGACAAGAAGTTCTTTGTCATTCCCGTGTTGTTTCTCTCTACAGCCGGCCTAACTTCACCCAGTGGTTCATCATGCCCAGCAGCTGGCTGGGGCCTTGGGAAGGTTTACAAAATGCTGGAAAATAATATATTTAAGCTGGAGGGATTCTAGCAGTCATCTACTGCAGGCTGTCCATACACAGATGATGAACCCTGCTTCCAGGCTGCTGAGATTACCTGTCTCAGCTTACACAGGCTCCGAGTGATGCAGCCAAGGAAGGTACTTTCTCATCCTCCCCAAATATCTCTGATTCAGATTGTGAGACGAGGTGAAGAGCTTATTAGAAGTATATCTAAACTAACAATAAATAAGAGATGTGATAAAGGCCTGAGAAACTTTGTTATGAGTGAAGAATGAATTTGGGGGTAGCTAATGTAGATATATCACACTCAGTCAACTGAATTCTTTTAGGATCATTTCTTTTCACTAAGCAGGTGGTCCTGCAAGGTGCTGATCATGCCCACCTGATGATCCTGAGGTCTCTGTTTACTGACATTGCCTCTCAGTGGAATTTGTTTGTCTTTCCAGGAGTTATTGGGTGGTGTGTAGAATGAAGGAATACTAAATATTTTACACCTCTCTAGAGGATGGACGAAGATGAGCTGCCACCCACAAGAGAGCAGTAAGGAGAGTCAACAGCAGCTGATCCTCTTTCCCACAGCAGAGAGAGGGAAGGGGTGAGCGGCATCTCACAAACACCGAGTCTCCTCTAACTTGCCTGTCTTCTCTCTCATTACCAACACATCATGGCATGACAGAGCCTTGGGGGCTGCATTAACATTCTCCAACAGAGACCTTCATCGAGAGGCACTGAGCACGCAGACACAGAGAGGGAAAATCATCCCACAAAGATCATCATTGGGCTAAACGAACCCACCAGCCAACAGCAAAGCAGAATCACTGGGTGAATAAGTAACAAACTGATACTAATCAAATGTGAAAAACTTATGCCTGAGGGCTAAGCAGGACCTAGGTGAATGCCTGAGCGCTCAGATATGAAAACAGAGGGCTACAAATGGGAAACATGTAACTCACAGAGCCTGCAGATGACAAGATGGTAAACTCATTAAACCTGGGTCTTCACCGAGCAGTGTGGGAAGGTCCAGGTACTCACAGCTGTAAAGAATTCCAGTTTCTGCAGTCCAACTTTCAGCTGAAAAACCTGAGTGCAATGTTGGCTTTTAGTGATTACCAATTATTTTCTAAACACTAAAAAGCCTTCAACTTGGCAGTTCAAATTGTATTTCCTGTGAAGTTTCTTTTATTCCTGTTTTTACTATCGTGGCTGCCATACTATTTCATGTGAGTGTGAATGAGAGTATGGGCCTGTAAGTGAGCACATTTTCGTACTTGCCCTCAGGAGTTTATAATAACATAAGAAACATAAAATTACCTCAATATCCTTGAAGTGTTTATCATTTCCTGATGAATGACTTGTTTACTGGAAGCCCCTCTCTCATATAAATTACCAAAACAATGGCCCAATCGGAACTCAAGAGAAATTATGAACATTCCTCTCATGCTAAATCATCAGAAATTCCTTTAGATTTATCGTGTACTAAAAATTCTCAAGGTCATCCAACTTCAATACAGAATTTTAAATGGCATGGGAGGGAAGAGACTCTCCCAGAAATATCATTACTGGTTTTGAAAGACATTCTGTATTTCCATCATGCTTCATCTTTAAAAGAAAATAGAAGACATGCAGAGAGAAGGCCGGGTTAGAACGTGAGGCACTTGGGAAGGGGGAGAAAGAGAAATGATTAGTGTGAAGAAAACACAACAAGGGAATCTCCAAGAAGCAATGTCCAAGAGAACAAAGAACGCACCGCCCTCCACCAGAGACAAAATGAGAGCCTCTATTACAGCCTTGCTAAAGAGGGTAAGACTTAGGTGAAGCACAGCACAGAGGAACACAGGCTAAAGGGGCAAAAGCACAATGTTTAAAAGCGACATGGGGAAGCAAATAATCAGTCCTTGGAGATTATAATTTGAAAACAATTGTGTTGAAGACTGAAAGAAGCAAAACATAAATTGACTGAGAAAAGATAAAGAATCCTCACGGGCTGTGAATAAAAGGAAAGTCACAGGGGTTAGGAATTCTGAAAGTATTTTGTTCTGTGTTCTGGGGTTGAACAAATAAATACAGGTAATAAGAACCACATCTCTCGTTATTGGAGGAATACTTAACAAATTCTTCAAGAAAAGGGAGAGACCGGGAAGAACTCTGTGGTGCTGCATTTGGAGTTGAAGTAGTATAAATTTATGGCTTTATTTTAATGTATGTGCTGAAAACTAAAGGAATAAATACAGATGTGTATATGCATGTGTTATATAAATAAATATATTCCTAGCTCTATGCATTGAGGGCACCTAGAAGTAGCAGAAAGACCCTTGTATCAATGAGCACAATTATCACACACAACTTGGTTTCTAAATACCATTCTATAGTAATAATGATGACAATAATAACAATAATGGAGTCAGGGCTCCTTAGTGAAGTGACTGATTCAAAGACTGGAATAAAGAAAATATAAGACGATCCTGGACCATTCCATGGAGCTAGAAGATAAGAAAACGCTGAACAAAATAGCACACATATTGAAAGAAGATGGGGACCAACCTCCCAATGGCCAGAGTTAGAACCCTTGAGGAAATAATTATATGAAATAAATAACAATGGTGATGGATTATAACTCAAATACAATAAATATCCATGAGTCCATACTGATAGAAATAACCAAATAAGTAAGTCAAAGGAAGAAGTGGTAACTCTTCCTTACAGAAGAATTCCAATGAATAAATGTAGAAGGAAAGAGAAAAATCCAAAATTACCATTAGAACCACAGAGTAACATCAGTGCAGGCAAGATTCACTGATACAAGTGTTAAAATTAGTGGGCAAAATAAGCAGAGATAGGATATTGTATTAGTTCTCACTCTGCTAGGAAGAAATACCCGAGACTGGGTAATTTATAAAGAAAAGAGGTTTAATGACTCACAGTTCTGCATGGCTGGGGAGGCCTCAGGAAACTTGCAATCATGGCAGAAAGCGCCTCTTCACAGGGTGGGAGGAGAGAAAATTAGTGCAAGCAGGGGAAATGCCAGATGCTTGTAAAACCATCAGATCTCATGAGACTTTCATTAAAATGAGAACAGCATGGGGGAAACTGTCTCCATGATTCAATTACCTCCAGCTGGTCCCACCCTTGATACTAGGAATTATGGGGATTACAATTCAAGGTGAGATTTGGGTGGGGACACAGAGCTAGCCCATATCAGGTATCTTCATAGTCTCAAAGTATCTTTCCCAAAAATCCACAGTAGAGATGCCTCTTGGTCATATGATCAAGGCCACCATCACCAAAACACACAAATTGAAAAACTGTACCATTTGATAAAATGCCCTGAGAGGGACATGTCATCTCTGCTTTCTAGTAACACATAGTCTTGATCTGATCACTAGAAACATCAGACAAACTCAACTGAAGGGTTGTTCTATAAAATGCCTCACCAATATTCTTCAAATGTGTCAAGGTCATGAAAGTCAAGGAAAGACTGAGGAACTGTCACAAATTGCAGGAGACTGAAGAGACAAGGTGCCAAAATGTAACATGGAATCTTGGAACAGAAAAAGGACATTAGTGGAAAAAAACTGGTGAAACCAAAATAAGTTCTGTACTTTATTGAATAGCGTTACATAAAGGTTAATGTCTCAGTTTTGAATGACCATTCTATGATCATATAAGATATTGACTGAAGAGAGACAGGATGAAGAATACATGGAAACTCTACTATTTTTGAAGCTCTTCTTTAAGTCAAAAATTATTTCAAAAGAAAAAGTTTAAGAGAAAGGCCCACTGATAACAATAATACAAAAATGGCAGTGATTAGTAAATGAATGGCATCATGCAGCCAACACTAACTTCATTTAACGTTACCTAATAGAATCCATGTGTTCTTCTTTAAGAAAAGTGTTTATAAAGGAAAATGAGAAAAAACACTGTTTTACTGATTCATGACGCTTCTTATACTTCATTGATCTTCACTGGACGTGGGCCAGCCCTCTCAACTTTCCCCATACACAGCTCTATCACCCATCGTTCATCCATGCCCCTGGTTTCAAATAGGGAGAATCAGAACTCAGGCCAAATCCCTTCCTTTTTAATTATTTCCAAAAGAGAGAGAATCAGAACATGATCTAGTCTGCAGGGACTTTCCTGATTCCTAATTATAACAGCAGCTGAGTTGAGGCTGCCTTGCAAGGAGAACCCACTATTTCAGTCTGTGGTGGGCCCAGATAGCAGAAGGTGAGGGATCTAGCCGGATCCTAAAATGATGGAAGAAAGAGAAAGATGTTTCCCCTTGAGCCCAGGAGGCCAGCAAGGAGGCAGCTGCTCCAGGTCATTGGCTGGTTTCCTGTCCTTGGCTCTCAGACAGGCAATGGCATTAAGTTTCTCACTCTAAGAACACGAGACCCTCGACATCAAGGCCTTCTGGAGAGATAAACAAGTGAAGTGATAAGTTCCATTCTCCTTGTTGTGCCCCTTTGCTCTCTCCTGAAAAATCACAGAAGACCTTAAGAAGCAGCCGATAAAGGAGCAAGGAGGTTTCTCATCGTGTGAATGCCTGGGCATCCTCAAATGTGAATATTGCTTCTGACACCATTAGATGTTCCATACTTCAAAGCACTCACATCTGTCTTCAGATTGCAGCCCACTTACAGGTGAGGAAATGCGCAGTCCATGCACACAATGTACGATTTATCATCTGCCGCATGCCAGGTCATGTGCTAGGGGCTGACTAATGCATGTGGTGAACAGAATAGACACTGTCTCTGGCCTCATTGATCCTAGTAGGTGCGGCAGAAGGTGATGACATACCTCTGCATGTGGTACGTCATCACATTACGATTCACTTTTGTAGCCTTACAAACTTACAAACTCCCATTTCCCCTCAAAGCATGATAACAGATGGGCCTGGCGTAGACTTGGGGTTCAGGGAAGGTCTGTCAGGGGAGACGATGCTTCACAGAAGCGGGAAGATGACCAGGAGTTGCCCAGCTGGGCAGAAGAGAAGGAAGCGTCCCAGAAGAGGGGAACTGGGAAGGGCTAACAAAACCCAGGATGCTGGAACATAAAAAATGGGTGAGTCACACAAGAGGAACCCAGAAATAGCCCAAGCTGGATGATACAGAGCCTCAAAAGCCACAGTAAGGATTTGGGGTTTAGTGCTCGTGGCCTGGGAAGCTAGAGAAGGGCTTTGAAGGGGGGAGATATGAGCTGAGAGAGATGTTAAGTGGTGCCAGAGAAGAGCGGCATGACACAGACGTGACGCCCTAACATCATTCTTACCGAGGGTTCTAACCACAAAGCAGGGCAGGAAGGTGCTGGAGTGAGACCCCAGTCTCCTGGCATTTAGCTCCATGCTCTTTGACTTACTTCTCTGCCCACAAGTTAAAGTACTCACAAAAATCCAGGCAAAACTTTTCATTTAAACATGTTGGATTGTTTTTCCCTGCCCCAGAAATGTCTGTGCAGAAATAAAAATATAACAAATTCACAGAGGAAAAAAATAGAAGATAAACTTTTTTTAAAAGAGGAAATAAATAATAAAATAAAAATTTTGATAATGAAAAATGGATGAGAGAAGATAACTTGGTTGACAGAATGGAGGAGGAGGAAATGCATGTGCCCACAAAAATAAAAACAAATGGGGAGGCTAAAGAAAAGCAAGCTGATGTCCCACAACAGGCTCCTGGAAATGCTCAAAACTGAGGGTAGATGTCTGTGGTTAAAAAAAGCGGGACTGCCTAAAAGTCTGTATAAAGAAAAATTCCATCCCAGGTCGCCCTTTCTCCACTAAAGGCAGGTAGAAGATTCCTTCTCAGGAGAAATTGAACCAGAGAGTCTCTTGGAGTGGCAGAGGACATAGATGGGAGGAGGAGGTGCCCTCTGAAGCCGTCAGTCAGCAGACGAGTCCCAGCCTTCTTCCCCAGTGATACCAGAGTTAAGAAGAAATTACTTAGGCAGATAGTGAGGGTACGGAAGTCCACAGTAAGGAAAAATCGAGTTACAGACAGATGCTGGCAGTTGTGCCAATCATGTTCAAAATGGCGGCCCTATCTTCCCTTCTCTCTATCAGCTATATGTACAGTAAGGAGCAGACAAGATGGCAATGGGAGAATTCATTTGCATAATAAGATTAGGGTGGGGCTGCCAGCCTTCCCCCATGTAAACGTCATAGCTGATTGAACCAATCTGTGAGCCCTGTATACATCAGACACTGCCTCCTCAAACCTGACTATGAAATCTGGGGCATCCACCACCCTTAGGTCCTTTCTGCTGGGAGACCCCTCTCTCTATAGAAAGAGCTTTTTCTCTTTCTCTTCTCTTCTGCCTATTAACCCTCCACTCCTAAACTCCCCGTGTGTCCCTGTCCTAAATTTTTCTGCCGCACGATGAGAAACCCGAGTATATACCCCAGACAATGTAGCAGCTTCTCCAGCAGAGGGATCGGTACAGAATAGCCTGATAAATGGCAGGTGTATTGGACTTCAGGGGAAGAAATTATTCCGAAGGAGATAGCCTGAAAACACTCTATCATTTAAATGTTTTCCAATGAAAAGTACTTGTGATCAGCAGAATAATGGCCCCCAAAGATATCCAGGTTCGAATCCCCAGAACCTGTGAATACATCACCTCTCAAAGCAAAAGGGACTTTGCAGCTGTGATTAAATTAAACATCTTGAGATAGGGAGATGATCCTGGATTAGCTGGAGAATAGGGCCTGGAGGCAGGGAAACTAAGGACTTCTGAGACCTAAATCAAATGGCAACACTTCAGCCATGACAGGAAATAGCCTTTCATTTACATACACCCAGTATATGACTTTGTAACTTTACTTCATCCTCTTCATTATATACGGCATACACCAAGTAACCAAAGGAAACCTCTAGAGGGTATTTAAATCCCAGAAAATTCTGTAACTGGTCCCTTGAGCCTCTTGCTTGGCTGCTCCCACCCTGTGGAGGGTGCTTTCATTTTCAATCAATCTCTGCTTTTGTTGCTTCATCATTTCCTTGCTTTGTTGGTGCATTTTATCTAATTATTTGTTTAAAGCACCTAAAGCCTGGTCACCCTCCACCAGTAACAGGCCCTAACAAATTACCTGGGTCCTCACAAGAGAAGACTCTGTCCCGGTTGTGTTAAGAGGAAGACATGATGCTGCACAAGGGCCAGGAGGAAGCAACGTCGCTGACTTGGAAGATGCAAAGTAGGAGCCGAGTGGAAGGAATGTGCGCCGCATCTAGAAGTTGGAAAAAGCAAGCAAACAGCTTCTCCCTAGAGCCCCAGAAGGAGCCTTCCCTGCAGGTGCTTTAATTTTAACCCAGTGAAACCCACGTGGGACTGATACGGCTTGACGATTGGAGGAACACCAGGGCTCTTGTCTCATGCCGAATTAGGTAACACAGACACACGTGGAGTGGTTTTCAGGAGCGGAGAGTTTAATAAGCAAGAAAGAAGGGAGAAGGAAGAAGCTCCCCTGTACAGAGACAGAGGGAGGGGGGCTCCAAAGCGGAAGGAGGAGACCCCATGTGCCACACCATGGAAAAGTGGCTGCTTATATGAGTAGGCTGAAGGAGGTGGTGTCTGATTTGCATAGGGCTCAGGGGATTGGTTTGACCAGGTATGTAATTCATGTAGCCTGCAAAAAAACTGGCCTACCCTAGCCTTTTAATATGCAAATACAGGGCACGATGATGTTCTACACATATGGGGATATGTGGGGGCAGCCATGTTGCCAGGCACATATTGGGGAAAGTGCAAGAAGACTACGAGGACAACGGTGGACCGCGTTTGTAATGGCTTTCATTTGCATATTAAAGGTAGCCAGCCTGGGGGTACCCAGTTTCTAATGGCTTGCATTTGAATAGCAAAGGTTCCCAGCCTGGGTCTAAGAGCCAGGGCTTTTCTGCTAGACAAGAAGCGTTTCTGGAGCTGCTTTAAAAGAGACAAAAACTTTCCAAGGACCCCGTTTCCTCTCTATCTGCCTAAAATAATTTCTTTTCTTTTTTATTTATTTATTTATTTATTTATTTTTTTTTGAGACATAGTCTCGCTGTGTCGCCCAGGCTGGAGTGCAGTGGCGCCATCTCGGCTCACTGCAAGCTCTGCCTCCCGGGTTCACGCCATTCTCCTGCCTCAGCCTCCCGAGTAGCTGGGACTACAGGTGCCTGCCACTACACTCGGCTAATTTTTTTGTATTTTTAGTAGAGACAAGGTTTCACCATGTTAGCCAGAATGGTCTCGATCTCCTGACCTCGTGATCTGCCCACCTTGGCCTCCCAAAGTGCTGGGATTACAGGCATGAGCCACCGCACCCAGCCAATAATTTCTTAATGACTCCTACCACAGGACTTTTGCACTCCAGAACTGTAAGATGATGAATTTGTATGGTTTCAAGCCATTCAGTAGGTGATAACTTGCTACAGTGATAATAGAAAATGAATTCAGCATCTATCCCAAAACGTGACTAAGAAGCAGCAGCAAAGAGTGTGGACATCCCTGTTGACTGTGTAAACCATAAGGTCTCAACCAATTTAGAAAATTTATTTTGCCAAGGTTAAGAACATGCCTATGACGGCCTCAGGAAGTCCTGATGACATGTACCCAAAGTGGTTGGGGTACAGCTTGCTTTTATACATTTTAGCGAGACCTGAGATTTCGATCAATACATGTAAGACTTACATTGGTTTGATCTGGAAGGGTGGGACAACTTGAAGCAGAGGTGGGGGTGGGGGATGGAGAGGGGCTTCCAGGTCCCAGGTAGATTTAAACATATTCTGATTGGCAATTGGTTGAAAGAGTTATTATCTATAGGAAAGAATGTCTGGGTTACGATAAGGGGTTGTGGAGACCTGGGTTTTATTATGCAGATGAAGCCTCCAAGTAGGGGCTTTAGGGAGAATAGATAGTAAATGTTTCTTATCAGACTTGAGGTCTGTGTTGATGCTAATGCTGTAGGGGAATAGTGAGGCATGTCCAATCCCCACTTCCCATCATGGCCTGAACCAGTCTTTCAGGTTAAATTTTAGGGTGTCCTGGATGAGGAGGGAGTCCATTCAGATGGTTGGGGGCCCCTCGAGTTTTATTTTTGCTCTGAGCAGCAACCCTCTGAGCTCTGCTCTTCAGCAAAGGTGCTTCTTCCTGATGCCTCTGCTCTCTGCCCCTTAGGATTGAAACAAAACAAAACAAAAAACAAAAAACAGCACAGGTTTTTCCATTCTATCCAGAAGGCACAGTTGTTCTCCTCACCACCCAATAGGAATAAAAGGTCCCCTGTGATTCACGAAAGGGATAGTTTTGTGGCCTAGCCCAGAGAAAGAAAGAAAATTAAACTTGCTCCTCTCACGGTGACGGCCTCTACCTCTCGCTCTGGTTCAATTTCTTTCCTTCCAGTTGGTATCCCCTGCTCTATTTACAGTTATCCAGGGGGTTAGATACAATGCACTGGCAGAAATCACGCCACCCTGGCCCTGACTTTTCAGCCTGTAAATCTGACCTGTGTTCCTTCCCTTTCCTCTTCTGACTTTAAAGAGTCATGTCACCGTCTAGCACATAAGACTACCATCTTATAGGACAACCATTCAACAGATTTGCATTAATTATCTGTTGCTGCATAACAAATTGCCCCAAAACTGGCCGGGCGCGCTGGCTCACGCCTGTAATCCCAGCATTTTGGGAGGCCGAGGTGGGCGGATCATGCTACTCGGAGAGGCTGAGGCAGGAGAATGGCGTGAACCTGGGAGGCAAAGCTTGCAGTGAGCAGAGATTGCACCACTGCACTCCAGCCTGGGCAACAGAGCGAGACTCTGTCTCGAAAAAAAAAAAAAAAAATTACCCCAAAACTTAGATTTAAAGCAGTAAACATGTATTTTCTTGCAGTTTCTGGAGGTTAAAAATCCAGGAGCAGTTTATAGGAAAGTTGTGGCATGAATGCCATCATGAGGCTGAGGCTGCAGTTGTTTGAAGGCTGGACCGAGGTGGGAGAGTCCACTTCTAAGAGGCTCATTCATGTGCCTGGCAGGATAGCTCTAGTTATGGGCAGGAGGCTTTGGTTTCTTGCTGTGTAGACCTCTCTATAGTACTTCTTAAGGGTCGTCACAACTTTGCAGCTGGATTCCCCCATAGTAATGAACTAAGAGGTAACCAAGCAGCAGCCATTATGCCTTTTGTGGCCTGACCTTGGAAATCACACAATGTCTTACTGGTTACACAGTCATCCCTCTTCCACGTGGGAAGGACTACATGAGGCAATGGCTACCAGGGCATGAGCATGGTTGGAGATTATTTTGGAGCCTCATTACTTTTTCTACAATTTTAGGAAAAGAAAATAATAATGAAGCCAGGATTCAGTGGTTTATAAGATGCTCACGACTCTGCATATCATGTTGACTTGTTGCAAGAACTTCATTATCCATGACCCACAATGAGCCAGTCGCACCAGCTTAGCTGTTCCCTTCTACCAGCAGTGTCATCACAATTTGCCCCCACCCAACCCTTCTCTTTGTGTGTGGATCACAGATTAGAATCCATTGATTAGAGCCATTCTTGATTAATTGACAGGTGAGGAGAGGAGGCATTGAAAGGCAGTGTTAGTGAAGAATGTCAATCATTGCTGAGAAAACTTCTCTAAGCCCCATGTTTCTTCTACTACTCAGAGGGATGGCACTGCCCCTTCAGACTTTCTGAGACATCAGAAGAGTTCTATGTGATTCTCATAGAGCAGAGTTCGGCATTGCAGACAAATCGAAGGCCTACCACAAATTTGACTTAATGAATCACTTTGACTTTACTACTGAGTTTACTCATCTATTGAACAAGAGTAGAACAGGTCAGTGGTTCCTGAATTTGACTGATTATCTCATTCTTCTGTGCTAAAGTCAGATTGCCAAGCCATACTTTTGAACACTATGGGTCAGTTGGCATATGGTATATTTCCCAGAACCCATGTCTGATATAAGCTACTTCAGATGATCTGATGACGGTTTAGGCACTAGCTCAGATTTTCTTGAGATGGCAGATCCTCTTACTTTGGGGAAAGAGGTACTGTGAGATGTTTTTCCCCTTAAATGAACTTCTGTATCATTTGACATGGACTAAATCAGGGGTCCTCAACCCGTAGGCCACAGACCAGTTCATGGCCTGTTGGGAACTAAGCCACACAACAGCAGGTGAACTGCTCATGTGAGGAATCTGGGTTGCATGCTCCTTATGAGAATCTAACTAACACCTGACGATCTGAAGTGGAACAGTTTCATCCCAAAACCATTCCCTCTGCCCCCCTGCCCTGTCTATGGAAAAATGGTCTTCCACAAAATTGGCCTCTGGTGCCAAAAATGTTGGGGACCGCTGGACTAAATAATTGGAAGACTGTGTTCCAGCTATAAATTTCTAAAATTGTATGCTTCTAGACAGAAAAAAAAGTTGTGTATGGTGTTGCAAAATCTTATTACAGTAGATTTGGCATAGAATTGATTTATCTGTAAGTTTGTAATGATTATCACTTTCCTCTGGGACAGTCATTCTAGGGCTCTAGTGTCAAGAAAAACCCCCTAGGACACATGTTACAATGTGGATTCTTGGGCTCCACCTCCAGATGTTATATAATTCAATAGGTGGAGAACATGTTGGATTGAAAGCTATGCGATACCGACACTGCACTTCCCAAAGTGACTGCTGAGAAGGACAACACTCCCTCAAAAAACAAATTCACCTAAATTATACATTTAAAGTCATGTTAACTCCTGGTCACACCTGGGAGCACATGACCCTGTTTTCAGAATTCTGAATATGAACCTAGAATTATCCTCCTAGACTAGGGTTTCCAAAACTTCCGTGATGATAAGAACAGGCTGGTGGTGCTTGTTAAATGCAATGCATAGAAACTAGATCTTTTCCCTGATTCAAATTTGGAATATGTAGGTTGTTTTGTAAACAAGTATTCCAGGCAGGTTTGGGAGATTCTGTTCTTAGAGGCTGTGGTTGAGGAAATCTAGAGATAGTATATCCTCATCTTGTCCTTGTGTGGATGAGGCCAAGGAGGCCCCCCACCTGGCCAAGCGTCACAGCTGGCTAATCTCCACTTGAAGTGCATATTGTCTTAAAGGTTTTTTAATACTGGTCTTAAGCAGTAGTGTAGGCTTGTGTCAAGTTTAGTTGGTCTCACCAGAGAGAGATTAAAGTAATAAGATAATGAGAGTCAGGAAGGAAAACCTAATTAGCAAATTCATTTTATGCCCTGTCAAAATAAAAAAGGGAAAAAGGAAAGACAATAAAGATTCTTAAAAATTGTTTTTTAACCCCATGAACCAGAGAACTCCTGGAGTCCAGGAACTGACAGCTGCAGTAGGAATTAGAAGACAAATAAGCTATTCCAATTATAAATGGGAAACATGCTTTTTAACCACTGGCTACTTTCTCTATATTATTGTAAGGATTACCAATTCCAGTAATAATCACAGGAATACCTAATTTGGAGGAGATCCCTAATGAATTATAAATTATAATTTCTTATGACAGTAGAAACAGACACTCTTTAGATAGTTCCATGGAGACCATATTACCGAACAAGAAGATATTGAAAAATGTTTATGAAGACCAATAAGGAAATTCACTTTCTTGATTCCAGACTGCTCGAGGGGCTTCCCGTTCAGAGGGTGCTAAAACGAGAGCCCCTACCCACTCTGGGTGGCTAAGAAGCTCCTGGGCTCTACCTCGCTACTGACATCGGGCAGCCAAAACAGAGTCCTAGGAGTGTAGAAAACAGTCCAGGCTCAGTAGGAGGGGGTACAGGCTTGAATTCTACAAACAGAAGAGTAATGCCTTTAGTGACTCCTTGATCTCTGCTGAAGGCCCTAACGAGCTGGGGCCTGCTGTAGGTTCTCCACTCAGAATGGAGTATTAGACCGACAGAAGGAAGGACTCTACGCCTCCGGCCCTTTCCACCTCCTCTCCATTTTCTCACTTGCTCTTCCCCAGGGAAGAAAGAGTGAATGTGATTGGCTAGGTCTTGACAGTTATTGGTCCATGTTTTAAAAATAGGTGCTGTCTCTGCGTTCTAAGTTGGTGCTGAAGCACAGAGCACTCTGCTACAGGTATACTCTTTCTGTTTCCATTGTCTGACTTCAGGTGGGTGGGGATCCCTCACTTAGTCTCTCTGTAGGGTAAGGAAATGAGAAATGCCCTGCTTTGACAACCTTTCAACTCTGTTTTCGTCCTTTCTTCCTAGCTTCAAATGTACTAGAGAGTTTCAATTTTTTTCCATCTACCCAACTCAGAAAATGGACTTCAATTCATTAACCTGGGTTCTCTCTTACCAATTATTATAAGCTATCCTAGTCTGTTTTGTGCTGTTATAAAGGAATACCTGGGCCTAGGTAGTTTCTAAAGAGAAAAGGTTTATTTGTCAGGATTCTGATGGATGAAAAGTTTGAGACTGGACATCAGTATCTGGTGAGGGCCTCAGGCTGCTTCCACTCATGGCGGAGCCTGTGTGTAGAGATCACACCGCCAGAGAGTGAGCAAGATGGGGAGATGCCAGGCTCTTTTTAACAATCATCTCTCCCTGGAACTAAAAAGGTAGGAACTCACTTGCCCCCAAGGGAGGGCATTCATCTATTCATGGGGGATCCACACCCATGACCCAGTACCTCCCATTAGGCCACACCCCCCACATTAGGGTCAAATTTCAGCATGAAGTTCAGAGGGAGAAAACATCCAAACCATAGCCCAAGCCTATATCTGAAGGACTACAGGGTTCTTCTTAGTGGTTCTGTCACCATGACTAATACAATTTAGGTATATTCTCCAGTGCTCAGAGCCCTGAAGAGCAGAAAAATAGAGTACTACCTTGAGTCTTTAAGAAGTTACATCCAAAGGTTGTGGGTGATTTTGAATTCTGTAGACAAATTCCCTTGTTTTTTGGTTTTTTGTTTGTTTGTTTTTTGTTTTATTGAGACAGAGTTTCACTCCTGCTGCCCAGGCTGGAGTGCAATGACACTATCTCAGTTCACCGCAACCTCCACCTCCCAGGTTCAAGCAATTCTCCTGCCTCAGCCTCTGGAGTAGTTGGGATTACAGGCATGTGCCACCACGCCCAGCTAATTTTGTATTTTTAGTAGAGATGGGGTTTCTCCATGTTGGTCAGGCTGGTCTCAAACTCCTGACATCAGGTGATCTGCCCACCTCGGCCTCCCAAAGTGCTGGGATTACAGGCGTGAGCCACCGTGCCTGGCCTAATTCCCTTGGTTAAGCTTGACATTACTCCCTACTGGTTGTGTGACCTTGAACACATGATTTACCTTACTTGCCTTCAATTTCCTCATCTGTAAGTTAGGGAAAATAATAATAGGTAACTCGAAACACTTTTGTGAAGATTAAAATGAGTTAATACATATAAAGCATGATGTGTAAAATGTCTAGCACAAAGCAAAGAATAAGTATCAGTCTTTACTACTGTTCTATTATTATTATTATTATTATATCATGGAAAGAATTCATCACATTAAGAATCAACGTTCAGGTTGATGGTGTATGTCTCTGAGGACTTTGAAGGCATGACATAGACAAGTTAAATGCGTTCAGCATTAAGCTCGATGTTAACAACCACAAAAGCTGATCTGTTCTTACGTGTTGCCCATAGAAGTACATCATCCAGATTGAAGAGTTCATCATCCTGGACTCCTCTCATTAGGGTGAAGTGTGTCTGTGACAATGCCCTCTCTGTGAGGGCACAAAATTAATGAGCGTTAGCAAATGAGAGCACAATCAAAGGACAGTAGCCACGATGCTAAACATGGGAAAACAACACAAAGAGGGCTTAGAAATTCTGGAAAATTTTAACCTAGAGAAAAGAGCAGAGCAATGGCAGATGGTGCAAAGTCACAGTAGGATGGCCTTGGGAAAAGATCATTCACCTGTGCTGTCGTGTGGACGTCTACTTGTGTCTCTCGCCCTGGCATGCTGTGTGACCGAGGGTACCTTGCTGCGCCCAGCTGATCTGCATTTTTCTCATCACATAAGGAGGCTTCACTTCTTCCAGCTTTAATATTCCAGGATGTTGAAAATAGGCTATCTTTGGATCCCACATCCTACCATTTACCTGCCTCATTCTCTTCTCCCATTTAGATCTCTGACTGCTGAAGTATAAATACAAACAACTGAGTCAAATTGGAAATAGGATAACAGCTGTTCTGATGGCAAAGTAGTGTGGAGAACAAAGCTTCGGACTGAGATTGAAACAAAAAGAAGTGACAACTTCTTTGCTCCTTGAATTGAAGCCAGGGTCGCAGAGCAGAGCTGGCCTACCTGCAGGCTGACCATTTGACCTGGGAGAGCCCAAGCCCCATGGGAGGGACCAAGAAGGTGAAGCGAAGGCACTCACAATCTCCCTTTCTTAACAGACTATGTCTCATACGAGGGAAAACAATCTTCTTCCATTCCTTGAAACATTATGCTCTCATTTTTCTGAGTGCTTTTGCTGGGAACGTTTGATGTCATGGTATTTCAACTTTTATTTCTGAAGTTAAGCACTGTACTTACCAAAGACGCCATCGTTGCTTTGTTAACTTCTTGATTATTTCTTGTACGCAGTGGCATCAATATTGCTCAGACCCAGTGCATTCATTACACAAATTTTACTCATGGATGCATTGAAGTGTGAAGGATAGTTGAAAGGAAATGATAACCAACCAGGCTTTTTCTCTGGAACAGGAAGAATAACCAAATGCATTATTAAAATTTAAGTAGTTACCTTTGTCTCTTCCACTTTCTTTATAGAAGCACTTCCTAATGGTTAAAATTCTTCAGCCCAAGACAATGTATTATGGTGCAGTGAAAGAAATAAAAGTCCTGAAATGAGAACCGAAGAATTATTGGTCGTCTACTTACACTAGGTATTTTAATACAAGCTCTCCATTAAACCTCCCAATAATCTCATAATGTAAATAGTATTTGTCACCTTTACAAACAAGAGAACTGCAGTTTTCTTATGGCTAGTAAATCAAAGAGCTGCATTTGAACTGGGCTTTCTCCAAAACCCATATCCTATTTCACCACTGTTTCCCTGATTGCATCAATACATATTTCACGACTCTCAGCATAGACATGAAAGAAAAGTTGCAACTCAGGAAAAGAGTCTCTATGCTGCACCAGAATATCTCCAAACACATGTGAAAAACCCTGCTTAGAAAGCACATCTGACATATAACGTAACACTGCACGCTCCTCATTGGCAGAGCCCAAAAGGTAGCTGATTTGCATTTCCCTCCCCAGCACTTCACATTGTGCCCCAGCACCTTACCAGCCCTCCTGAAAGAGTTTGAAAGGTAATTTTTCAGACTGCCTCAGTCCTAGCAAATGTCAGTGTGAGCCGCTGTTCTCACCATAGTTTCCCGAGACTAGCCAAAATAAATCGACTTGCTGGAGGGAAAATGCAATCTGGAGATCCTTGTGTTGAACTGCAATGAGTTATCTCTATCGTATTATGGGGCACAATTATATGATACATTCAGAAAACCTACATAGCTGGTATACTATAAATAAAAGTAATCATGACATGACAAACAGGCCGATTCCTAAGTCTTTATGGTGTGCTTACCATTTCTCCAGGTTGTTTTACCATCAACATGACAGTTATGGGAGAATCGCGTAGCTCAACCACTGCACTGGAGATGATCATTCACTTGGGTATGTAGATGGGATTCGTACCCATTTGGAAACAAGCCAGTGTGAACAGCCTTGGAGTGTGTCCACGCCATGCATGGTGAAGTCTTCTTATGAAGTCCTGTGTCTGTCCATGATCCAAACACGTGTTTAAGAGGGCTTTGCTATCTTCCTCACTCCACATCTGTGTATGCCCCCACTTTACAGTATAATAAATGGCAAGAAATTCTGGGCCTGAGAGAGAATTAAAGAGACAGTACCAGCAGACTTCCTTCCAAATCCTACAGACTTAGTCTTTCCTGCCATTTCCATTGCTCATGAAGATTTAGGGTCACTTCCCAAGAGAGTGATTTTCATCCCTACTCCTCTCTGCCTCCATTATTAAGTGGCATGCCCTTTTCCCTTCATAATCAGAAACAATCACCCAACCAATAAACTCTTTAACTCCCTGTTTCTTGTTTGCTCAGAAATATGAGGATTCCCAAATCCCCAAATATCAATCTCAGCCTCCAAATTAAATATTCTTTTGTCTTTTGTTAAAACCTTTCTCCCTTGGGTTCTAAAACCTCTAACTCAGCCAAGTCCATAGTTAGTGGAAAAGGAAATAAAGACTAGTTGCGTGTGGGTCTTTAGATATAACTGTCAGGACCCATCCTTAACATTCGCTATTTTATTCCTAGACCAATATATTCTGGCTATGATAGAAAAATAACTATGGATTATTCACCATTTCACTGTATCCGACTTTATGTGATTTTTTTTTTTTTTTTTTTTTTTTTTTTTTGAGACAGAGTTTAGCTCTTTTTGCCCAGGCTGGAGTGCAATGGTGCTATCTCAGCTCATTGCAACCTCTGCTTCCTGGGTTGAAGTGATTCTCCTGCCTCAGCCTCCTGAGTAGCTAGGATTGCAGGCACACACCACCACGACCTGCTAATTTTGTATTTTTAGTAGAGATGGGGTTTCACCATGTTAGCCAGGCTGGTCTCCAACTCCTGACCTCAGGTAATCTGCTGGCCTCAGCCTCCCGAAGTGCTGGGATTACAGGCATGAGCCACCACGCCTGGCCTTGTGTGACATTCTAAATATTTAAGAGTCATTCTATTCTGTAAGGTTAACAGTTTCTGGATGCTAAGCTGTTGGATAAGATCAGGGAATCCCATGAGCATCTGCTCATTGCCTCACTTTTTTTGCCACAAGTAAAATTTATTGACAAAAACCAAAACAGTCTGAAAATTTCTTGACAAAAACCAAAACAGTCTGGGACCTGACATCAGGTCCACGAATGATGGTGAAGGCATAAGAGGACACAGTCTTCCCCCCACCCAGTTCTTTGGAGATTTACGATGGCACAGGGGATAGATTTGCTCCATATACCTAGGCTCTTGCTACAGGCTCCACACAGAGTCCTGCTATGTCTCTGACACATTAAATGCCATTGGATGTGCTGCTGTAGTGGCTGGAGAAAAAAAATTTGCACTGCAGCCATACAACAATCAATCATGCAGGTAATTGTGTGACTCTCCCCTGCTATGGGTTCTACTCAAAGCTTATAGCTTTCCTAGTTACCTATCAAAGTGCCTTGATGAACACATTATAATTTCACAAATATTGTCCATTTTTACTTATAGGGCAAGGAGGCAGATGATATTACAATTCCTCATCCTCAACTTCTTTTTTTTTTTTAGACAGAGTCTCTCACTGTCGCCCAGGCTAGAGTGCAGTGGCTTGATCTCAGTTCACTGCAACTTCCTCCTCCCAGGTTCAAGCAATTCTCCTGCTTCAACCTCCCCAGTTGCTGGGATTACAGGCTCTCATCATGGCACCCAGCTAATTTTGGTATTTTTAGTAGAGACGGGGTTTCACCATGTTGGCCAAGCTGGTCTTGAACTCCTGACCTCAGGTGATCTGCCTGCCTTGGCTTCCCAAAGTGCTGGGATTACAGGCATGAGCCACTGCACAGGGCCCATCCTCAACTTTTAGAGATGATCCCAGCAAGCCCCAGAGCAGTAGACCTTTAAAAACTTTACGAGTGTGCACACCCTGTATGTTCCTAAAAGTAATATTCGACCCTGTAAATACATAAAGACACACTGTTTCAGAAAAATAATCTATGTTTCTAGAGCCATCCAGTTGATGAGCTATGAGAATGTAATTACACATTCCTGAATTAACAAAACATAGGATCAACACATTAATATATGATACATTAGGGACTCGGGAACTTATCACACAAGTGAAAAATAAAGCACTTAAATAGTCTTCTGAAATTACCTTCTGTTTCTCCGCTGTACCAAAGCATCGCCCTTAAAGAAACCCCTGCCCCCGTTTGGTGTTTATTTATTTCATTTCTTCATAAAGAATGCTTTTTTGAATGTTGATTAAATGTTACATATAGTTTGTATTTACTGTGTGTACTTTTTTGTAACGTATCTTTTCACTCCTTATGAGACCCATCCATGCTGTGTAGAGGCTCCAGTTCATTTGTTTTACTGCTGTATAGAATTCTATTGTATTAAGCACCATGCTTGTTTATCCATCCCTCTTCCACTGGACTGTAAAGTGGTGGATTCCAATGTGGGGCCATTGCTAGCAAACACTCCTGTACATGTCCTCTTGATCACAAATATGAGAGTCTCAGAGTAACTTTCTAGTAGTGGAATTTCGGGGTCTTTGCTTTATGGAACTTCTCCTTCACCATATATTGCTATATATTTTTCTGGAGTTTTTCCTTTCTGAGGTTCCAGCTTCCTGAATCACATAGTCCCTTGGGATGATCATTGAGCTCCAGGTCTCTAGGATTTTTGATGGATCCCACCCATCCCATCCCCAACCATAGGCCAGAAATAGAGTTGATTCATGTCTTTTCCAGTCTGACTCTCAGTACTTCTTTGTTTTTGTCACATGGGTATTTTCTTTATCAAAAGTTCGACTATGGTCTGGCGTGGTGGCTCATGCCTATAATCCCAGTACTTAGGGAGGTGGAGATGGGAAGGTAGTTGAGCCCCAGAGTTTAAGATCTGCCTGGGCAATATAGCAAGATGCTGTTCTCCACTAAAAGGAAAAACAAAAAAACCAAAAGAAAGGTCAACTAGGTATTTTTTGAGAAAATGTCTGATAAATTGTAACCAGTATTTCTTGATGTAAGTGATTTTCATATTGTTATTCTACCCTATTCCCAGAGCAAAGATGAGCTCTCACGTTGCATACGCAGACCTTATATGCACTTTCATGATTCCAATTACAAGTCAACACCTTCATCACCAAGAACAGGTTTCCCAAATGGCCCTCTTAACCCCATAAATCACAACCAGGTAAGGGATCATCAATCCCATTTTTAAATTTATCACTGAAGAAAGAAATCCACTTCCCTCCTTCCTTTTCTTATGATTAGCCTCCCAACAGTGTTTAATAAGAACACAGCATATGTTCAAAACTTGTGGTTATAGACCAGAAGGCACAACTAGCAGTAAGAAAGTAACACACCATATCCTGTCTCCCCAACAATTTAGAGAAGGAGGAGAATAATAAGTGTGAGGTATTACACAAGGTTTCATAGAGGAGGTAAGATTAGAACTGAACTTACAGAATTTGAAGATTGAGGATAGATCCTAAAAAATGGCCACTAGCTTTCAAAAGCCTCAGCCTTCCTGAGTACAGCACTATCCCTAGGCCAGTCAGGCAGAAGAGAAAGAAACAGAAAGAAACCCTAGAAATTTTGAGATCGTATGGTTCACCCTAGCAAGTGTACTTGGGTATTTTTATAGGGGAAATGGATGGGGATTACACTCTTTGTTCATTATATGGCTAGTGTGTTCCACTCCTTGTTGTCTTGTGCCAACTGCACACTTTACTGCTCTGTAGCTTCAGGGCTTAATAGATGCTGCCTGACTCACCCATCATCTTCATTTCTTCCATCCCAAGGTTTGTTAACACTGTCCAAAGACTCAAAGAACCACATAGTGGCAGCAGTGTCAGTCCTGTGCCATTTCCAGTGCACATTCTCTCTCTCTTTGTCACACACACACACACACACACACACACACACACACACACACAGGGTTTTAAAACCAACATATCTATAAGCTAAACCAAAGGCACAATGTTTGTTTTAACCAGAAATGTACTTCTTTCATCGTATACATTCTTTTTTTTCTTTGAGACAGTCTCACTCTGTTGCTCAGGCTAGAGTGCAGTGGCCCAATCTCGGCTCACTGCAACCTCCACCTCCCAGGTTCAAGCAATTATCTTGCCTCAGCATCCTGAGTAGCTGGGACTACAGGTGCATGCCACCATGCCTGGCTAATTTTTGTATCTTTTGTAGAGACAGGGTTTCGCCATGTTGGCCAGGCTAGTCTCAAACTCTTGACCTGAAGTGATCCACCCGCCTCGGCCTCCCAAAGTGCTTGGATTACAGGCATGAGCCACTGCACCTGACCATCATATACATTCTTTATTTGTAGATCTCAAACTCTCAAACATCTGCCACAGCCTTCTGTCAGGATGCCTGTATGAAAACTAGTGGACATTAATTTAAACTTCAGAATTTTAGGCCAAGCCTGAAAAAAAAGTCTTTACTGAACACTTAGGTAATATCCAAGAATCTGGATTTTTAAAATTTAGATGTGATTGTCTTTTAATATGTCCATTGGCTAGACTACAGATCTCAGTTACTCAATCAAGTACCAATCTGGGTGTTGCTGTGAAGATATTCACTGATGAGATTAAATTCCATAATCAGTTGACATTCTGAATAAACTGGATGGACCTGATGCAACCAATCCATAGGGACAGCTGATAATTTTCTGTAGAAGGAGAAATTCATCCATAAACAGTAGCTCCAGCCCATGCATGGGGGTTCCTGTTGGGCTACCCTATGGCGGTGGAGTTGCCTAGACAGCCCCACAGTCATGAAAGCCATGACTGTGCATGACCCACTGCAATAAAGCTCTTCATATATGTCTCTTGCTGGGTTTTCTTCTCTGGTTAAACCCTAATACAGCTTTTGGTACTGGGGTTGGTACTAGAGGAAGGTTATCTTAAGCACGAGTTTTCTAAACATCTCGTGCTTAGGATAATCTGGTTCCAGATTTTCTGGGATTGGTTCTCTAATCTGATTAGAGTCAAAGGCACTAATGACTACATCCAGCATGGAATAGGGCACTGGTAGCTCATAGCTGGATGCTCAAAATATCACATTGGATACTCATAATCAAATACTTACAAAAGACAAAGTTCTGGGTAAGCAGGTATTTGCTACCTTAGAATATTTTAGTCAAACTAAGGGGTAGATAGGGCTGGCTGGTTGCTCCCAACTGCACTGAAAAAGTGAAGAAAGAAAAGGATGAACTTGGGGATTTGAACTTCCTGATGATTTAGTGTATAGAAAACCTGAAATCTGTATCTTGCCTAAAGAAACCTGTATCTCCTAGAGCTACAGAGCCCAGATTTCTGAAAATCATACTGAAAGCCTCATTCTGGGAGTGGCTGAATTACAATATAAATTGAATTCTCAGCCTCACGGAATATTTTCTGTTCAAGTGAGAGCATTGATTGGGAATAAACTGGATCTGAATATTGGAATGGTGCCAGTGGGCAGATCCTGATGAAGTGGAAGCATGGAGCCCCTAAATTCTGCTAAGCCTTCTTTACCAGTAGAAGCAGCCCTTCCACCCCTGTCGGGGAAAGTCAAACCTTCTGTGCTGAGGAAACTGCAATGACCTTCTCTGAGGTAGTTGCCTTGCAAAGCTCTGCTAATTCTCCTCAGAGCCTATCCCATCACCTTTTTTGCTTCTATATCCATAACTAGACTGAAGTCCCAGCCTCAAAAGGTGAGGTACAAAGTGACCCATGAGACAGGGTGCCATGCTTCAAAAGAACTAAATGACTTTCCAATTTATACAAACAGAAATCCCAGGAATGTGTATGGGGATGGATATTAAGAGCGTGGGATAGTGAAGCAAGAAACACCAAGTTGAATCAAGTCAAATCTCTTGATATGTGCCCTAGCAAGCAGCGATTCTGGACTTAATGCTGTAGCTGAAGGGGTGAGAAGGAGCTCTGGCCATTTGTTTGGCTGGTGGGTTGGCTGGTGGGCTGAAATGTGGACCCAAAGGTAGCTCAACTAGATGAAGTTGAAATGCGAGAACGGCTTTGGTATGCTGTACAGGAAGGGGCCCAAATGCTTAGGGAGATTGTAATGTCAGAATAGATTTCACCCAAAACTCTGTGTTCTCTTTTGGGGAAAGGGTGAGCTTGTATTTGTTCTAAGCAGGATAGCTGTGTCATGCTTGGTAGAAATATGACTTTGTTATTGACTTTTCAGTTAGAGATGACGTATGGTCTGAGGAGTTATGTCTGGTGTTGAGTTCACGGGGGATGCACTGCGATGGGCTAATGATATCTATGTAGCTTAGCTACAATCCCCAGCCATTCACTAAAACACCCATCTGTGAAGATATTTTGGCTAAATGATTGTAGCTAGTATTTATGACTACCTTCTCCCATAATAAGAAATGTAAGAAACTAAAAAAAATTTTCAAAACACTTTTGTATTCATCATCACAATAATTCCATAGTTTAGATAAATCGTGAGTGATCATGTTCAAATGACAGGCAAGCAAACGGGGAGGAGAAATTAGTTTTTCAGAACCACAGAGACCCAGACCTAACGCAATAAATATATCCGTCTGTATTATTTTGTTCATTCTGCTTGTCAGCAACTTTAACTAAACTTGAGGCAAACACATGGTTCTTTTTCCCTTTATGACCCTTCCTCAAGCCCCCAAATCTCACTACAGTGGGTAGTTTGTCTTGACATTGACTATCCTTCCAGAAATATTTTTGTATAATTAATAACCTTTACTCTTTCTATCAGCTACAAAATCAGATGACTGTCATTCTTAACATTTAATCTCATCAATTTTGACATTCTCTGAGAATTAGATTTCTGTAAATACCTGGTGACACAATAGCATTAGATGGAGAAAATTTATGTAACCAAGGAACTAAGCCTGAGATCATCTTGAAACTGACATTGCTGAAGATAAGAATAAAAACTGCCTGTTGATTAAAAAGTAGAATTAAGAAAGTCCCCCAAAAGCAGGAGAGTAAAACCGAAAATAGGAGATGATTCGGAGAGGAGTTTTCACCTAATTCTAACTTGAGGAAATAGATTGATGCAGGAAATCAGGAAATAACAATAGGCCATTTAAGGGGTAATGTACATGTTAATATGGGATCCAGTAAAGACGAGGAAATTCAAAGTTCCAGCTGCTGCTCTTCCAGCAGAAGAGACAGACCAGCCTGACAGCTCATCAGCTCCATTACCTGTGCCTGAGAAAGTTAGGTGAGCAATTAAATTTTTTCCAGCATGTATACGTGTACTTCCATCCATAATAAATAGCAGGTATCATATTTCTCTTTCCACTAAAATCAAGTCAAAAACTGGATGAATGTATCTGTAATAATAACTTTCAGGCACTGAACATTGACAGTATAAAAATATGAACCATAAAAAAAGAAAAAACAATGAGATAACCCTGCTCATAACCCCAGATTACAGCCTAAAGCAGTTTCAGGTCCCAGCACAACAGGGGAAACTAAAGAGAGCCCCCACTGTGGTGGTGGTGGTTACTCCAGTCCATAAATATGATAAAACCTCAGAGAATGGTAAGCCCCTGAAAGCAGGTGCATGTAAAAATGGGTGAAATCCAAATTAAATTTTTAGTTTAGTTAATAGTACTGTTGTAATGTCAGTTTTCTGATTTTGATAAATGTGCTATGTTTAGGATGTTATCATAGAGGAAACTGGATAAACGGTATATGGGAAATCTTGGTATTAAATTTGTAACTTCTATGAGTTTTAAATTAGTTCCAAATGAAAAGATTTTTTTGAAAACTAAAGGCTAAATACCTTTTTAGAGGATGAAACTGAGATAAAATTAATCACCACCAGATTTTTACTATAAGAAATATCAAAGACAGTTCTTCAAGTAGAAGAAAAACAATACTAGATAGAAATTTTCACAAACAAAAAAGAATGAGCGCATTGGAAAAATGGAAAATACGTAGTTAAACATGAAATATATTTTATAATCTCTTTAAAAGATGATTGCTTAAAAATGATAACAATGAAAGTTAGTTTGTATTCATTATTGATGTATCGCAAAATACACTAATCACTTAGTGGCCAAACATGACAAACATTTGTTATGTCACAGCTATTAAGGGTCAGGAGTTTGGAAGTGGCTTAACTGAGTGGTTCTAGCTCAGAGTCTTTTATGAGGTTGTAATCATGGAGTGAGTGAAGGATACCATCATCTGGAGGCTCAAATGGGGCTGGAGAATCTGCTTCCACCTCACTGGCTGTTGGCGGGAGGCCTCAGACCCTCACTGGCTGTTGGCAGCAGGCCTATTTCTCTCCACATGGGCTACGTGAGTGTCCTGATGACACTGCAGCTGGCTTCCCCGGAGTGAGGAATCCAAGACAGAAAATAGGGCAGAGGCTGAAGTGCTCCTAATGACTTAGTCAGAAGTCACACACCAACATTCCTATCATGTTCTAAACTCTAGTAGAAAGTCATTAAGTCCAGGCCACACTAAGGGGAGGTGAATTACACTCCATCTTTTGAGAGGACATATTTCAGAGCCACCACATGTAAAAGCAAAATGTCTAACAACAGCGGCACGAAGGACAGGAGATGGAAAGTGGAAGTCTACAGTCTTAAGTATGTTATGCTGCAGGTGAAGCAGATGATGCCAATTGAAGATAGACTGTGATAAATTAAATCATATGTTGGAAACTCTAGAGAAACACTAAATGAAACCTATATTGCTAATAAATCAATATGAGGGATAAAATGAATCCATAAAAAAGTACTCAAGTAATCAAATAGAAGGCAGGAAAAGGAGAAAAAAGAATACAGAACAGATAGGACAAACAGGAAAAAAACAGCAAAACAGTACATTTAAACTAATCAACAATTACATTAAATATAACTGGCTGAACATCAAAAGAAAAAATCAAAGATTATTAGCTTAGTTCAAAAAGTAAAACTATGTTCTGGATATAAGAAACATACTTTAAATTGTAGCTATATTAAAAGTAAGAAGGTGGGAAAATAAATATCATAAAAAGATGAATCAAAAGAAAGCTGGAGTAGCTATGTTAACAGACAAAGTAGATTTCAAAACAAGGAATATAACTAAGAACAAAAATGGAATTTTATTTTAAAGGTGTTAATTCATTAAAAAGACATAATTATAGATGATTATGTACCTAATAACAGATATTTGAAATATCTGAAGCAAATTCTAGTAGAACCAAAAAGAAAGAAAGAAATAAGTCAGAAAAAGTGGAATTAGGCACACACGCACACACACACACACATACACAGTATCAATGGAGATTTTAATGCTCCCCTAAGGAATTGCTAGAACAAGGAGACAAAAAAACAAAAACAAACAATAAAAACACAAACACACATTGAGTACATAAACAGCTTGAACAACACTTAGCTGACTTCACTGACACGTATAGAACACTCCAACAGTGTACTAAACATTCTTTTCACGTGTAATGAGAGCATTTATAAAAGGAGACTGTATTAAGGGGTGTTTACTGAGTATCAATACCTTTATGAGCAGGAATCAGCAAGCTACAGCCCATTGGCCAAATCCAGTCTACCACCCACTGCTGTAATAAAGCTTTGCTGGAGCACAGCCATGCGTGTTGTTTGTGCATTATCTATGGCTGCTTTTGTACTACAATGACAGAGCTAAGTAGTGGCTACAAAGAATATGAATGGGCCCACAAAGCCTACACTCTCTCTACCTTCTGGCCCTTTACAGAAAAAGTTTACTGACAGCTGGGCACAGTGGCGCAGACCTGTAATCCCAGTACTTTGGGAGGCTGAGGAGGGAGGATCACTTCAGACCAAGAGTTCGAGATCAGCCTGGCAACATGGCAAAACCCTGTCTCTACTAAAAACACAAAAATTAGCCAGGCTTAGTGGTGCTCACCTGTGGTCTCAATTACTCGGGAGGTTGAGGCACGAGAATCACTTGAGCCTGCCAGGCAGAGGTTGCAGTGAGCCACGAGTGTGCCACTGCACACCAGCCTGGATTTTTAAATCCTGCCAGGAAAAGTTGGCACAACTCAGTAATTAATCAACAAATAAAAATTACAAAGTCGTTTTATCATATTAAGAATATTTATCCCTTGCAAAGTTATATTATGTGGGATCCCATTTCAGAGAAAAATGAAGACACTCAACCATCTCTAAATGCTACTAAACACACAGCGTCTACTCTGAATGCAGATACTGCTCTCATAAAAATTCTGCAAAGGAGGAAGGGGTTGGTGCAGACTGTTCCGATGCTGGTAGGTTCCTTTCAAGGGCAGGCTTTTTTAGTCTCCCTGGGAATTGATGCTACAGAAAATGCTGATATTTATGGAATTAATCTTACCTCCCTCAGATACGGAATGAGAAAAACAATTGTGAGCCCCTGTCCTTTGCTTTGAAGCACCCAATCCTATACATTGACGTGCAGTCACTGATACAAATGTCACACACACCCTCTTGTCTAGTGTGCACACGTCATGATGTAGCCCTTTCTGCACCTGAGTACTCTCATGCATGCACAAAGCCAGAGTGGTTTTTCAAAATGCTAATTTGGTAATGAGCCAGGAGCCAGATGACTTGATGAAGAATAATTTGACAGAGATCTTGAGTGCAGAAGTAAACAAATTAAAGTAAAAGAGAGAAGTAAGAAACTGAGTGAGCAAGGCTTAGGAAAAGAACTAGGAGAGGTTCCAACTGGAATCAAGGGAGTTGAGAAAATCATTGAGTCCTAAAACTGGAGCATCTCTGAAAGCTCCTGGGCCAACTTCCTGTCCCCATTCATTTATTCCTTCATTCATCCATTTGCCAAATATGCTGTTTAGTGTGAGGGGTGGAATAGGAATTGAGGCAAAAGGGTCCCTTTCCTCTTAGCATGCACAGTTAGCAGGGAAGGTAGACACTAAATAGATACACATAATAACATGTCATGATTGCCATGGTGGTGAGCACAGGCTGCTGAGATGCCCAGAGTAGGAGTCCTGACACAGACAGTGGGCCCAGGAGACCTCCCTGGAGAGTGGACATTTATGCTGAGATTTCAGTAATGGGTATTAGCCGTTGGGTGTAGGCAAAAAAAGTGTACAATTCTAGGCCAGGTGTGGTGCCTCACTTAAGGTCAGGAGTTTGAGGCCAGCCTGGCCAACTTGACAAAACCCCGTCTCTACCAAAAAATATAAAAAATTAGCTGGGCATGGTGGCAGGCGCCTGTAATCCCAGCTACTCAGGAGGCTAAGGCAGGACAATTGCTTGAATCTGGGAGGCAGAAGTTGCAATGAGCTGAGATCTCCCCATTGCACTCCAGCCTGAGTGACAGAGTGAAACTCCATCTCAAAAAAAAAAAAAAAAAGTAGTGTGCAGTTCCAGGCAGAAGATCACCATGTGTGAAAGCTCAGAGACCATGAATCTTGCCTAAGAACAGAAAAGAAGTCTGTGTGGTCAGAGCCCACGATGTAAGGAGAGTGAGAAGAGGGGAGGTGAGGGGAGGTGTTAGAAGACCTTCTTAACTGCCTAAGGAGTTTACATTTCATCCTCAGGAAAATGGGATGTCATCGAAGCGCTTTAAGAAAAGGAGGGATGTGATCAGATTTGTAATTTTCAAAGATTTCCTGAGGTGCTGTGAATTTTACAGATCAACTGAGATGCAAAACCCATGTTCACATCAGGAGTGAGTCTTCTAACTCGGACAATGCAATCAACAAATTCTAAGACCAAATTCTGGCAGCACTGAGTCCAAAGGTAGGCCTGTAGATCCACTGCTAGCAAGTGGGGCTGGGGATTACTGTACATCGTTTTCAGGAGCATTAGAAATAATCACAAGGAATGGAAAGCCTGACCGTGAACTTGGCAATTGGGAAGTAACTATTGCACATGCCAAGAGTTTCCTTAAACTGATAGGGTAAAATCATTTTGTATCATTTTGATAAATGTTTATTATTTTCAATAATAATCTATCATTTAATGAAAAAAAAGAAATAATCGCTGGGTTATTGCCATATTTGACAACATCATCTTGCATAGGAGACTTAGACGATGCCGCTGGAGAGTGCCTTCTATCTCAGAAAGAGGGTCAGGGCTTCAGAAAGAAATCTCCATCCAAACCTAAGCATCATCTTGAGTGTTCGCCAGGAAGGCCCTGTGTGCCCTAGAAGTGGGTGCTGGAAAGGCCCCTGCCATTGTGAGATGACATAAGAGAACGGGGAGCCGATTGTTTGGGCACTGTCAACCTGCCATATGCCGGAAACCCGCCTCCCTCTGTCGTGACAGCTGAAGCCTCCATAATGTGGTCACAAATGGGGTTTGGCTACCTTCCCGTCAGCTCAAGTAATGACAGGTATGGAAGGCCTTGTCCAGCCCCACACTGTGTCAGGGACTCGGGGTGAGCAGTGACTGAGACAGGGGCCTGGTCCATTGGGAGCTTACATTCCCATGCACAAATGCAGCAATAATCAAGAAAAAGGGAATAAGACAAGTCATCTCAGGTTACATCAAGTGCTATGAAATTTATGAAAGGAGTGTAAAAATGGTGAGTAACCAGGGAAAGCTAGTGTAGACAGTGTGGGCATAGCAGGCGCCTCATAGCTGAGGCCTGAGTGGGGAACAAGCTCAACAGGAGAAGCACAGTCCAGGCAGGGGAGCAGGAGCCTCCGCCTCCATCAGCAGGAACCTCTTCCCCGCTTTTTGAACGGCCGAGTTCCTGCCAGAGCGTTGGTTGTACATAGTCTGCTGCAACTATACCAGGGTTTCAATTGAGTGCCTCAGTGCCCGTAAAACATCCTTCCTACTTTTTCTAGGAGAGTGGAAATAGCCAGCCAAATCAAAGGTGATCTTTCCTTTCTCAAAACTCCAATATTCAGCAAATATTTGAGTCTACAGTATACTGTGCTCTGGGAGTTATAAAGACATGGCCATCTTTTTTGGAAGATCTCTAATCTTTGAGGTCATTGGTAGAAGCACCCCCTACACAGGTTAGCATAATGTCCCCTAGTCACGTGAGGATACATTACATACAGCATCATTGGCATAAGTGACTCTGTCTTAAAACATGACCCCACCTTGTACTTCAAAAGGCATCATGCCAGCAGGGACCAGATGTCCACTTAATCAATAGAGATGGCATCCAATCAGATGGGGGTGTGACCCTTTACTAAGATCCTCACCAGAGGACTCATGGTCTATCAAAGAGCAGGACCTCACCAGCTGAACACAGCCACCTCCATACACATCTTACTGTCACTTGTGATCAGCACCAAAGGAAGTGTCCACCTGAAGGACTCTCCCTTGAGGACCATCAGGATACACCCAAGAGGTGCTCCTTGTCCACACCACCTTCCTTCTACTGGTTCGTTTGTTATCCCGTTTTGTGTTGATGTTAAATGTCACTCTGTTTGATGTGAAAACTCTCATCTATAACATTTATAGATTGATTAAGTATACTATCATGCATGGTTTGCAATGTTGACTGGCCTGTGCAGTGGCTTGAGCCTGCATGCCACGGTGGCTCTGACTCCTGAGTGCATGGGAGGCCTAAAGACAACTGCCTCCTCAGGAACTCCACAGAGCCCGTGGTTTTTATTATTGAAATAGCACTGGTAAAGTCTGACCTTGTAAAGTTTGTGGAGAGACACAAACGCGTGTGGATTTGGCTATGCCTGGCCTTGTGCTGCCCACAACATAACTTACCCACCATTTTCAGCACTTTCTTTGTTCTACTTTGAGTTACAAATAGAGACACATAAATAAATATGATCTGTCCTTTTTTTCTCAAGCACAGAAATGGTGACCGGTGCCCTTTGGCACCCATTGCCCCTGTAGTTATAGCACAAATAAAGTAGCTTGTATCAGGGACATCAAAAATATCCTTTGAAGTCAAATCTTTGGAGAGAAGGAGAGGGGCAAGAATGGCCTTTCTTTCTAGGGAGAAGACTGCCATGAGCAGTTTAAAATGCTGCAGAGAAAACTGCCGTGAAAGGCTCAGCTGTACCCCCTGCTCTGTTTCATGCCAGGCAAGGAGCCGGCTGTAGATGTGGGAAAGAAGGATGCCAGGTGAGCTGGTGGGGGCCAGAGCCCCATAGGACGAGGCTGCTGAGGATGTTTGTTGTAACCCACAGGCCCAGTCAGTGCCTTTCATTCTTGGTGATGGAAGGAGACCCTCCCAGCATGACTCTGAGCACCTCTGAGCTTGATCTAGCAAGGACAAGGCAGCCAGAAGCCCGGCTTTGCTCAGATGTGGGAAGCGTGCGGGCTGCAGGGCCCTCTGCGGGTTTACAGGGAGTGCTCTGGGATCCTCTGCCCTGTGGGGTGTGAGGCTGGGATGGCCTGGCCACACACCAAGAAGGTGGAAGCAAGTTCAAGGGCAGAAAAGTTGTGGGCAAGAGTCTCAAGAGCACCTCACCAACCACAAGACTCCACTCAGTACTGAGCTCTCGGGGTTGCAGTAAAGCCTAATGGCATCATAGATTTTTCTCTATGTTAACAATAAAAAGGCAGAGCTCAGAGAGGTTGTGATGTACTTGAGGACACACAGTTCACTGAGAGGTGGGATCAGAGTCTAGATCTTGTGGGCTGGCAAGGATGCCATTGTGAAAACAATGGAAAGGAACTTAGGCGGGAGACGCACAACACACATGGGAAACACACAGCAGGTACAGAAAAGGCACACACGGGACAACAGCAAGCATGGAGCTAGATACGGTAAGCCCCAGAAATGAACAGTAGAGCCAGCTTAGTTTTACAGGAGCTAGGGAATTCTTGGTCTGTGAAGATAAATTGTATCCATTCAGTTTTTCATTCAATATAATTGAGCATCTTGATAGGTACAGGAAATACACAAATGGAAATAAGTCATTGACTCTACTCTCAAGGCATTTGGGTGTTTTCCAGGCTCTGTGGTTGTTCCTAGGACTATAAATATGAAGAAAAAAAGATTCATAGAAACTGCCCTCAGGTCCTTCCAGCTTTTAGATAAATAGATTGTAGATAGATAGATAGATAGATAGATAGATAGATAGATAGATAGATAGATAGATAGATGATAGATAGATAGATAGATAGACGATAGAAAGAAAAAGGGGATCAGATAGATGATAGATAGATGACAGATAGATGATAGATAGATAGATGATAGAATTACTTTATATAGATATATGCATTGTTCAGTGCAGTGTGCAATGTAACAGTCTGTAATGCAGGCAGGTGCAGGATGATGACCAGAGGAGGGTGACAGCTATCATGTGGGAATGAAGAAAGGCATCCAGGAAGAGATGGTGAGAAAATTGTGTCCTGAAAAGAAAGAGGCAGGGTTACAAAAGAAGCGGCTTCCCCAGGAGGCTCCCCAGCAGGTGAGGAGGAGGAGAGACTAAAGCGCACGGTGTGTGGGGGGAACAGCGAGTCATCCTGAATACAGACAATGGGGGTGGTGATGATGGCAGAGTGGTCATTCTGAATACAGACAACGGGGCTGGTGATGATGGCAGAGGTGCACAGAGCAGATGAATGGGCACAAGATCTCAGGCTGGAGGAGGAGGACAAGAGGCACCCACTATGAATATGCTGTCCAACCGGACAGTGACTTTCCCATTATTTGGCCTTTTGGCTCACCTGTTAAATTCTGTCATTTCCAGGCCCCAGGGAAAATAAACTAACCAAGACTACTTTAATTTTTTAATATGAAACATGCTGAAAATCATGAAAAGTAGGAACACAATTCCACCATTTTCTACGAAAAAATACTGAAAGGGTTATTAAATTGAATGTCCAATAGACAACTGAATTAGATATGAAATTGCATAAAGAGAGAAGCCAAATCACAATATGTAAGTTTTAAAAGGCAATATCCAGGACTTCAAACATTGAAAGAGTTACACGAGAGAAAAGAGGATTTTGAGAGATTGCTGCTTCATTTGCATGCTCAGCAAAACCTCATTGAGCACTGACGTTTCGAGTCATCCCTCTGATCATCTAGCATCCAACACTGAGCAGTGCAGACCAACACCCCTGCCCTCTCAAGCTTCTGTCCTATTGGAAGCAGGTGCGTCAGCAGCACACACATAATAAGCAGGTAAATTGCACAGTAGGTTGGAAAGTGATAAGCACCATAGAAAAAAATAGAGCAGACTCAGGGGTACAGGACTGGAGGCAGGGCAGGAGAAAGTTAAATATGGTGGCCAGAATAGAACTTGCTAAAAGGGTGATTTTTGAACAAATAGGAGGAAAGGGATTAGCCACGCAGGCAACTGAGGGAAATGTTTTTCCAGCACAGGGAAGAGCCAGCACCAAGGCCCTGAGATGAGGTTCTGTAGGGTGTGCACAGATTGGCAGGGCTGCCGGAGCCACGGAGCTGGGCAGGAGCGGGAGGTGAGGTGGCAGGAGCTCGAGGGCAGACGGCTTCCACCTGTTGTCCTGGGAAACGGGAGAGAAGGAGACCGGGTGCCCCATCCATGCAGAGACAGTGAACTAGGATTGGAGTCCTCACCACTCCAGATGCTGAAGGTCACCCCTGCAGTTGCACTCAGGAAGCAGAGCCCGAGTACATTTGTAGACGGGTCATCTCACCCATTCCTGGAGTTCATTGAACAAGGGGCGAGTATTTATAGGAGACAGGGAGCTGGGTGGAGTCCTCTGGGGTCTGGTCCACTGGATTGCGCCAAAGGGCTGAAGAGGTCTCAGAAAGTGTACGCTCAAGAGGACAAAAGAGGATTCTGCAGCCTCCAAGAGTCATTGTAAGCCTTACACACCTTCAGGCCTTCCTCCTTCTCTCCCCTCTATCTCAGCTCCTGAGTGTGGAAGGAGGTGAACAGGGAAAAGCAGAGGACAAAAGCCACATCCCCTCCCCACAGACCCATACTGGGGAAGGGTGAAGATTTAGCTTTGAGTTAAGTTCAGAATTTTTTATTAACATCTTGGCATGCACATTCGAATTTCTGAATCAAGACTGTTGGCCATAAAAAATGACTATAGCCTTGTATATTACCTGAACTGAGCAGTAAAAAAAAAAGTCATGGTCCTCCTGGGGCTTTTATTTAGAGACAGGAACCCTGAACAGGCAGGAGAAAGGGAATGTTGAGAAAGAAACAAAGACAGTTGGCGACACAGGCTGACCGCCACGTGGACGTCCATCAAACCCAGCACTGGCCCTGGGTACATGTGCTTTTGCGATTACCCCAATACATTTTCTTCTGCAGAGCAAGCAACAGAACACATGCCGACCTTAATAAATACCACTGGGTAATGTGACAATAGCCAAACTCTCCTCATGGGGGAGAGAGTGTCCCCCAGTTTTGCTCCCTCTTAATTTCCAGGGTTCATAAGTAGCTCTAAAGCTTTGCTCTACAAGATTGATACATACGATATTAATGTTTCCGCTAAGCAGTATAACATCAATAGATTTGCTACCTTGACATGTGGGTTTGGTTTTTCAGTGTTGGCGTGAGTGGGTTTTATACTTTCTGGAACAAGAGTTCATCACCAAAGGGAAAATGCTGTCCACCCCACCCTCCTTAGAAAGAAAAGGCTCAGACTATAGTTCTCCAGATGAAAGAATGTTCCTAGTCAGCTATTTCTTGTTGCTTGATTGGATGTTAACAATGGAGGTAGACACACGGCTAATTGTGGTGGCACAGCAGGAAGCCTAATTCACTTTGCTGTAGAAACACCCACACAGAGAAAGTGGGAGACGGCTGCACAAGAGGCCCCGCAGGCAGGCAAATACTCACTGCAGTTTCTTTCCCAAACGTTTCCAAATAGACCAAATAAACATGAATTTGCTCACTGTAGTTTATATTCCAAATAAAAATGAATTTCTGGCCAGACGCAGTGGCTCACGCCTGTAATCCAGCACTTTCGGAGGCTAAGGCAGGCAGATCACAAGGTCAGGAGTTTGAAAGCAGCCTGGCCAATATGGTGAAACCCCGTCTCTACTTAAAATACAAAAATTAGCCTGGTGTGGTGGCAGGTGCCTGTAATCCCAGCTACTCAAGAGGCTGAGGCTGGAAGATCACTTGAACCTGGGAGGTGGAGGTTGCAGTGAGCTGAGAGGGTGCCACTGCACTCTAGCCTGGGTGACAGAGCAAGACTCCATCTCAAAAAAAAAAAAAAAGAATTTCACCACGCTCTGCAAGTATAGGCATTCCACACCCTTGTCCAGACTGGTCCCAGGGGGAAGAATCTCCAGGCTGAAGAGCCTTGGTCTTCCAGGGCCTCTGGCCAGGTGTCTCAATGTCTTCACCCATGTGAATTCTCCTGGACAAGGGCTTCCTACCACATCTCCAAGTTTGCCCTTCCCCCCATACCTTGACCTCCATTTCTCTACTTTACCTCTCCCAGCCCACTGTGGGACCACGTGATCAGCCACATAGGCATAAACTAGCACACAGCTACCTTAGAGTAGGGCCCTCTAAGGTGGCCAGGTGGCTACCTCACAAATCAGTCTACGGCTCTCACTGAAACTAGAATTTGCTTGGGCAAGAGGTATCAAGAGCATCAGAAATATTTATACTTTTTCATTCAGTAATGGTATGATCTGAATCTGGGCTGAGAGTCTAAGAATATTGAGCTGTGTGAGAATGCACACAGCTGTTTATTACATTTTTTTAAGTAATGGGAAAATTGGCTAGAATTTAAATATACACCAGTAGGGTAGATGTTTAATAAACTATGATTTATCCACCTTACAGACTACTGGACAGCCATAAAATGATGGTTAGACTAATTTTTGCCATGCTTTATCTTTTAATATTCTTATATAATTCCACCTCATTATTTCATCTGGCTTTTATTAAAAAGTAAATATAATACTAACTGTAATTACTAGTTACTTTAACTACTTTTCTGTGTTTTCCTAATTTTTATGATCACCATGAATTTCTGTACTGGAGAAATAAGCAAACTCTTTATAAGGTGTTGGGACACCTAAAGGACATTTTCACAGCACTCTGCAATGTCCTGGCTTCTTGACTGAAAAAAGAGTGAGTTTGCTCAGGCCTCAGCCTGCTGGAGTCCCAGACTGGAGCCATTATGGTTAACATCTGTAAGGCTGGTTTTTTGTTTTTCTCAGGTGCTCCACTGAAGCTCATCCACACACACACAATTCACACTGATGCTTATAACACACCTGGCCCTGTGTTAATAAGTAGCCTGGTATAAACTTGGGAAGCAGAAAGAAGGAAAAAGACCGCAGCAGGAGGCACAATGTGGCTGAAACCCCTTCCAGGAGAAGAGAGCGAGCGAGAGGGAGGATTGAGGACAGATGCAGAGGGCAGAAAGAACTCTTTACGTCTGGCCAAGTATGGGGCAGCTACACTGAGTCCTTTCTGCCAGATGAAGGCAGGGAATAGTCCCAGTCAAAGCCTTGCTGTGAAGTTTCCCTGGTGACTTCAGAGTTTCTGTGTCTACCACCCCCAGCCTGGTTAACACAGTGAAAGGATTAGCAACATTTTAAGCAAAAAGTCATAAAAGTATTATTTTAGTCTTAGTTCAGTCCATGCAATTAATTCCTCTTCTCCTTGATATTCATCAACATTTTACCTCTCTGTGAGAGTCCTGAAAAGTTTTCCTCTATTATAATGTCACAATCTCCAAAGTTATCAGAAACCTGCATTTAAGAGCACCTATTAGAGTCCTATAGCTGATATAAAACTACATTTTAAAAGGCATTGAAACAAGATAACAATTGTGGATGACAAAAGGTCTTTGGACAGCCACAGTTGAAGAAACAATTGACAAGGAAATTTGTTACCTCTGTGGCACACAATAATTTAATATGACAATTATAATTATTACTGTATACTAAGTCAAACTAGAATTATAGGAGTTTTGCATAATTTTGAAACACATTGCAATAACACATTTATGCAAATACAGTCCAAATAAAGCCAAATTGTACCTTTGCATTAGTGTACTATTGATGTCAAATGCAATTCTTAATAAAACCTTATAGACAAATTTATCCAATCTTAATCAGTTTGACCATAAGGTAAGATTTTCATTAACCTTTTATAACCCTTTATAATTTTCTGTTAAAAAAAGTAGTGCTTTAAGAAAACTGTGCTTTGCTTTTATTTTATTAAACTGAATACCCCTTTAATTTTAGCCAATATATGCATATACAGAATTTCTTTTACAAGATTAATCTTTCACAAACCTTCCAGAACTTGCTTAAACCTTCAGTTTTATGCTTTCTAACTTGAAACATCCTTTAACCCTATAAACTAGGCCAAAAATTCACATTCCCATGCCTTCATATAATCTTTTACCAAAAGCACATTTTACTTTCCTTACACATCCTGCATGTAAAACTGTTTTTCCAGTAGTCTCAAGTACATGTTACACTGTTATCTCTTAACTACTTTTAATTTTGGTGAAAAGCCTCGTAATTAAGCCATTCTAATTATGTATTAGCTTTGGAGCCTAGAACATGAGACAGAAGTGAAGATCAGGTTTGACTCTTTCCAGCATAGCTAGGGTACATGGCTAACTCTGTATGTCCCCAGGCTTTACTCAGAATTTAACAGCTTTAAAGTAGGCAAGTTGTACAGTTAGGAGTTATAGTAGCAGTTTATGAAGCGTTTAATAGGTTTAATAACCTTTAAAATTGTGTAACATTTCTTTTATTAATTCCCTTTCACGAATCTTTTCACAACTTACACAGAGCATCTATGACATGCTTGAACTTTCTGACTTGTCCTAAACATCCCTCTTTTAAACAATCAGTAATTTTACTTTAGGACAAGAATTTACCAAACAAGATCCCTTCTCATATAAAATATCTTTTCTTTATAACTTTTCTTACCAAAAACATCTATTTACCTTAATCATGTTTGAATTAAACAAAAGTCATTTTCCTTCCATTAGGAAGTTAAGGTTTGTACTGCATGTTGCTGTGCAAGTCCTGTGAAGAGGGAGCAGATGAGGAGTTATCTATATGCTGTAGAAGTTAGCCCCCAACAAAAGATAGCTTGGCTAGATTTTTGCTAGGGCTTACCTGAGTAAGTATGGGCTATTTCTAAACCCCTGAGGTAGGACTTCCTAGGTTAAAGGTATTGGTTAAAGATTTAGGTAACTTTCCCAGGAGAAATAGAGCTATTAGAGAGAAAAATGATTAGAGGTTGGGTAAATGTTACACAGGCACCCATCTTGGAAAGTATATGTTTGCCCCAAAGAGATGTGGGGTATTTCAACATTACCAGAGACTGGTAGGAGAATGGAAATTGATCCCTTGAGTAATATAAAGGAGCATTAATCTTTTCTTTTGGAGGGAGGGGGTGCCATTTGCCCCAATTACCCAACAGTATTTGAAGGAGAGTTGCTAAGAGAAGGAGATTAGCACAGAGTAGGGAGCTTTTGAATCCCAAAGGGAAATTTATAATTTTATTTGCTGCCTCCAAAGTTGCCGTTGGCCTTGTCTTGTAGATTACAATGTCTAATTTGGAAGCCAGCTGGATCACAAAGCCCTTTCAGCTCAGAGCCATCAGGGTTTGGGATTCTCTCCTGGGGGCCCTTTGAATCTCAGGGCAGTCCCATTTCCAGTGGCCAACCTTGTGGCAGAGGGGGAAAGCTGTGTGGGGCTTTTTCCCATTTATCCCATTAGTGCAATTTGCAATTCAGTGGCCTGGATTCCTGCACGGATGGTAGTTACTTGGAAGAGAGTCCTTAGAGCAACCCGGAAGGGACTGAAAAGCTTGTAAAGCAGCCAATAGTTGAGCCTGTCTCTGGTCTCCATGTTTCTCTTTTCTCCCTAGCCCTGTTCTTCTTGTCCCCATATGGGTTATAAATGACTAAGGAGGCTAATTTGAGGATTTCCTGCACAGGGACACTGGGTTCTGAAGCTGACTCTTATAATTTTTTCCCAGTTCATTTTTAGGCCAAACAGTATTACAAGGGAAAACTAGTTTTTTGTTTGTTTTAAGGTTTGGGGGATCAAACTTTTCCCCAGATTTCTTGGGGATGCATCCAAAGGGCATATCCTGTGGTTTATGGACACAATTATCCATCTGCAAAGAGAGGACAGAGGAGAAAAAAATAAGAAAAAAAGAAGGCATCCCTTCTTATTTCTCTATTATCCTTTCCTGGACAGGGCATCCACCATTCATCCTTAGGGTTCCAGAATGAACCAGTCTTACTATGTAACCTTAACCTTGGCCTCATCTCATCAAAATTACCCACTTGAGAACAGAGGAGATATCAGAGTGAACAGGGGCACCCCTATTCATCCTTGGGGTACTGGAATGAACTGGTCTAACCATGTACCCCTAACCTTCCTCTCTGTTCTAATGGTAATCTGTTAGCCTAGGACCAGCCTTCATCTTTGTCCTATGGTTCTCTTGTGCCTGTGGCCATGGGCTGGCCTATATCCTTGTCTCCATGACCTTATAGTGATTCTCACTCAGAGCAGTCTAGCAACAAAATGATGATTCTCATTTCCCATGTTCTTTAAGTACACAAGGACCCTGTTTTTCGGCCAGCTACTGCAAGGGGGCTGGACTTCCCTCCCTTCTAATATTGCCTTGAAGGCCTTGATGTGTATTGAGGGCATGGAAGTGATTAGAGGAATAGAGGAAAATTTGTATTTAGGCTTCCTCATCCTCCAGGGGTAACATACAGAACAAATGCTTAAGCAGACAGGACAATCCCTCTGCTACAGGAGGAAGTGAGAAGAAGTGTGAGGAATACTCATGGAAAGCCTTCATGTGCTCGCAAAAGCAGCAGCCCTTGGATTTGAGAGGGCAATGTTTATTTGCCCTCTTGACATAAAGGAAGAACCTCTGGAGGACATGGGGCCTGGGATAAGGGATCACAAATGACAAAGGAAGAATTTTCCCTCTTCCCAAAGGGGTGCTAACTCAAAAAAAATCAAGTAGGGATCCTTAAAGGGCCACAGAATGAGGACAAATGCAGGTGGACAAACTGCTTCAAAAGCTGGGCCCAGCAGCATAACACAGATGACAAGCAAAGTGTATGATAAGTCATAAGGAGTTGGCAGAGCTGGGGCTCCAATTAGAGTCTGTCCCAGCAGTGAGCCAACAGACATCCACTAGGGAGCCCATTTTTTTTGCTGCTATGCAAACATAGCAAGAGCCATGGGTGCATGAATAACAGGGAGTGTGTTTAGGGCAAAGAAGGAAGTCACACAGCATGTGAATTGAAAGCAGAGAAAGGGCAGACTTGCCCCCTGCAAGCAAATGGTCCCATGGGTGCACAAGGCCATTTCAGAACACACACAGAGAAAACAGGAGAGTAGATGGTGCAGGGTCTTGGAAAAGAGCTGATTTTAGTTGAAAGGGCAGAGGAAACCCCAGACATTGCATGTCTTAAGCTTTAACCCTACCACTCTCGTGAGTCTCCTGTCCAGGAGGGCCATTAGTGTTTCAGGTCTACTCAGTGCAGACTCCAAGGTCCTTCCCCACCCAGTAAGCCACCCATCAGGGTGAACTGAGAGATCAGCCGGGGGAGCAGAACCACTGTGGCCAAGAGGAATCATTTTGGGGGTTGGTTAGTAAGCAGGAGAGTGAAAGGGGAGAGGGAACTCACAAAAGGAGGTTGAATGCATCTATCCAAAGAAAGTGAGGCATGGAGGTGTCTTCCCAATAGGGAATGCCTCTGAGTCATGGCATCAAAGTATGTTAGGAATGGCAAATCCATACGGGTCTGCAGCAACTCAGTTCTTACCTCCTCAGAAGAAAGAATTTGACCAGGGGACATAAGGCAGAGGGAGAGACCAAGGAAAGTTATAGACAGAAGTGCAAGTTTATTAAAAAGTTTTAAAGCAGGAGTGAAAGAAAGTAAAGTATACTTGGAAGAGGGCCAAGCGGGTGACTTGAGAGATTCAAGTGTGCTGTTTGACCTTTGACTTGGGGTTTTATACATTGACATGTGTATTAGTCCATTCTCACACTGCTATAAAGAACTGCCCAACATTGGGTAATTTATAAGGAAAAGAGGTTTAATTGGCTCACCATTCCACATAGCTGAGGAGGCCTCAGGAAACTTACAATCATGGTGGAAGTTGAAGAGGCATGTCTTACATGGTGGCAGGGAAGAGACAGTGAGTGTATGAAGGAGGAACTGTCAAACACTTATAAAACCATCAGCTCTCATGAGAACTACTCACTGTCACCAGAACAGCATGGGGGACTCCACTCCAATGATCCAATCACCTCCTACCAGGTCTCTCCTTGAAATGTGGAGATTATGGGGATTACAATTCAAGATGAGATTTGGGTGGGGACACAAAGCCTAACCATATCAACATGTTTTCTCCCCTGATTCTTCCACTGGGGTGGGCTGTCCACATGCACAGTGGCCTGCCAGCACTTTGGAGGGGCTGCATGCACAGTGTGTTTACTGAAGTTGTGCACATGCTCACTAGAGGTGTTCTTCCCTTACCAGTCAAGTGTTCCTAGATAAAGGTAATGCACCATCAAACTCTATCATTTTGCCTCTTAGTGCACATGCTTGAGCCCACTCACCCAACTCCCAAGATCTTACTGGGAAGCTGTTGATCATCAGCTTCAGGTGTTTTCTATCTATTGTGAGGCTGCCTTTCCCTGACACTGGCTGAGACCAATTAAACAACCACCTGACCCATCACCTGATGTTCGCCTGACATTCCTAGGTTGGAGGGGGGCCCTCTCCTGCCCTGCTTATGCCTGCCTAACTACCTACTCTAACATAACCATGTAACAATTCTGCCTCTGTTTCCACATTTGTAAAACAAAACAAAAAAAATACCACCTACCTTGTGTGAGTAAGGGTCAAAAAACTCCTTAAAGGGTCAGAAAACTGGAAGCCCCTGATGTTTTACATGAAGATGCACAGAGAAGCAACCCCCACCAGGCATGCTGGTGCCTTTCCTTCTCTAGGCACTTCTATTCAAGCCACAGAGGGCATCTCTATTTTTACTTCTGTCTCCTAAGGGATCAAGATGAAGTTATTTTTTATCCCAGCAAGTTGACTCAAGCTTAGAGTCCCATGCATGGTGCCATTGATGGAAGCCTTGTGGGAAGTGGATGTATGCTCCCTGCCTCCCTCCCTCCCTCCCTGCCATTGGCTCATCTTTCACTAACAAGTTCAGGCAGAGTCCTTGGACGTCATTCAGAGAGAACCAGAGCTAGCATATAACACTGATCCTAGTCGTGCATGATTTCATTAAAGAAATGTACCACTTGGTCTCTTCATGGCTAACTCCCTAGCTTGTATAAATTGCATAGTCACATGCCATTCAGAGAGCCATTATGAATGCATATTTGTTACAGGAAGAACTTGGGATTGTAACATCCCCTGCAAACTGGGAAGGAGCCAAGAGACCAAAGAATGACACCATCAAGTCCAGCTTGATAAGTAAATGAGTTTATTGGGACCGACATCCAGGGCTGTCCTGAGTGGCAGCAAGACAGCTCTAGAGATCCCCACTGCCTGCTGTCTTTAAGTTTCTTTTAAGCTAATTTTCTGGCTCTTTGCCATGTGTGTGTGTGTTTGTGTGTGTGTGATAGGACTGTTTTTCTTGGTATGTTACCAGGTACACTTCAGTATGTTTGAGTTCTCAGGAAAGAATACCTGCTTCTTCTCTGGGCACCATGGCCTTGGCTCACCACCTGGCCTTCAGGGTCCAAGCCATGGACATACGGACAAATGCCCTTAAGCAGCCTGGTGGGGACCTGTCACACTACAACATTGGTGCTGCTGCTGCTCCTGGTGGAGGGTGGGTTGGTGTGGGGACAGGAGGTACAAAGTGACAAAGCCTCATGACTACCCATGCCAAGAGGCCCTATCTGCCTCCAACCAAGTGCCTAGGTCCTCCCACATAAGCAATATAGCTTCTTAAAAAGGGCAGAAACTTGTCAGTTAGTCATATTTATTTTCAAATTCTAGTTCTAACACTTCATAGCCATGTGACATTGGGCAAGTTACTTATGAGCATCAGTTTTCTCCTCTGTAAAATGGAACTCACATAGTTCACATGGTACCTGATATGGTCTGGCTGTGTCACCACCCAAATCTCACCTTGAATTGTAGTTCCCATAATCCCCACGTGTCGTGGGAGGGACCCAGTGGGAGGTAATTGAATCATGAGGGTGTTTACCCCCATGCTGCTGTTCCCCTGACAGCGAGAGAGCTCTCATGAGGAACTTCTCCCACTTGTGCTCACCTCTTCTCCTTGCTGCTGCCATGTGAAGAAGGACATGTTTGCTTCCCCTTCTGCCATGATTGTTAGTTTCCTGAGGCCTCCCCAGCCATGCTGAACTGTGAAAATAAGAAAACCTCTTTCCTTTATAAATGACCTAGGCTTGGGTATGTCCTTAATAGCAGCATGAGAACGAGCTAATACGGTACCATTATCAAAGTTTGCATTTACATCAATTTTTCTAGAATAATTTCTGGAACAAAGCCTATATTCACCAATTTCCTACCATCCTCTGTTGTCTAGGGACTAGAAATTTAACGTCATCAGCACCCCCACTAGGCTTCCCCACAGGTCCCAGGAATCAAGCCTGGATAGCTCCCTTTTTCTGCTGCCCCCTTCATTCCCACAAGACATGCAGGTGACTCAAGCTTATAGGACAGCTGTCATGCCATTCTCCATGAGCACGTGCATTTTATCACAATGTTTTTCCAAACATCCTCCCATCCTCTTGCATTCTCTCCTTATCCTTCTCACCTCTCCTTCTCTCAAATGATCCTCCATGCTCCCATTTCTCAGGCTTACAAACTCAGAGTCAACTGTAAATCTCTCCCATCTCTTCACTCAGTGCTCAATAGCATCTTCCCTTACATCACCCATTTTTCTATTTCCAGTGCCACCATAATCCCAGGAAAATCCCTGGCCAAGGGCCCATTTAGGGAAGGCTGGTGAAGCCAAGTGGGGGCACTGGGTTCAAGTCTTTCCATTCCTGGGGGCCCCATGGGACAGATGCCCCACTTGGGGGTAAAAGTGTGTGGAAGGGTGAGGATTTGTAGAAGAGAAGCAATAAAGGAACCTAAAAGCAAGCAAGGAAGGGAAGGGAGAAATGAGATAAACAGAGGAGGCCAGAAGACAAAGAGATTGCAACGAAATCATTTTTGAGCCTTCAAATGTTCTTCGCAAAATCTATTCCAACCCTCAAGCAAATAGCTGCATGAGAATGTTGAAACTCAAGCAGGAGCATGTGCTGAAAGGCGGAATGGGTCTAACTTAGTGGAATCATCATTTACATTTTTAGGAGTAATCCAAACTCTACAATTTAAAAGACAAAGAATTAAAATAAGAAAAGGTCAAAATTTATCTTTTCTAAATTGTAGATTTTGTATGGTAAACACCTAAATTGTACCTTGATGCTTTTTTTTCCACATAAAACGTGAAAATCATTTCCTTCAGATCATTTTTTTCTTAATAGCAGCTTTCACACTGACAGAAAGAGGACATTTCTTATCCCATTCAGTAAGAAAGGAAGAGTAAATGGCATTCTCAAAGAAGGGGGAAATAGAACCTTTGGAAAATTGCCTTAATAGCAGGCTGTGAGTTTGGGCGATGATGAGGGGTGACCTCAGCCTCCCCGACCTGCCGGTCCCGCTGACCCCACCCTCCCACGCAACTCCAATTTCACAACACTACTCATGTTCCCCAAATACCCTGCACTCTACCTGCCTTTTCTCCAGTTGCACGAGGGCTGAGATTGTCACAAGTAAAAGACACCTGCTGCTTGTCACCCTCGTCCTAGACATCCTGCGAGGCCGTTCACAATGCCAGCTGCTCATTGACGTCTTCCCCGAGGTGGAAGTTTGTTGCTCCCCACCCCTGACTCCTTCCCCAGTTGCCCTTTCTACTGTTACAGCTGTGTGTCTTTCTCCTCAGCTGATTCTGAAGCTGAGATGCCTGCGAGTCAAAGAGATCCTTTGAGAAGGATTTCTAACCTGAAATCAAAAAACTAAGAGTGATTTTAAAGAAGTGACACCTGTGAAGCTGGAAGAAAAATAGGGTTCATGGAGGCAATAATTTAAGATGATTCAGGAAAACATGCTATCTAAATTATATCTTCATGTTTTTTCCTTTAAATTGTAGGTTTTTTTCAAAATAGTAATGTTTATTTAAATAGATTTATAATAGCTGTAAATCTATTTAGATTTACAATAGATTTACAATATCAGTCAGGACCCAGCTGGAAAAAGAGGCCTGTTCAAGTGGAATTCTGGAGAGAATTTCCAATAGGGGATAGGCACAAGGATGTTGAAGCACCCAGCAACTACTAGAAATGAGAAGCAGGGGGGGCCCTTCCTAGGCCCAATGGGACATGAAGAGGAACAAGGGCACCCTGGAAGAGCTGGGGCCGTAAAGGGGACACTTACCAAGGCTGAAGCTACGGAGACAGGGGATGCCCCTAGAACCAGGAATCAAGGGTTGGGGGCAGGAAAGTAAACCCCCTCTTTTCTCTCCCACAGCCCTGCCTGTGTCTGAACCAAATGGTCCAGCCATCGAGCAAGAAAGCACACTGATCCATCTCTATAATCCAGTCCCCTCTACCCACCCCCACACACATGCAGAGAGGACTTAGAAGGCAAAAACAGGAAGGAAGGTAGAGGAATAAAGAAATATCAGCACAAACTTATTGTAGAAAATAGGATTGACAGAAAAACCTGCCCCCTATTCTGTCTCTCAATCTGCCATGCTTCTAAAAAAATCTGACCATTTTTGAATAAAGGGCAAAGGCAAATGCACCAGTATTTACTTACTGGAAGTAACACCTGAACCAAGAGTCAAGCATTGACTTTTTTATGGAAACCTGTGAGGCAGCAACAGCATGCAAGACATAGATAATGTTGTTGGGGCGGGGCAGGGAGAAAGATGGGGAGAGAGATGATAAATACAAAGATACAAAATGAGAGGGAAGTAAGTATTGGCAAGGCAGAGCATAGCCAAGCATTTTCTTACATCCAAACTTTGTTGTTTAAATTTCCTTGGCAAAGCCCTGAGTTAACACCAGATCTCTGTTTTAATGCCCTCCTATGAGAAACAAATAACTTCCATTGGGTTAAAGCTATTTACATGCAGCAGGTTTATTTTTGATAATGAATGTTTAAATATATGCAGCAATTCTGATTGCTTCTCCCTGTGAGGAATATAGTCCTGGAAGGCTTAGTTATGTCAAATTCCCAGCTGGAAAGGTAACTGCAGGATCCTGCCCCTGTTTCACCAATGTCTCCAGTCCATGAGAAATGAGCTGCATCTTACAGTCTTTTTTTTTTTTTTTTTCTTGAGACGGAGTCTTTCTGTGTTGCCCAGGCTGGAGTGCAGTTGTGCAATCTTGGCTCACTGCAAGCTCTGCCTCCCAGGTTCAAGCCATTCTCCTGCCTCACCCTCCCAAGTAGCTGGGATTACAGCCACCTGCCACCACGCCCAGCTAATTTTTTGTATTTTTAGTGGAAACAGGGTTTCGCCATGTTGAGCAGGCTGGTCTCGAACTCCTGACCTCAAGTGATCGGCCCACCTCAGCCTCCCAAAGTGAATCTTTATATAGTCTCCACTCTTATGATGTCACACGCTCCTGGTATTCTTCATTTTCCATTTTCTCCAGTAGAATGTAAGCCCCACAGGGCACAGATTTTTGTTTCTTTTGTTCCCGGCTGTATTTCTACACCTAGAACAGTGCCGGGCATATAAAAGGAATTTAAAAACCATTCAGTGAATGAAAAAATGAATGCACAGTCAGGGAGACTTCCAGGTCTAAATAAGACACATTGTTTATCAGACATTGAGTTCATTTCCCAGACTGCCAGTGTTGACTTCCCCAGAATTCTGTCTTTTGATTAATATTATCAAAACCACTCTCCTCCCCACGCAAGTTCGACCTGAGCTCATCATTAGACCCAAGAACTAACAGAATCAGGCAGTACTAGCTTTCTATGAATGGGAGTCTCCAGTGCCTCTCCGATCACCCACCACCAGACTGTGGACAGATGCAACATTATCTGCTTCTTTACATGTACAGAAGTTAAATTTAATAAAGATGACGTTGCAAGCATTTTAATAAGAAAAATTCACGCAGCAGTTACTGAGTATCTACTCTGTGCAAAGCTCTGTGTTCCCTGCTGGCCGAGCTGCCAGCCTCGCTGGAGAGAAGAAACAGGAAAAAAAAAGTCATTCTACCACAATGGAAGAATGAAGAGTGCAATAACGATCGTAATGGATGGGCAAACAGATTCTGCAAGTTGTATTCTAATCTTCTGCAGCCCACACATGTACACAATGAGGCAGATTTTTACCCTTCTCCTTTCTAATTTGTCTAATATACTTTACATCAATATATCAACAAGAAAATAGTAAGACATACCCATATGTTCCATTGCAAATATAATTATGTAATCATCTGGCAAACAAATAAACTCCTAGCTAATGCAAAGTTGCTTTCAAAATATTTTTTCTCTTTTTCTGCCCAGAGCAGGCTTACAAATAAATATTGAGCATGCCAGGAAGTTGCTCAATTATTCATGTGCTAAACTTTTTAAGTGTCGCTGGGAAAGACAGTCTCCTTGCATTTACCTACTTGCCCAAAAGCAAAATGTTATTCATTGGCAGAGAAGAGGTTTCTCCATATTCGTTGTATTAATCTGTCAGTAATTCACGTCTGGGTGAAATATCTCAAAATGCATTTTAAACCACTTAACTTTACCAGTTAGCACTTGTCTTCCTTAAGCTCAAATTCAAAGCATTCTGCCCAATGATTGGGGCAGATATCAGAGACACACATTATACACCTCTATGAGCCTGTATCCACCAGTCTTTCACTCCCCAAGCCATGAGACATGAGGCACAATGGAGAAGGGGCAACGTAGTCAAAGCTGAGAGATGCAATTTCTTGCGCAACACCCTAGCCATCACTTAAACCCCTCAAAGGCTCAATTTTCTCATCTTGCAACTAAACCCTTAGAAAAGTACTATTTGCTCTGCCTACCTACAAGGCTGAGATTACATTCATTAAAATTTTACATGTATTAATAGGTGATTTCATGGAAGCATGTGCTCATAAAAATATCTATGTTCCTTAAAGTAGGCATTTGCATGCGTCTCCCAGAAAACAAAACTGCACGCATCCCTTACTGAGCTGGTTTCCATGGGTGGCGATCTTATCTTTGGCTGCAGAGCTTATAGGCCATTCCTATATCTAATTATTTCACAAACGTTTATTTGAGTGCTCTAGGTATCACATGATGAAAGACACTGGGCATACCAAGATATTTCAGCGAGCTCACAGGACTTTGGAGAAGTTCGGAAAGTCATAATAGAGGGTAATAAAATGGCTTATAAGCAATTCCAACATTCCAGGAACCCCCCCCCAAAAAAATGAAGATATGAAGTTACTGAAATAGTCACAGTGGAGTAGAAAATGAAGTGGAGTCCAAAAGTTCGAGGTGCATTTGGCGGTGCTTCTGACTTGGATGGAGTGACTCGACCAGTGGCCGCTACAGAAAGAACAGATGAAGATTAAATAAAAATATAAGATTCATGTTTGGTGATGCAAACACATAAATTTTCTTGTGTATGGAGAGGTTGCCAGGGTGTCTTTACCCAGAGGACACATCTCTGGAAAATCTTAGTCAAGTGTACAAGGAATTTGCAGAGTAGATTGAGCAAGAGCTGCTGGCTGGATGAAACCTAAGATCTGCCTCCAAGATTCTTACAGTCTAGCGTCGCAAGGGTCTGAGGCCTGTCAGGGAGAATCTGGGAGGTTCAACAGCAAAGCAGCCACCCATATCACTGTCCTTCTGACAGGTCAGCAGGAGAATCTCCTCTTGAACCGTGAATGCAGCTGTCCAGGGCATAAGTCTAGCTGACCGGCGCTCTAGCTATTTTGTGTCCGTTTCTCAGACAACAGTTATTTTAACCAACTTCCCACCCGACCCATTGGAGTTCCTTAGGCAAGTCTCTAAGAACCTCCACTTATGAAATTTACTTGACCCTAAGAAGCCTAAAACAGCAAAAGAATAAACCGTATTTCTTATTCATAACCGTTTTATCCCTTCAAAAACATATCCATAACTGCAGCCTAGCATTCAGGAGAATTAGATTTTATATCTGTGCGTGATATTATGCACAGAGAGTTGAGGCTCACACAGAAGAAATTATTTCTCCAGGATACTCAGCTAAGGTTGCAGGACTGATACGAAAACCTGGGTTCTGTGCCTTCAAATATACCATCTCCACAAGGGTCAGAAGATTTATTAAATCAGTTACTTGACAAACCTTCTTGGAAGCTGGACACACAACGGGTGCTGGAAGAAAGATGAAGAGGCAGTGGCCCCTGCCTGATGGAACTCATTCGACAAAGCCATTGAATGTCAGATGTTTTCTGGTAAATCAGCCTCTTGAGGCAGATTTCCTCCTATGCCCGCCTGACAGAGGATCATGCAGTCTCTGCTAAAATTCTAGTGGACATGGGAATTCACTAGTGTTGGAGGTAACCTGTACGTCAGAACTCTTCAAGAAACCCCTTATTCCATTTGTCTCTGTCTTGCTCTGTCTTCACACTTCCCACAGGGCTTACCTCGGATCCTAGTTCCCTGACCCTTGTCTTCCCTTTTTTTGAAAATAATCCAGTTCCCACAGGGAGACCTTCTCACCTTGGGCAGCCAAGTTCGAGAGGCAGACAACACTGCCTCCTGGTGGCCAACGCGAGGCTCTACAGAAGGGCGAGCCTTTTCAGTGCCACTCTCTCTGTATCAACCCAGAAAAAGGGAAAAAAGATATTTCTCCCCATTTTTTGGCAAGTAAAAGTGGAAGGAAGAAAAAACAAGAGCATAACAGAGACGTCTGCAGCGTTTGGCCCTGGAATGCAGCGTCCTTTTTCTGATCCTAACTTTCACTTGGTGACGCTGAGCTGCCCATGCCCCAGGAGGTGATTGCCCCCGACCCCTCCCCGCAGCACAGACCTTGTCTCCAGGAGAGTCTGGGGTCAGGAGTTTATGGGTCCCTATTGAAGCCGTAATCCATTTGATTCACACCACAAGAGCTCCAGCACAGATAATTTTAAAAGCATTGTCCAAACAGGAGAAAAAATAATTAAAACGGAATTTCACTTTTGACTGGCAAAGCCTCAAAGGTTATTAGAGACAGTCTAACATCCACTACCTAGCAACATGACTCACGTCCACTTTTACCTGCTCCAAAATTAGCCCTTATCTTTTCCCCCAGGGTACTGTTCCCTTTCGTTCCTCTCCTACCTTCTAAAACAAGAAAAATAACATCCGTTCTTTCTACTTCTTCCCTGCCTCCTCTAAGTCTCGACCTGCCCCATCCTTTCGTCTCAGTTCTTTATTCTGAACACAGCTCCTCTCCCTTTGTTCTTTCCTTCTTCTTCTTGCTCTAGTCCTGTTCATCTCTCTCCTTGTCCACCTGTTCTCATAAATGTCCAAAGCACCTGCATGGGGCTGGCAGATTCTTTTCTCAGTGCAGGGAGGAGAAGGAGCCCCCCCACCCCGAAATGTCAGACCCCTTTTCTGGGCCAGTAAAGGCGCAGGGCTGAGAACGCCGATAGCTGAGATGTTGGGTTAAGCCACATACACTCCGGTAGCTCTCGGTTGCCTCTCTTGGCCTCATATATGTTTGTGGTCAAAGGAATATAATGGGAATCCACCCCCGCCCCCCCACCGGCCACCGTCACCACCACAAGCCTTACAAACGGAATTTGAAACCATTTTGTGAGAATGGCTGTTTAGAGACCAAAAGAAAAGACAGAGAGTCTTCTGAAGGTTTTCAGATTCTGGCCGTAAACTAATGCTAATTCTCAGATAAGCTAAAAATAATGTTCCCACAGGCGGGCTTCTGGAAGCCAGGCCACAGGTATCCTCAGCTTGACTCTATATTACAGTGAGCCCAGTGGAATAATAGGCACATTTTGTGTTTATTTCCCCAGCCCCAGAACATGTATTGAAAGTAGATTATGCTTAATAACTGCTGGGATCCCTACATTGAACTGTGGAGTGAAGACTATCATGGTAGAAAAAGGCAAGCGAGAGCCCCTAGAACCACATCGTCTCCACCAAAATAATAAACCAAAAGCAATACCACGTCTGGAGATACTTTAGGGATTGATGCTAGCACAACCCGTAGGTAAGAATAATTGCACATGCCCATCTGCCTTACCTGTTTGTATGATGCAAAAACCAGATGAACCTTGGGGAATGACTGTAGTTATTCCCCAAGATTACTTGGGGTTACTGCATCCGTAATTAGGTGGTGATATCTACGTAGCTGTGGCTCCACGTGTGGTATCTTTACTGAAACAGATCAACATGGCCCTGCCACCCCGGATGCAGCTGTGGACTTGGTGTATGTTTCTGCACTTCTGTCAGGAAAGATTCTTGGAAACCATTTGCCCTCGGGTGGCAGGAGCATCAGTACACCTTCACAATCTCATCTCATGGTTATGCTAATTCTCTTGCTTTGATCATAAGACAAATCAGAGAGAACTGGAATACCTTAACATCCCACAGGCATCCCAGTATGTCAACAATATTTTGCTAAATGAATCTGATGAGAAGAAGCAGCAAGTGTCAAAGAAGGTGACAGATAAAGTTCACTAATATTTGGGAATCTGCCACAGTGATAAAGTTTTCCAGAGAGCCAGTGGTCTCAGACATGTTAGAATACCTCCGCTGAAGTGAGAGATATGTTGTAACACTTTGTAGCATCGATGTCAAAAAAGTACATAACCCTTGATAGACTGTGCATTTTGAAGGACACATACAGGATATTTCAGCATGCTTCTATATTATAATTATTGGCTAACCTCCAAGATTGCCAGTGTGGAAAGTGGAGGGAGTAAAGAGAAAGAAGGTTCAGGAAGTAGTTCAAGCTGTCTTGTCCCTTAGGGCTTGTGCTTCAACACATACAGTAGCATTTCCTGTGTGTAAGACGGATACAATATTCTATAGAGACTTTGACAAATCACTGCATAGATCCCCTGGGTTCTGGAATGAAGCTGTGCCCTCTTCTGCCAGCAACTATCCTCCATTTGATAAGTAGGTCCTGGCCTCCTCTTGACCCTGGCAGAAACTTTGACCATAAGATACCAAGTGACTGTGCAATTTAAACTGCCCATCGACGGTGTTTTTTCTGATCTACCCAGTCATACAATCAGATATAAATTGTAGTATTCACATATACATTGGAAACAGTCTATATTAGAACAGGCACAAGTAAATTACACAAGTAGCTGGGTAGTTCACTCATCCAGTACCAATGCCTGTCGCTGTGTCTATACATTGTCCTTAACATATGTCTGTGGTCCCATAGGGGTTTCTTACGAAAAGTTAACAAAAGTATAGTACTGATTACAGATGGCTTTGCATAATACACACATAACCAGCCAAAAGTGTATTGTAGCTCCACACAGGGATAACTCTAAAAGACAGTAGTACAGAAAAATCCTTCCAGGGAGCAGAGTCCAGGAAATAAATCAGATTGCGGATTTCTGTGGAATGAGAGATGGCCTGAGTTACCCAGAACGATCTTGATTCGTTGGCGTAGGCTATCATATTGGACCACTGCTCAGAAACTTAAAAATAACAAGTTTGGAAGACGGACGTCAAAGTAGTCTGAAAAAAAAGTATATAGATAACTAGGTCTTGGAGTTGTCATAGTTAGGAAGATACTTGTTTCCCCCACAACTGCCCCCGACATACCCAGAGACCATCCAATGAGATGTAGGCTTCCAATAATCAAGTGGAAAAGATAACCCATGTTGCAAATATTAGTGTCTCCTCCAGCCACCTGTGCATTGGTCTAAAGCAGGGGTCCCCAACCCCCAGGCCATGGACCAGTACTGGTTCGTGGCCTATTAGGAACCAGGTCACGTAGCAGGAGGGGAATGGCAGGCAAGTGAGCGAAGCTTCGTCTGTATTTATAGCTGCTGCCCATTGTTCACATTACTGCCTGAGCTCCACCTGCTGTCAGGTCAGCAGTGGCATTAGATTCTCATAGGAGTGCTAACCCTATTGTGAACGGTGTATGCAAGGGAGCTAGGTGGCGTGCTCCTTATGAGAATCTAATGCCTGATGATCTGTCACTGTCTCCCATCGCTCCCAGATGGGACCATCTAGTTGCAGGAAAACAAGCTCAGGGCTCCCACTGATTCTGCATTATGGTGAGTTGTATAGTTACTTTATTACTTGTTACAATGTGATAATAATAGAAATGAAGTACACAATAAATGTAATGCACTTGAATCATCCCAAACCATGCCCCCATCCCCCTGGTCCATGGAAAACGTGTCTTCCATGAAATTGGTCCCTGGTTCCAAGAAGGTTGAAGACTGCTGGTCTAAAGGACACAAATAAAGCAGTCATGACAACAGCATTGAATAGCATGCATATGCACAGAAATGGGGGTTTCTCTCCACCATACCTGCCCCACAAACTGTCCAATCTTCTAAGAGCAGAGGCCAGTGCTGAGCCTATTATTTGGCACCATTTTCCACAGAACAAGGCAGCACCTGGGGGCAGGCTAATTATTCCAGCCTTTCTCCATCATGGCAGGTGTTGCTGTGTGCCATCCCAGGGAGAGGCCCCAACTCTGGACATGGATTTGCCTTTGCTACCCATGACATATCTACACCATCATAATTGGTGAAATTAGCAAATGTCTTCTTCATGGCAATGTAATTCACAAAATTTCACCTCTAATAAGGCATCCTTATTACACCAAAGGAAGTGCAGCAAGAGACTTCTGCCCATGGAACCCACTGATCTTATTCCATGTATCTCAACACCCAGAAGCAGATGTTTGATAAAAATGGGATGGACTCTTTTATTATTACCACGAGTAAACTCCTCAAGGTACTGTTTCTTGCCTTTGGGGGTAAGTTGGTCCTAGTGTCAAGGGAGAAATAATTATGATGAAGTGGAATCTGAGCAATAAAACCTTGATGATAAGAGAAACTCTAGATGTTGTGGACTAGAAGGATTACCAAGCCTAGATAAAAGGACTGCCAAGCCAAGCCATTACCACCCAACAGGGGCCAGGAGGACTAGGTCTGAACTCAGGAGAGTCACTGGGTGACTCGTAACTCCCTTACACAATAGCTCAGGTCAATGGAAAACTGCAACAACGCAATACAAATGGGAACACCAAAAATGTGGATAATCCATTAATGAGTGTTTGAAATAACCCCTAGGATAAGAACCCAATCCAGCTAAGCTGCTGTAAAAGCACAAAGGGAAAATGAAAAGAATCCTGGAAACTGGCCATTGTAATGATCAACTCAGGCATCATGACCAACTACGGAATCAAGGATGTATGTCGCTATGCTGTATGCTAGTTCATCACTCATTTTCTCCCTAGCTACCCCCCACTATCCGGAGAAGACTGTTGTGGCTAATATTTGAGGTTTGGGGTACTGACAGCACTCCATACACAAGGCAGCTTATGAGGCTTTCTTGTCTCCTGCGTTGAGAACACTTTTTTTTAACTTGAACAAAAGATGGACAAGAGAGATTTTGAGGGGACAATAGGAATGAATTGTTCTGGACACTTTCAAAATACCATCCAAATCCATCCTCTGGCTTTCTTTAATCTGCTTTGTACCCGAGGAGGCTGAAGTTGATGGACTTCCTGATGGCTCCCTTGCCAGCCGTCTTCTTGTTGATTTAGATTCATGGGAATTATTGGCAGGAGATTGGCTTGGGGGAGAGGGTGAAATCAAGTAATTATTCCCTGGATTCTTCCACGATGGGTTGCCATAGGTTACATAAGTTTACCTTCCAATGCCACAACCTCTTTCCCACCACAACAGCTACTATCTCTGAGTTCTGGTCAACTTTCCTCCCCTTTAGCCCTTCGGTCCTAAAAGTGGTAATGACTCCCAACCATTGGTAGGTTAGAAGTGCTTCAACTATCCCTTCTTGGTTTCCTGTAACCCTGTTGACACATTTGTAAATAGCCCCTTCATTAAATTTTCCTTAATTACCCCATTGGTATGTGGCATCTGTTTCCTGTTAGGACTGTAACTGATACACATTCAGATCAGATTGTCAGGGCAAAACTTCCAGTAATTAGAAATCAGCAACAAACATAGACTTAAAAATGGACCATCCCAAATAACTCATGAATTAATAAGTTATTCACATAGAAAACTATGAGACATTTAGAACTGAGTAACAAGAAGTATACCACATCATAGCCATCTAAAGTAGGACAAAAAAGGGAAATTTATGTATTAACAAAAGAGAAATATTGAAAGTAAGTTTCTCAAGAAGACAAAACTGTGTCAGAATAAGCTTTAAAAACAGAGCAGACATATGGATAATGAACAAATAAAATTTAAAAAGAAAGAAACAAATGAGCTTTAACAAAACAAAAAATATGCTTTTTTTGAAATGTCTAGCAATAAAATCAAGAGAGAAGAAATTGAACAAAAAAAAGTATGACCAGGTATAAAGATTTATTATAAAACTGTAGTAATTAAAACACAATGGTTTTAATGCCAACATAGATAGTAGAAAAGATCTATTAGCATACAGAACATTGATGAATGGCATTACAAATTGGAGAGGAAATGCTAAACTATTCAACAAATAGTGCTGAGGAAATTAATTATGCACATGGAAAAAATTGATACCATGTCACACCATAAATAACAATCATTTATTGATGAACTAAGTATCAATATGTAAAAAGGAAACCCTAAAACCTTAGAAGACAAGAGAAACTCTAGATGTTGTGGACTAGAAGGATTACCAAGCCTCTTTATTCTTTGGAATAAAGAGGTAATTATTAAATAAAACACAAAAGTTACAATCAATAAAAAAGATGGATAAGTTTGAATATATGTGTCAGTATGCATGCTTTATGTTTGCAGAGCTGTACATCTATTGGATAATCGACAAAAAACCTTATTCATTCAACAATCTTTACTGAGCAGCTACAATATGACAATAACTCACCAAACTGCTAGAGACTGTACAACAAACAAAACAGATAAAATCTCTGCCCTATACAATATAGTGACAGATAAGCAAACAAGTTCTATTCAGTATGATAAGGTCAATGAAAGATGAACGCAGGGTACCATTAGCACACATAGGAGCACTATCTAAGTCTGACTGGGATTGGTTGGGAAGGACAGGTCTCAGGAAAAGCTTTTCAGAAGAAGTGTCATCAAAGTTGAACAAGCTGCACTTGATAGCACAACAAAAATATTACAATGAAAATATTATCAAGTCCATCATAAGAGAGCACTATTTCCGGACAATTTATTAATCAATGATTCGTTGTGGTTTTGGTGAGATATGGCAGACCAGAAGATGACTATCTCTCCTGAGGCATTTGCCCTATTTGTTCAGTCATTCAGTAAATATTTATTGACTGATTCTTGAATCCCAGACACTATAATAAGTACGGGGATACCAGATGAATAAGAAATCACTTCTTCTCTACCCACAAGCAGAAAAGCTCTGAGACTAATGAGGGATAGAGGCAGACATACAAATAGGAAAGCACTGTTTGATGTGATGGGCATTATGATCCTGGGAAGCTTGTGGTGCCCTCAGTGCATATTGAAGCACCTGCTCCAGACCCTGGGATAGGGGAAAGGTGTGAGGTCTGATGGTGCCCCAAATGCCCATCGATGAAGGCAAAGAAAATATTTTAACTTGGATAATTGAGTGAATCTGATCTAGGTCAGAATTCCAATTGCATGAATTGAAATAAAAATATAATCATATGTTAAAAGCTGTCATTCATAGGTAAATCAGAGATCTCAGCAGCAAGTTACCCACAGCAGCAGTTTTCTGAGATAAGGATTATGTAACAGCGAAGCAACTGTTGTTTCTTGGGAAAGCATTAAACTAAGAGGCAATAGACTTGAGTTTCAGTCTTGATTTTGCCACACACTAGTTATCTGAAGCCTAGAGTAGGCCACTTATCCTCTCAGTTTGGGAATAACATCACAATGTGATACATTTATTGTGAAAATTAAGTTGGAACATTAACATGAAAGTGCTTAGTAAAGCACTATTCATAGATCATTATTAAACGGCATATGCTTATAAAGACTGCACTAACATTTCTTGTTGAAAATCCCATCATTTTCATAATTGCTTCATTCTGTTTTATTGAGACATAATTTTCATATATTAAAATACACCCATCTTAAATATATTGTCCACTGAGTTTGGCAATTGTATAAATCTGTGTAACCACCAAGAAAATTAAAATGCAGAACTTTACCATAATCTCAAAAAGATTCTCTTCCCATAAATTCACCCACCAAAGAAAACAACTGTCCTGTTTATTTCATCATAGGTTTTTATCCTTTTATAAACTTTATATAAATGAAATCTTAAAAAAAATATTCCTATGTACCTGGCTTCCTTAACTCAATGTTCTGAAGACTGTTTCACGTTCTAGCATGTTTTAGCAATGTGTCCTTTTAAACTTTGTCTATACTGCAGTGTGTTTCTTCACTTTCCCGTTCTTGCTGCCAGGCTTTTTGTGGACATAAAAATTCATTTTCATTGGGTTAAAACCTAAGAGTGGAATTATTTGGTCATAGGATGGAGGTATATTTATAAGAAACTATCAAATCCTTTTTCAAGGTGGTTGTACTATTTCGTTCTAGATTTCCAATTTTTGTTTTTGTCAGACATTTTTTTCAGCCATTCTACTGGGTATAAATATCTGACTGGTTGTTTTAATTTGCACTTCTCTAAATGGCTAATAATATCCATACTGGACATTCATATAATTTTTTTGGTAAACTGTTCAAATCTTTTGTGCATTCTTTCTTTGGTTTGTTTTATAAATTATCGACTTGTTGAAGTTTTTACGTAATCTGGGTACAAGCATTGTTCAGAGATATGTAATGTGAACGTTTTCTCCCAGTTTGTGCCATGCCTATTCATTTTCTTTATATGTTTTTATGATGATAAGTTGACAAAAGTCAACTTGATACTTTCTTATTTGTAAGGTTAGCGTTTTTGATACACATCTTGTGCATGAAATCTTTGCCTACCCTAAGGTTGCAAAGATTTTTTTTCTAATGTTTTTCTCCTAAACATTTACAGTTCTAGCTATTGATTTCATGTTTATAATCCATATTGTATTCCTTTTTGCATGTGGAGCAATGTAAGAACCAAGGTTCATCTTTTTTGCATATTACTAGAGAGTGTTTCCAACACAATTTGTTGAAAGGCTTTTCTTACGGCATCAATTGCATTGACTCAGTGGGATATTTTTGAACTCCCTGTTCCTTTAATGTATATCGTTATGTCAGCACAAAATACTGTCCTTATTATTTTACATTTATAGTAAGTGTTGAAATCAGGTAGGTAAGTCCAACTTTCATAATATTTTTAGAAATATGTCACATTTACATAAAAATTTTAGAATCATGTTACGAATTTCCACCAAAACAAAAAGCCTTCTGGAATAGTGATGTAGATTGTATCAAGCCTATGTCTCAATTTTGGGAGAATTACTCTCTTAGCGATATCCCATCCTTCAATCTATGCTCTATTACTCCTATATTTAGATACTTTTAATTTTTCTCAGCAACTTTGTGGTTTTCAGTATGTAATATTTGAACATCGTTCATTAAATGCATTCCAGGGCATTTGAATTGAAGGTTTTCAATGCTGTGAAAAAATGGTATTTTTAAATTTTATCATCAAAGTGTTCATTGCTGGTATATATGTATTGATTTTTACATGCTGACCACATATACAGCGAACTTACTAAAAATAGTAGAAATCAATTTTTAAATTCCTTAAGGTAATATGTGAACACAGTCATTTCGTCTGCAAATATAGAATGTCGCTTTTCCCTCACAATGTCTGTAACTTTTATCTATTTATTTATCTTGCTTTATTGCACTGGTTAGAATATCCAATATGATGTTGATTAAAAGTGGTAAGAGTTAAAGTCTTAGGTGGAGCCAAGATGGCCGAATAGGAACAGCTCCGGTCTACAGCTCCCAGCCTGAGCCACAGAGAAGATGGGTGATTTCTGCATTTCTGCTTGAGGTACCGGTTTCATCTCACTAGGGAGTGCCAAACAGTGGGGGCAGGACAGTCGGTGAAGCGCACTGTGCACGAGCCAAAGCAGGGCGAGGCATTGCCTCACTCGGGAAGCGCAAGGAGTCAGGGAGTTCCCTTTCCTAGTCAAAGAAAGGGGTAACAGATGGCACCTGGATTATCGGGTCAGTCCCACCCCAATACTGTGCTTTTCAACGGGCCTGGAAAACGGCACACTAGGAGATTGTGTCCCGCACCTGGCTCGGAGGGTCCTATGCCCACGGAGTCTTGCTGATTGCTAGCACAGCAGTCTGAGATCAAGCTGCAAGGCGGCAGCGAGGCTGGGGGAGGGGCGCCCACCATTGCCCAGGCTTGCTTAGGTAAACAAAGCAGCCAGGAAGCTCGAACTGGGTGGAGCCCACCACAGCTCAAGGAGGCCTGCCTGCCTCTGTAGGCTCCACCTCTGGGGGCAGGGCAAAGACAAACAAAAAGTCAGCAGGAACCTCCACAGACTTAAATGTCCCTGTCTGACTGACAGCTTTGAAGAGAGTAGTGGTTCTCCCAGCACGCAGCTGGAGATCTGAGAACAGACAGACTGCCTCCTAAAGTGGGCCCCTGACTCCCGAGCAGCCTAACCGGGAGGCACCCCCCAGTAGGGACAGACTGTCACCTCACTCAGCCGGGTACTCCTCTGAGACAAAACTTCCAGAGGAACCATCAGACAGCTGAATTTGTGGTCTCACGAAAATCCGCTGTTCTGCAGCCACCGCTGCTGACACCCAGCCAAACAGAGTCTGGAGTGGACCTCTAGTAAACTCCAACAGACCTGCAGCTGAGGGTCCTGTCTGGTAGAAGGAAAACTAACAAACAGAAAGGACATCCACACCAAAAACCCATCTGTACATCACCATCATCAAAGACTAAAAGTAGATAAAACCACAAAGATGGGGAAAAAACAGAGCAGAAAAACTGGAAACTCTAAAAAGCAGAGCACCTCTCCTCCTCCAAAGGAACGCAGTTCCTCACCAGCAACGGAACAAAGCTGGATGGAGGATGACTTTGACGAGTTGAGAGAAGAAGGCTTCAGACGATCAAACTACTCTGAGCTACGGGAGGAAATTCAAAACAATAGCAAAGAAGTTAAAAACTTTGAAAAAAAATTAAAAGAATGGATAACTAGAATAACCAATGGAGAGAAGGGCATAAAGGAGCTGATGGAGCTGAAAGCCAAGTTTCGAGAACTACGCGAAGATTGCAGAAGCCTCAGTAGCAGATGCGATCAACTGGAAGAGAGGGAATCGCTGATGGAAGATGAAATGAATGAAATGAAGAGAGAAGGGAAGTTTAGAGAAAAAAGAATAAAAAGAAATGAACAAAGCCTCCAAGAAATTTGGCACTATGTGAAAAGACCAAACCTACGTCTGATTGGTGTACCTGAAAATGACGGGGAGAATGGAACCAAGTTGGAAAACACTCTGCAAGATATTATCCAAGAGAACTTCCACAATCTAGCAAGGCAGGCCAACATTCAGATTCAGGAAATACAGAGAACACCACAAAGATACTCCTCAAGAAGAGCAACTCCAAGACACATAATTGTCAGATTCACCAAAGTTGAAATGAAGGAAAAAATGTTAAGGGCAGCCAGAGAGAAAGGTCGGGTTACCCACAAAGGGAAGCTCATCAGACTAACAGCTGATCTCTCGGCAGAAACTCTACATGCCAGAAGAGAGTGGGGGCCGATATTCAACATTCTTAAAGAAAAGAATTTTCAACCCAGAATTTCATATCCAGCCAAACTAAGCTTCATAAGTGAAGGAGAAATAAAATACTTTACAGACAAGCAAACACTGAGTGATTTTGTCACCACCAGGCCTGCCCTAAAAGAGCTCCTAAAGGAAGTTCTAAACATGGAAAGGAACAACTGGTACCAGCCACTGCAAAAACATGCCAAATTGTAAAGACCATCGAGGCTAGGAAGAAACTGCATCAACTAATGAGCAAAATAACCAACTAACATCATAATGACAGGATCAGATTCACACATAACAATATTAACGTTAAATGTAAATGGGCTAAATGCTCCAATTAAAAGACACAGACTGGCAAACTGGATAAGGAGTCAGGACCCGTCAGTGTGCTGTATTCAGGAAACCATCTCACGTGCAGAGACACACATAGACTCAAAATAAAGGGATGGAGGAAGATCTATCAAGCAAATGGAAAACAAAAAAAGGCAGGGGTTGCAATCCTAGTCTCTGATAAAATAGACTTTAAACCAACAAAGATCAAAAGAGACAAAGAAGGCCATTACATAATGGTAAAGGGATCAATTCAACAAGAAGAGCTAACTATCCTAAATATATATGCACCCAACACAGGAGCATCGAGATTCATAAGGCAAGTCCTGAGTGACCTACAAAGGGACTTAAACTCCTACACAATAATAATGGGAGATTTTAACACCCCACTGTCAGCATTAGACACATCAACAAGACAGAAAGTTAACAAGTATATCCAGGAATTGAACTCAGCTCTGCACAAAGTGGACCTAATAGATATCTACAGAACTCTCCACCCCAAATCAACAGAATATACATTTTTTTCAGCACCACACCACACCTATTCCAAAATTGACCACATAGTGGGAAGTAAAGCTCTCCTCAGCAAATGTAAAAGAACAGAAATTATAACAAACTGTCTCTCAGACCACAGTGCAATCAAACTAGAACTCAGGATTAAGAAACTCACTCAAAACTGCTCAACTACATGGAAACTGAACAACCCGCTCCTGAATGACTATTGGGTACATAATGAAATGAAGGCAGAAATAAAGATGTTCTTTGAAACCAACGAGAACAAAGATACAACATACCAGAATCTCTGGGACACATTCAAAGCAGTGTGTATAGGGAAATTTATAGCACTAAATGCCCACAAGAGAAAGCAGGAAAGATCCAAAATTGACACCCTAACATCACAATTAAAAGAACTAGAAAAGCAAGAGCAAACACATTCAAAAGCTAGCAGAAGGCTAGAAATAACTAAAAGCAGAGCAGAACTGAAGGAAATAGAGACACAAAAAACCCTTCAAAAAATTAATGAATCCAGGAGCTGGTTTTTTGAAAAGATCAACAAAATTGATAGACCGCTAGCAAGACTAATAAAGAAAAAAAGAGAGAAGAATCAAATAGATGCAATAAAAAATGAAAAAGGGGATATCACCACCGATCCCACAGAAATACAAACTACCATCAGAGAATACTACAAACACCTCTATGCAAATAAACTAGAAAATCCAGAAGAAATGGATAAATTCCTCGACAAATACACCCTCCCAAGACTAAATCAGGAAGAAGTTGAATCTCTGAATAGACCAATAACAGGTTCTGAAATTGTGGCAATAATCAATAGCTTACCAACCAAAAAGAGTCCAGGACCTGATGGATTCACAGCCGAATTCTACCAGAGGTACAAGGAGGAACTGGTACCATTCCTTCTGAAACTATTCCAATTGATAGAAAAAGAGGGAATCCTCCCTAACACATTTTATGAAGCCAGCATCGTCCTGATACCAAAGCCTGGCAGAGACATAACCAAAAAAGAGAATTTCAGACCAATATCCTTGATGAACATTGATGTAAAAATCCTCAATAAAATACTGGCAAACTGAATCCAGCAGCACATCAAAAAGCTTATCCACCATAATCAAGTGGGCTTCATCCCTGGGATGCAAGGCTGGTTCAACATACGCAAATCAATAAATGTAATCCAGCATATAAACAGAACCAAAGACAAAAACCACATGATTACCTCAATAGATGCAGAAAAGGCCTTTGACAAAATTCAACAACCCTTCATGCTAAAAACTCTCAATAAATTAGGTATTGATGGGACGTATCTCAAAATAATAAGAGCTATCTATGACAAACCCACAGCCAATATCATACTGAATGGGCAAAAACTGGAAGCATTCCCTCTGAAAACTGGCACAAGACAGGAATGCCCTCTCTCACCGCTCCTATTCAACATAGTGCTGGAAGTTCTGGCCAGAGCAATCAGGCAGCAGAAGGAAATAAAGGGTATTCAATTAGGAAAAGAGGAAGTCAAATTGTCCCTGTTTGCAGATGACATGATTGTATATCTAGAAAACCCCATTGTCTCAGCCCAAAATCTCCTTAAGCTGATTAGCAACTTCAGCAAAGTCTCAGGATACAAAATCAATGTACAAAAATCACAAGCATTCTTGTACACCAATCACAGACAAACAGAGAGCCAAATCATGAGTGAACTCCCATTCACAATTGCTTCAAAGAGAATAAAATACCTAGGAATCCAACTTACAAGGGATGTGAAGGACCTCTTCAAGGAGAACTACAAACCACTGCTCAATGAAATAAAAGAGGACACAAACAAATGGAAGAACATTCCATGCTCATGGGTTGGAAGAATCAATATCGTGAAAATGGCCATACTGCCCAAGGTCATTTATAGATTCAATGCCATCCCCATCAAGCTACCAATGACTTTCTTCACAGAATTGGAAAAAACTACTTTAAAGTTCATATGGAACCAAAAAAGAGCCCGCATCGCCAAGTCAATCCTAAGCCAAAAGAACAAAGCTGGAGGCATCACGCTACCTGACTTTAAACTATACTACAAGGCTACAGTAACCAAAACAGCATGGTACTGGTACCACAACAGAGACATAGATCAATGGAACAGAACAGAGCCCTCAGAAATGATGCCGCATATCTACAACTATCTGATCTTTGACAGACCTGACAAAAACAAGCAATGGGGAAAGGATTCCCTGTTTAATAAATAGTGCTGGGAAAACTGGCTAGCCATATGTAGAAAGCTGAAACTGGATCCCTTCCTTACACCTTATACAAAAATTAATTCAAGATGGATTAAAGACTTACATGTTAGACCTAAAACCATTAAAATCCTACAAGAAAACCTAGGCAATACCATTCAGGACATAGGCGTGGGCAAGGACTTCATGTCTAAAACACCAAAAGCAATGGCAACAAAAGCCAAAATTGACAAATGAGATCTAATTAAACTAAAGAGCTTCTGCACAGCAAAAGAAACTACCATCAGAGTGAACAGGCAACCTACAGAATGGGAGAAAATTTTTGCAACCTACTCATCTGACAAACAGCTAATATCCAGAATCTACAATGAACTCAAACAAATTTACAAGAAAAAAACAAACAACCCCATCAAAAAGTGGGCAACGGATATGAACAGACACTTCTCAAAAGAAGACATTTATGCAGCCAAAAAACACATGAAGAAATGCTCATTATCACTGGCCATCAGAGAAATGCAAATCAAAACCACAGTGAGATACCATCTCACACCAGTTAGAATGGCCATCATTAAAAAATCAGGAAACAACAGGTGCTGGAGAGGATGTGGAGAAACAGGAACACTTTTATACTGTTGGTGGGACTGTAAACTAGTTCAACCATTGTGGAAGTCAGTGTGGCGATTCCTCAGGGATCTAGAACTAGAAATACCATTTGACCCAGCCATCCCATTACTGGGTATATACCCAAAGGACTATAAATCATGCTGCTATAAAGACACATGCACACGTATGTTTATTGCGGCACTATTCACAATAGCAAAGACTTGGAACCAACCCAAATGTCCAACAATGATAGACTGGATTAAGAAAATGTGGCACATATACACCATGGAATACTATGCAGCCATAAAAAAGGGTGAGTTCATGTCCTTTGTAGGGACATGGATGAAACTGGAAAACATCATTCTCAGTAAACTATCGCAAGGACAAAAAACCAAACACCGCATGTTCTCACTCATAGGTGGGAATTGAACAATGAGAACTCATGGACACAGGAAGGGGAACATCACACTCCGGGGACTGTTGTGGGGTGGGGGGAGGGGGGAGGGACAGCATTAGGAGATATACCTAATGCTAAATGACGAGTTAATGGGTGCAGCGAAACAACATGGCACATGGATACATATGTAACAAACCTGCACATTGTGCACATGTACCCTGAAACCTAAAGTATAATAATAAAAAAATAAATAAATAAATAAAAGAAAGAAAAAAAAAGAGTTAAAGTCTTGTTTCTGATCTGAGAAAGAAATTCAAATATCTTATAACTAAATTTGATTTTAGCTGTAGGTTTAGCATGGGTGCCTTTTACCTGGTTGAGGAAATTTCTTTCTACTCCTGATTTGCTGGGAATTTTTAAGAAGATTGAATGTTGAATTTTTTCAAATGAATTTCCTGCAGCCATTTAATTATTATCATCATAAGATTATTTTCCTTTTTGTTTACATCTTGAGTTATGTTGACTAATTTTCAAATGTTTAATTAGCTTTGTATTCTCAGGATAACCTTCATGTGATCATATTATGTTAACTCTTCATATAATAATAATGTTGATTTGCTAATATTTTTGGTAAGAAATCTTCCTCTGTTTATAAAGGACCTAAAGCTGTAATTTTTTTTCTAGTAATGTCCATGACAGATATCTGACCTCAGGATTGTGCTGGCCTTATAAAAATATTTAGAATACCTCCTACTCTCTTTTCTCAAAGAAAAATGGGCAACAATTCTAATATTTCTTTAATTGTTTGATGGAATTCACTAGGGAAGTCAACAGGTCAAACTATCCTTGTTGATAGGTTTTGTTTTAAAATTTAAGTATATTTTTATATTTAATATCTATTTACATATGTTCACATTGGGGTTTATCAATTTTATAAATCTTTTTTAACATTTGAGTTTGTTGATCTTCTCTGTTTTTTGTCTAGAGTTTATTTTATTGATTTCTGCTCTTTATTATTTTCCCTATTATATTTATTTTGTTTTTAAGATTTTTTTCTTTCCTTAGCTTCTAAACATGGAAGTTTATATTAGAAAAGGATAAAAGTTAAAAATCAATGATCTAAGCATACAAAACTGTAAGTTTTCTTCTTAGCACTGCTTTAGCTGCACGTCATAAATTTCTGTATATTGGATTTTCATTATAATTCAGCTCAAAATGTTTTCTAATTTCCTTTGTCATATTTTATTTGTCCTGTGGATTTTTTGTTGCATAATTTCCTAGCATCTGGGCTTTTCTAGATAAAGTATTAGAAATGTTTATTTCTCACATTTATCATCAGAGAATATACTTTCTATTATTTCATTTCTCTGAAACTAATTAAAAATTATTTTAGAGCCCAGTATGTGGTTTGTTGTCATAAATATTTATGAATACATGTGTTTGTGTGTATTATTCTATTCATGTTAGTTAGGCTAAGTTGGTTGATAGCAATGTTCAAAGGCTCTATATCTTTACTATTTTTTTTATTTTTTGAGACATGGTCTCATTCTGTCACCCAAGCTGGAGTGCAGTGGTGCAATCATGGCTCACTGTAGCCTCCACCTCCCAGGCTTCAGGAGATCCACCTGCTTTAGCCTCCTGAGTAGCTGGGACCACAGGTGCGTGCCACCATACCTGGATAATTTTTAAAAATTATTTGTAGAGGTGGGGTCTTGCTATGTTGTCCAGGCTGGTCTCAAACTCCTGACCTCAAGCCATCCTCTCACCTTGGCCCCCTCAAAGTGCTGGGATTACAGACATGAGCCACTATGCCCAGCCTATTATTTTTTAACGAGTGTTTCATTCCTTACTGAGAGGGATATTAAAATCTTCAATTCAGATTATAAATTTATATATTTCTTTTTTACTTCCATCAGTATCTGCTTCATATATTTTGAGGTTCTCGTTAAGTACATACGCATATAAACTGCCAGGTCTTATTTCAATCCTGAAGTTTTCATGATTTTTATCTGTTGAAATGTTTAACCTGCTTACACATATTATTCACCTTTTCCATTAATCCTTTAAGATATTTATGATTATTGTTTTATAGCACATCTCTGCTAACTCTATAAGCTGCATCTTTGGATCTGATCCTTTCGACAATTTTTTACCTTGAAAATGGTCACATTTTGTTGCCTCTTTGTCTCTTTAATCTAAAAAATTACATTTTGTAAATTCCATTAAAAGAATAATTGAGAATTAAATATTATAGATACTATTTGCCTTGAAAAGAGTGAGAAGCTGAATCAGTGACATCTGCAACTGGGCTGAGGCTGGGCTTTGTTGTGGCTTTTATTATATTCAGTGCTCCTCTGGCTTTGAGGGAAAGATAATGATTTTTATCTTCTAAGCAAAATTTCCAGTTTGAGCACTGGTGAAATTCTGAGGGTCTGTCTCTCTATGCATGACAGCCGGCCTCAGGAGATGGTGCCATCCTGCTGTAGCAGGGACAGCCTTTGACTTGCTGCCACTTTGCATTCAGTAAAGGCCCCTTGTGCCTTAGGGTCTCACGCAGCTTCCCTGCACTCCCCAGGCCTTCAGCAGGGCCCTGCCTTGTGGTTAGTAAAGGTTCTATGCACAGTTGCTGCTTACTCAGGCCTCCTGTCTCACCCTCAGTCTTTGTTGCTGCTACTGTGCACACGGGGAAGGTCTAGGACAAAGATTCGGTGGGTAGGTGTGGGTTTGCTGTGTGACTGGAGATCCTCAGAATTCCAAACTATCATGTCAGCTTCACATGACTGTTAAGAGCTGTTTTTTGTTTGTTTAAGTTTGGTCACACGAATCATACCATACACTGGGGTAAAGAGAAACTTATCAAGGATAAAAGTAGCCATGGGCCCTTCTCTTCCTGGAAGGGCTTGTCTCTTACTGAAAATTAATTCATTTAAGTTTCTCTGTGTTCTCGGTTCTCAATTGCTTTTGAAAACACCTACGATTGGCCAGGTGTGGTGGATCACGCCTGTAATCCCAGCATTTTGGGAGGCTGAGGCAGGCGGATTACCTGAGGTCAGGAGTTCGAGACCAGCCTGGCCAACATGGTGAAACCCTGTCTCTACTAAAATACATAAAAATTAGCTGGGTATGGTGGCACACCCCTGTGGTCCCAGCTACTCGAGAGGCTGAGGCAGGAGAATCTCTTGGACCTGGGAGGCAGAGGTTGCAGCAAGCTGAGATCATGCCACTGCACTCCAGCCTGGGCAACAGAGTGAGACTCTTGTCTCAAAAAATAAAAATAAAAACATCTATGACTATATAACTTATCTGGACCACGCTTACCTTTAGGGCAGGAGCAACAGTCTCTGGCCATTTACTCTAACCTGATGACGTGCTTATGCAATGTTTCGCTTAGTGTCTAAGACATGGATGTAAGTAAAGTATCCCTGTGATGAGAAAGGAATAAAAATGGATTTATGTAGTTATCCAGGTAAATGTTTAATTTCAATCAGTTTTACAAACCTTTAAGAATAAAATTGTCTTTGCTATGTAACATGCGCCCATTCCTAAGGGCTTCCAGATAAAGCGATGTGGATGCTGTACTACTCAAAGTTTCCAAGCCAAGCAGACAAACGGGACTTGAAATATAGCCTCAGCTTTGTTTTCCAATTTAACTTCTCAAAGGATAACCTCTTTTTTATTCACACAATGGTCCCATTTACAAGGGCTTGCTATGACCCCCATGTTGCCAACCTCTGTGGATAAATAAGTCCTCTCCCATAAGTAATAAATATGCACTATCTTTCTCTCTCCTACTGTTTTTCTCTTATTAATATAGAGAATATAAATTGTGCTGTACCAATCAATAACATCCAATCTACCGTTACCATGCCAGGAGCTGCACTCATTACTTGAGACTTCCTTTCTCAAGTAATGATAGTTCTCCAAACTCAGAAACAAAGTAGAAAACGCCTGAAATATTCTGGCTTGATTTTTGAAACTTTTTTATTCAATGTTAATATTCATCTCTTCCTTCCAATAGAAATTTTCTGCTGAGTTTCTTGATTGTGATATACCTCAGCACTTGACTTGCTGAATAAGACAACTGTGGCAATTATTATGATTCACAAGAATATTGTGTAAATCATCTAGAATAACTTGTTATATATCTAGGCCAGATATATATGAAAGAGAAAATTGACAAAGGTGGAGCGAGTATCCCAGCTATTAATGTGTAAGTCACTGCTCCCTTTAAGAAAGTTTATGCAACATAGTAGAAGAGACCTTTTAAAACAAGAGTCGTTTTCATGGACTGTTTGACAACTACTTTGCAGTCTCATTCCTCTGACAAGTGTGAGTTTATCCTACTTATACATTATTTGACGTATGAGTCCAAATAAGTATGAAATGATACCTGATCCAAAATTCACTTAAGACCTTTTATTCATTTGTGTACAAATATATGATATGAAAATCTATAACTATTTTAATTGGTTCTAGCAATAAATATGTATTGAGTTTTCATTTTTTTTAATTCACTGTTGTCTTCTGAGTACTTACATAAATGCCTGTCACAAAATTTCTATTCTTTAGTTCTTCTTTTTTTTTTTTTAAGACGGAGTTTCACTCTTGTTGCCCAGGCTGGAGTGCAATGGTGCAATCTTGGCTCACTGCAACCTCCACCTCCTGGTTTCAAGTGATTCTCTTGCCTCAGCCTCCCAAGTAGCTGGGATTACAGGCATGCACCACCATGCCCAGCTAATTTTTTTGTATTTAGTAGAGACAGGGTTTCATCATGTTGGTCAGGCTGGTCTTGAACTCCTGACCTCAGGTGATCCACCCGCCTCAGCCTCCCAAAGTGCTGGGATTACAGGCATGAGCCACCATGCCCGGCCTTCTGTTCTTTAGTTCTTTACATTCTAGTGAAGCTAAATGCAAGAAGAATGTGAAAAAATCAATAAATATGATCACTTCTGGAAGCAATAAATATGATAACCATATTTAGTGTTTAATTAGTATTTAAGCCAGAACACTTTGGAGAATAATTAAACCAGGAAAGCAGGCATCCATAGAAACTGCCTGGGAATAAACAAGACATAAGGTGACCTTAGTGAAAACACTATTCAGAAAATAAGTCAGGGTGTGGCTTTGATGGAACTGCGTCTAAATGGGTGGGGCAGGTGACATTAAACAGGAGCCCAGGGAAGCCCTGTTGAAGGGTTGGCACTGGATTCCAGATCTGAATGAGGAGAATGAGTAACTAATCAAAGGTGGACCAAGAACCATGCAGGTAGGGGAGTCACAAGTACAAAGGTTTTGAAAGGAAATGGAACTAGAAGAAACAATGTGGCTGCCGCCAAGTGAAACAAATAGAGAGAGCTAAGAGATGAAGTCAGTGCAGTGCGCGGGGCAAGTCCATGTGACATTCCACCATCCTCGCAGGCCACGGTCAGAAGCTGGCAATTTACTCTAAATGAAATGGTGAGTTGGCAAGTGTCTAAATTAGAAAAAAAAATTTTCTTGAATTAGAGGAAAATATTCATGAAAGTTGTGAATTTAATGTTCTTAAATCAATCTAATCATATTAATGTATGATACGATTTGGATCTGTGTCCCCACCAAATCTCATGTTGAATTGTAACCTCCAATGTTGGTGGTAGGGCCTGGTGGAAGATGACTGCACTATGGGGGTGGATTTCTCATGAATGGTTTAGCACCATCCCCCTTGGCGCTATTCTTATGATAGTGGGTGAGTTCTCATGAGATCTGGTTGTTTAAAAGTGTGTGGCACCTACCTCCTCTCTTCCTCCTGCTCAGGCCATGTGACACATCTTCTTCCCCTTCACCTTCTCCCATTATTGTAAGTTTCCTGAGCCTCCCCAGAAGCCAAGCAGATGCCAGCATCATGCTTCCTGTACAGCCTGTGGAACCATGATCCAATTAAACTTTTCTTCATAAATTACCCAATCTTGGGTATTTATTTACAGCAATACAAGAATGGACTAATATAGAAAATTTGTTCAGGGAGTGGGGCCTTGCTATAAAGATACCTGAAAATGTGGAATCGTCTTTGGAACTGGGTGGGGCAGAGGCTGGAAGAGTTTGGAGGACTCAGAAGACAGGAAGATAAGGGAAAGTTTGAAACTTCCTAGAGACTGGTTGAATGTTGTGACCAAAATGCTGATAGTGATATGGACTATGAAGACCAGGCTGATGAGGTCTGATGGAAATGAGGAACTTATTGGGAACTGGAGCAAAGGTCATGCATGTTATGCCTTAGAAAAGAACTTGGATGCATTGTGCCCACACCCTAGAGATCTGTGGAAATTTGAACTTGAGAGTGATGATTTAGAGTATCTGGTGGAAGAAATTTTTCAAAGAAGCAAAGTGTTCAAGATGTGGCCTGGCTGCCTCTGACAGCCTATGCTCATTTGTGTGAGCAAATAAATGTCAAAAAGTTGGAACTTATATTTAAAGGGGAAATAGGGCAAAAAAGTTTGAAAAATTTGCAGCCTGGGCATGTGGTAGAAAAGCAAAGCCCATTTTCAGTAGAAAAATTCAAGTGGGCTGCTGAACAACCACTTGCTACAGAAATTTGCATAACTTAAAACGCAAGTGCTGTTAGTCAAGATAAGGAGAAAAAGACATTTTAGAGTTCAAAGGCATTTTGCAGTTCTAAATCCCGTCACAGGCCCAGAGGCCTAGGAAGACTGAATCATATCATGGGTCAGGCCCAGGCCCCTTGTGCTGCTTCAGAACACTGCTCCCTGCATTCCTGCTGCTCAAATTCTAGCTTCAGTTCAAAGGGTCCCAGATACAGTTCAGTCTGTAAGCATTGGAAGCTTCCATGTAGTGTTAAGCCTGTGAGTGTGCAGAGCAGAAGAACTGAGTCTTGGGAACCTTTGCCTAGATTTCAGAGGATGTATGGAAAAGCCTGGATGTCCAGGCAAAAGCTTGCTGCAGGGGTAGAGCCCTCATGAAGTACTTCTGCTAGGGTAGTGTGTAGGGGAAATGAGGGGTTGGAGTCCCCACACAGAATCCCCACTAGGGCACTGCCTAGTGGAGCTGTGAGAAAAGGGCCACTGCCCTCCAGACTCCAGAATGGTAGATTCACCTACAGCTTGCACTCAGTTCCAGGAAAAGCTGCTGGCACTCAACACCAGCTCATGAAAGCAACTGTACAGGCTGAACCCTGCAAAGCCACAGGTGCAGAGCTGCCCAAAGTTTTTAGCCCAACCCTCACACCAGTGTGCCCTGGAAATGGGCCACGGAGTCACTGTAGATTATTTTGGAGGCCGCACACAGAGTCCGCACTGGGGCACTTCCTAGTGAAGCTATGAAAAGGGAACCACCATTCTCCAGACCCCAGAGTTGGTAGAATTGACCAGCAACTTGCACCCTGCACCTAGAAAAGTTGCAAGCACTCAACAAACTGTGAGAACAGCCACAAGGGCTTTACCCTACAAAGCCACAGAGGCAAAGCTGCCCAGGGCCTTGGGAGCCCACCCCTTGCACCAATGTGCCCTGGATGTGGGACATAAAGTCAAAAGAGATTATTTTGAAAGTGTATGATTTAATGACTGCCCTGCTGGGGTTTGGACTTGTGTGGGACCTGTATCCCCTTTTTTTCGGCTGATGTCTCCCTTTTGTAATGAAAGTATTTACCCAATGCCTATACCCCCATTGTATCTTGGGAGTAACTAACTCATAAGTGGAAGGTATTTGCCTTGTCTCAGATGAGACCTTGGACTCTGGACTTTTGAGTTAATCCTGGAAAGAGTTAAGGCTTTGAGGGACGTTGAGAAGGCATGGTTGTATATTTCAATGTGAGAAGAATATGAGATTTCAGTCCCAGAGGAAGAATGATATGGTTTGGACCTCTGTCCCCACCAAATCTCATGTCAAATTGTAACCCCCACTGCTGGAAGTGGGGCTTGGTGGGAGGTGATTGGATCATAGGGGTGATTTCTCATGAATGATGTAGCACCACCCTTTTGGTGCTGTTCTTGTGATAGTGAGTGAGTTCTCATGAGGTCTGGTTGTTTAAAAGTGTGTGTCACCTCCCCTCCTTCCTCCCACTCTGGCCATGTGATGTGCCTACTCCTCCTTTGCCTTCTGCCATGATTGTAAGTTTCATGAGACCTCTCCAGAAGCCAAGCAGATGCTGGCGTCGTGCATCCTGCACATCTTGCAGAACTGTGAGCCAATTAAATCTATTTTCTTTATAAATTACCCAGTCTCAGGTATTTCTTTATAGCCATGCAAGAATGGACTAACGCAATGTATTAACTTGCTATTTCAACAAATGTCAACATGAGGGATTTTTCCCAAAGTGAATTCCTTTACAAGGTGAATAATACCTTACTTTTGTAGAACTCCAGGTTCTCATATGTTAGTTATGTGAAGTACATCTTTATTTTCTGTGTGTAAGGCATTGTACTAGAAGATAAGAAGTCTTTGGAATGACAATGAGGGGTTATTTGGGTTGTCTAGGTCCAGGGTAAGTTCGGCATAGAATAGTGTGAATGATTGTCAGGTAGATGTTGTTACAAGTAAGTGGAGTCAGGACCAGTAAAACTTTCACAGGTCAAAAGGCATTTTGCTTATTAATGGGAAGTCCTGCATTGTTAAAAAAAAAAAAACAATTGCAGGATGTAATAGAGGAAAATATGGCTTGACAACAGAGTTAACTTAAACCTCCAACTGCTTTGGCAGTAAAAAAAAAAAAAAAAATCATTATGTGACAACGTTACTTAAATGTTAACACAGTCTTAGAATTCAGTCATGGAGATGTCATTCCCAAATAATGGAAGGGGGTCATGCACTCTATTTTGCTCAGATCACATCTGGAGTTAAGACTAATTAGAAAATCTGAGCAGTGAGAAGACTGGAAATCATGCCACTGGGGAAAAGGTGAAGGAAATTGGCTCCAACTTGAACTCAGGAAGAGAAGGCCAGAGGAAATTGGATTGTTGGCTTCAGATTTAAACAGGGCAGCTGTGTATATTATACCTTTCTGACTTGCTCTAAACCAGTCTTGACACACTTGACCCAAAGGTTACGTGTGAGTCTTCGGCTTTGAGGTATGTCCTATAATCTTGTTTCAGAATAAAATACTAGAAAAGTACTTCCACAGTGCTACTTCTCAAAAGTGCATTGCTGATAGATGGGAATGACTGGAAAAGTGCCTTTGGTAAAAGGGGAGTGGACTGGCAAGAGCCCTATCTCTGGTCTGACCAGCACTTTTCACTTCTAAAACAACACTACTGGGACACAGAGGTGTACGTTAAAAGAATTCTCTCATTGTATTAGTCGGTTTCCACATTACTATAAAGATAACTGCCTGAGACTGGGTAATTTATAAACAAAAGAGGTTCAGTTGATTCATAGGTCTGCATGGCTTGGGGAGAGCCTCAGGAAATTTACAACCATGGTGGAAGGTGAAGGGGAAGCAAGCACCTTCTTCACAAGGTGACAGGAGAGAGCGAGTGAGAAGAGAGGAGTGCTGGATGCTTATCAAACAACCAGATCTTGGGAAAACTCCCTCACTATCACTACAACAGCAAGGAGGAAATCTGCCCTCATAATCCAGTCACTTCCCACCAGGTCCCTCCCTCCACATGTGGGAATTACAATTCAAAATGAGATTTGGGTGGGGACACAGAGCCAAACCATATCACCCATGAAAAAGGTGTCTTCCTCAGGTGGTGCACAGCAGCCACCAGGAGCCTTCTCAGTGTCTGCTCTGAGCTGCGCCTAAAATATGATGTCCAAGTGAGACGCTGGGTCATCCATCTGCCAGGAATCCCAAGAACTGAAAAAGCCTATTCAAAGACAGGCCTTGAGACACAAAAAACATCATGATAATGATAATGAAATAAAACGAATAAGGATAGCAGCTGCCAAATAGTTTTTAATGTTATTGAACTCTTAATGGGCACCATGCATTGAGCAAAGTGTTTTATGCTATCACATATCCTTGAATAAATCTATAAGGTGGCTCCTATGATTATGCCATTTTATAGATAAGGAAACTGAGCCTGAGGGAAGTTACAGACGTGGCTAATAAATGGGGAAGTGAAAATTCAAATCTGGGCTGTCTCACACCCAAATCTGAACTATTCTCCACTACCAAACAAGAGACAGCTTTGCCTCCCAAAGAGTGGAAGAGGACAGGGGTCACATTGGGTAGAACAGAGGAGAGCTTCCCTCAGACTCCAGAGAGGCCAGGGTGAACCTACGCATCCATGCATCTTTTGCTGCCATTTCTTATCTTCCCTCTAAGGCCAAAGGGGATGTTTAAGTCATTTTGTATTTCTCACTAAGGAGGTAAATATAACAGTTTCCCCCCACAGAAATCTTCTTGGATCCGGAAGCCCACAGATGGTAACTAGGACTTAACTCAAACACAACAGCCCTTAAAGAATTCTGAAGGTCAGTGCAAAAGAAAAGAAATTTCATATATATTTCATAACATAGCCATCAAACCGATAGTTTACAAAATGTAAAAGCTGTACCCTTAATAATATGGTCTCAGCTGTGTTTTAAATAAACATTAAAAATATATGTACAAAAGAAAGCCTGCAAGAAGGTAGTCAAAAAATTCTTAAAAATTAGTAAGTGCTGATTATGAAAGAATAGAAAATACACAAAAGATAAATAAGAATTGCATCTTCTGAGGCAATGACTAAGCCATCAAAATCGTAGCATAGGTGGAGTGTGATGATTAATACTGAGCGTCAACTTGATTGGATTGAAGGATGCAAAGTATCATTCCTGGGTGTGTCTCAGGGTGTTGCCAAAGGAGATTAACATTTGGGTCAGTGGACCAGGAGAGGCAGACCCACCCTCAATCTGGGTGGGCACCTTCTAAACAGCTTCCAGTGTGACTAGAATAAGGCAGGAGAATCACTTGAATCGGGGAGGTGGAGGCTGCAGTGAGCCAAGATCGCGCCACTGCACTTCAGCCTGGGTGACAGAGCAAGACTCTGTCTCACACACACAAAAAATACATTGTCTTAGTTTTTTTGTACATTTTCCCCAAAAGAGATTTATGTCAGCAATTCATAATAACTCTCCATTTTGCCTTTACTGTAATTCCAATTATTAGAGTAGCTGCTATTAATTTTTTTTAAAGCAAGAAATTAGTTTCACCTTTTCTTTAATGGAAAAAATGAGAAGGAACTTCAAGATTGAAAATGATCTCAATGGAATATATTAACTAGGATATGAGGAGGCTGGACTTTAACAAGCACAATTAAAAGAAACCTATTGACCAAAATATATAATTTTGCTCTGTTGATTTCTTCCCTCCTTGACCCCCTGTTTAGGGAGGAAAAAAGGAAAAATGAGTAGCAGAAATCAAAGTTTAAAAGGAGGACTAACTTTAAGCAAAGTGAAGCAGTTTTGTTATGATGGTGAGATGAACCTCAACAGAGGGAAAGCAGAAAAAAATGGTGGGAAGATGAGAAGGCAACGCAGCAGGCCCAAAACAACAGATGAGAGAGGTCAACTGTATATTTTGACTTCATATTTATAATAATTACAGACCAAATACACACACATATGTACATTGTTATGTATGTATGTGGTAAAATTTTGGAGCTGAATTTGCTAAGTTACATTTAAGCCCCTTCATTTGCTGGATGAGAACACTGAGCCTGGAGATAATTTTAACCATCTTCCCTACATCACACTGCTGATCCCTAGCAATAAGAGGAAAGATCCCATCCTCAGGCTAGTGCTTTTTCTATATAACCAACATCTGGCTCATTTCTGCTATTAGAAAATGATCTGCCAGCCTGGAAAACATGGTAAACCCCTATCTCTACAAAAAAAATACAGAAAATTAGCCAGGTGTGGTGGCGTGTAACTGTAGTCTCAGCTACTCCGGAAGCTGAGGTGGGAGGATCACCTGAGCCCAGGAGGTCAAGGCTGCAGTGAGCTGTGATTGTGCCACTGCACTCTAGCCTGAGCCACAGAGACCCTGCCTCAAAGAAAACAAACAAACAAGAAAAAGAAAGAAAATGCTCTAGCTCTGCCTCTGATCCCAGCAAGGGGACTGTGGACACCCAAGTCTCGGGACCTGATCTCCCAAGGCGAGGCTCTCGGGCTGCCTCAAGCCCTGTTTCACGACCGACTGTTCTTATCCACATTGGTTAGGTTTCTGTCCGTTTCTTTTTCTGCACCAGTAGCTAGCACAGAGCCCAGCATAGTAGGATTTTGATAAATATTTTCTTAAAAGGTTAAAAAAAAAGTAAGACAGATGTGTTATATATATTAATGTTTGGCTGGATATTTGATACCAAGTGGAGGTGAAGAAATAAAGTTATGGCCAAGGCTGGGTTGTTTAAGTTGCAGCCCAGAAATATTACCTCCTGCCCTTCTGGACTTCCTATTTCTCCAGCTCTGAGCCTGTCCAGATGCATTTAGAGGGGAAGACTGAAACTCAGTGATAATAGAAAAAGATATTAGGATGCTGCAGCTGTAGCCCAATAAGCAAAAGCAAACTCCAAACTTGAAAACTGCTTAAGAAGCTATGAGGACTTTGGGGACTTGGCAGTGGGGAAAGGTTAGGGAGGGAGATAAAAGACAACATAGGCCGGGCGCAGTGCTCATGCCTGTAATCTCAACACTTTAGGAGGCCAAGGCGGGTGGATCACGAGGTCAAGAGATCAAGACCATCCTGGCCAACATGGTGAAATCCTGTCTCTAATAAAAACATAAAAAATTAGCCAGGAGTGGTGGTGGGCGCCTGTAGTCCCAGCTACTCGGGAGGCTGAGGCAGGAGAATCACTTGAACCCGGGAGGCAGAGGTTGCAGTGAGCCGAGATTGTGCCACTGCACTCCGGCCTGGTGACAGAGCGAGACTCTGTCTCAAAAAAAAAAAAAAAAATGACATATTGGGTACAGTGTACACTGCTCAGGTGACACCTCCTGTGAAATCTCAGAAATCACCACTAAAAAACTTATTCAGATCACCAAAAACCACCTGTACCCCCAAAACTATTGAAATTTTAAAATAGTTAAAAAGAATACTGCTTCCAGCCTGGGTGACAGAGCGAGACTCCGTCTCAAAAAAAAAAAAAAAAAAAGAATACTGCTTAAGAAGTTTGCTAGGCCGGGCACGGTGGCTCAAGCCTGTAATCCCAGCACTTTGGGAGGCCGAGGCAGGTGGATCACGAGGTCAGGAGATCGAGACCATCCTGGCTAACATGGTGAAACCTCGTCTCTACTAAACATACAAAAAATTAGCCGGGTGTGGTGGTGGGCGCCTGTAGTCCCAGATACTCAGGAGGCTGAGGCAGGAGAATGGCCTAAACCCAGGGGGCGGAGCTTGCAGTGAGCCGAGATCGCGCCATTGCGCTCCAGCCTGGGGGACAGAGCGAGACTCTGTCTCAAAAAAAAAAAAAAAAAAAAAAAAAAAAGAAGTTTGCTAAACATAATGAGAATATATGGAAATCATTGATGCGAAAGAGAGGAAAAGGGGTGTTCTGCTAACGGTCTCCTCCAGTTGGTTGTGTGTCAAACAGATGGAAATAAGGCCAAGCTCTTATCTACCCTAGATGGCTCGGATTTCTCTCTCCTCTGTCAGCGTTAACTATCTAGAGTGGACAACCTAGACATCCTGCCTGAGAAAAGGGACACCACAGAAAAAACCAACCCTGATAACACAACTCGATTCTCAGCTTTACTCTAAAAATCATTGCATTTTTTCCTGAATTGTCTTGACATTATATTTATATTCATAATTAACACATTATAATGTGCAATTAGTTGAAGAAGATGAGAAAGTGGTTTTCCCAAATCTAATATATAAAACTTAACATTTTCCATCAAGTTATTACAGAAAGAAAGATTACTTATAACAACCTGCATCATATCAAATTAATGGATTCTGCAACATCTCCAAGCAGGAGAAAAAAGTCTTTAGGGAAAAAGTGAAGGTATAAATGTATGATGGAATAGCCACAGTAATTACATTTCCAGGAGAAAACATTTTCCTTTCCTTGAGTCGATTGAAGCAAGATCATGTGTTTCTAGGAGGAATGAATCTCTTTTTCATCTGCCATGGCTTGCCTAAACAGAGTAAATCTTTTTACCTACCTTAAGCTCCCACAGTCACATGGCCACATAATTAAGCCAGAAGAAATGTCCCAGTGGATCAGAGCCAGGTAGGAGATTAAGGTAGATCTTAACCAAGTCGCTGCTCCTGAATGCCTGGCTGGCTTTGCTGCACTGTTTTGCCTTGATCCTGATTTCCATGTCCCACTTCTTGTCTTCTTCCTGTCCATTATGCCCAGTCCTAGCCTTTATTTTTGAAGTTTGAGCTTACTCTTCATCACCCTGTTCATGAGCCTGGGGCTAGTCTAGTGTCTCCGAAAGAGGCTACAAGAGTTTGTTTGAAACATCCTTTTATTCCCTAATATCAATGTCCAATATCAGAGTTGGTAGCCCCAGCCATTCCTACCTCCCGTTAAGGAAATGTAGCAAGTTCTTTCTTCTATTGAGGCAGACTCGTTCCCCAGGAACTTCTAACCACTCCAGGTACTTCACAATATTACTAAGGTGACTTGTAAATCAAGAAGAGGAAACAATTCAAGCTGAGGTTGGAGCTCCATCATGGGTGCTGGAGAAGGCCTCTAATAGTGGAAAACATTTGAGAGTACACAACCTCTAGGGATGGCCTATTAAATATCTTGCACTATAGTCCTAATTGTTTTACAAATCTATGGTTTACATCTAAATCCTACGTCTGTATTTACCTCATAGCCAAACTTGGGAGGCTTAAGATCTACATTATTTTAGGGTCTGAGGCAAAAGATGACTCTTTAAGATGAGAAAGAAATTACGAGTTTGGGGGACAAAAGGAATTCACTTCAGAGAATGCCATGGAAAAGAGCTGGATCAAAGACTATACCCCAAATTTTCAAGGCCATCCGATGATGGCCTCTCACACCACACCCCACAGGCTAACTCATCTTCAAGCTGACAGTCCAGAGGAGTTGAGAGAAGCACAATTATGGGCCGATAGAGAGGAACAACATGTCTAGTTCAAGCAAGTGGCCTCTCCTCTCTGGGTATCTTTTGTATATCAGGTTATAGATGAGGAAAACAAGTCCATCTCTAGCTCCCAGGCTTTGATCACAGGATGAGGAGGACTCTGCAAGCCCAAAGCACATTTGAGTGGTTTTACTAAAGGCACATCTCTGGGAAGCTTTCACATCATTACTTAACGCAGTGACTTAGCTGGGTCATTAACGGTGAAACCATTTTGCTGCATCATGTTTCTCTTGGTTAGCATTGCCCTTCTTCAGTTTGTAATTTCAATTGGCACTTGTGTGCTAGCTCATTCTTAGGAGCTGTTGAGTGTTAACGCACCAATCTCCAGGCAGAAACAGACCTGCCACCCTCCATAGCCTGCACGCATCCATTCTCTCCACGTGCCCTTTCTAAGTGATTCTTTCTTGAAATGGTGTCTGTGGTCTTGTCATAGGAGCAACACAAACAAGGCTTGGTTCCTAATGTCCAGGACCTCACAGTGTAGGAAGGAAGACAAATCGCTCAGACAAAGCCAGGATGGCACCATCAATAATAAATGCCATGGTTATGGCACATCGAAGAGTTAATGGACGTCATTCTTACATGAAAAAGAGAACTACTTGTCAGGATTTATAAATCACAAGATGGAATTATTTTTATTTTTAAATAGGAATCTTAGTTCCATATTAATCCCTAGCTTCATGTCATATGATAGTTCATGTCCCATCAAACAATACTACTCATTTTGCTTACTCTGATTTCTATAAAACATCTAAAGTACACTTTCTCCTTCAACCAAGTGAGTCTTACCCTGTATATAGATTATATTCTAAAAATAACTTGTATAAATTTAGCCACCATTACTTCAGCACTTATTGTTCTCTTCTCTTTTCAATTATATGTATCACTTAGTAAATGCAGCATAATATACATTAAACTAAAAAGAATTTTATTGTTTTCTATTTTATAAGAAGAATATGATTTTTTTTCAGATTGAATCTGGCCGTGCTGCCCAGGCTGGAGTGCAGTGGCACGATCTCGGCTCACGCAACCTCTGTCTCCTGGGTTCAAGTAAGTCTCCTGCTTCAGCCTCCCGAGTAGCTGGGATTACAGGCATGTGCCACCAGGCCTGGCTAATTTTTTGTATTTTTAGTGGAGATAGGGTTTGACCATGTTGGCCATGCTGATCTTGAACTCCTGACCTCAAGTGCTCTGCCCACCTCGGCCTCCTAAAGTGCTTGGATTACAGGTGTGAGTCACTACACCATACCAGAAGAATATGACATTTGGATCAAAGTTCCTGGGATAATGTCTTCCACTTATTGATTAATAAGCTAATTTGCTTAATCTTTGGGCAGCCTTCAATATTTTTAAATGGTAATAATAATAGCTATTTTTAATGAGCACCTACTATATTTAACCAATGATCATAATTGAATCTAACTTTTTTTCACTTAGCATTCTAGATCTTGAAGATACAGACTCTTTCTGTAATGAACTCAAATAAATGACAATGAAAATATAGTGTGAAAGACTTCCAGTTTCACCTCCAGCATGTAAAGAGCCTGGAAGTCATCACTCTTTTTCTTACAGCAGGAAAAATCTGGTCAAAGTGAAAATCAATGACTCTTACTGAACTTATTAGAGAAGTGAGACAGTAGGGCAACCTCTCCCCAAATTCTGGAGAAACATATAGGGAGTCACAGCTGAAATCTGTTACCTGGAGCAGGAGTTGCTGGAGCCATAAACTGGCAAAAACACTTAAATTCAACACTTAAGCATTTTGATGAACCCATTGAATCAAGCTGGATGCTGAGTATGACGAGCATAAGAATAATAAATGTCTTGAGACCACACTATCGGAGATGGAATGCAGCCACACTTCCTTGAGCTTTACTTATGAGAACTCCACCAAGTTCACATGATAAACATCTGAGAAAAATGCACATATGACTCTGGCAGAGAGATAAACTATATAATATGCCCAGAGTAGTTTCCACAACATAAGCCTGCTTTCTAGAGGAAAATATTTTACCAGAGATTTATCCAGCAGGGAGAAGGGATCTCTTTCCACTCCAACACCCTCTAGTTTCCTTTCTCACCTACTAGGGAAAAAATACATGTAAGTGGAATACCAGAGGAAGAAGAGATATCTGAGCAGAAGAAATGCTGAAGTAATAATGTCACAGAACTTTCCAAAATTAATGGAAGACATCAAATCACAGTGCCTGAAGCTCAAAGACCATAAACCAGAATAAACACAACGAACAAATTAAGCTAAACTGAAACAAAGTGAAACTAGGTATATAATAATCAAAATTTTGAAATCAAGGACAGAAAATCTTCTGAAAAGCCAGAGAGGGATAAAAGATGTTACCTGTACAGGAACAAGGATAAGAATTACAGCAGACTTCTCGTTAGAAACCATGCAAGCAGGAAGAGAGTGAGGGAAATTCTTAAAGGATCAAAAGGAAAAAACACAAACCCAGAATTAGAATGTTATGTTTGGTGAAACTATCTTTCAAACATGAAGAAGAAATAAACGCTTTCTCAGATGAACAAAAACAGGAAAAAAAAAAAACACCGCAGCAGACCTGCCTTGAAAGAAATGATAAAAGTTTTTCAGGCAGAAGGAACGTGAGATAGGTCAAAGAAACATGGATCTACATAAAGAAAAAAGAGCATCACAGAGGAAATAAAGGTAATAAAGTAATTAATTCATCTTAATTCATATAAAATATAACAGTTTATCCAAAGCATTAGTAATAACAATGTATTCAGTGATTAAGCACATGGATTAATAAAATGAATGAGAGCAATATCTCAAGGAAAAAGAAATTGGAAATACTCTCCTGTAAGGCACCTGCACTGCATGAGGAGTAGTATAATGTTATTGGAAGGAGGTGGAAGAAGGATAAATATTAGTTAAAAATTATATTACAACCTCTATGACAACCACAAAAATTTGTAAAAAGACATATAATTGATATGCTAAGAAAGGAAGTAAAATGGACTCATATGAAATATTTAATTAAAAATCAGAAGGCAGAAAAAGGAGGAAATAAAACACAAAACAAAGGCATCAAATATAAAGTTTAAAAAATGGCACATATTAATACAAGTATGTCAATAATTCATTTAATATAAATAGTTTAAATATATCAATCAACAGATTTTCAGCCACTTAAAAAACAAACAGAACAAACTAAATGTTATCTATAAGAAACCCATTTCAAATATGGCAACTCAGGTTAAAAACAAAAGAATAGAATAATATTTGCCATGCTAATACTAACAAAAGAAAGCTAGAGTAGCCATATTAATTACAGACAATGCAGACTTCAAAACAAGGACTATTACTGGGGATAAAGGAGGGCATTACTTAATGATAAAGAGATAAATTATCCAAGAAGATATAACAATCCTTAACATGTATGCATCTAATAAAAAAGCACCAAAACACGTGACTCAAAAAAACTGGCACTGCTTAACGGAGAGATAGTCAAATCTACCATTATAATTGGAGACTGTATAAAGACATAATTCTCATAATGCTATAAAGACATAATTGACTCACAGTTCCACAGGCTATACAGGAAGCATGGTTGGGGAGGCCTTAGAAAACTTACAATCATGGCAGAAGGCAAAGAGGAAGTCAGCACGTCCTATATGGCTGGAGCAGGAGGAAGAGAGCATGAAGGGGGAAGTGCTACATACTTGCAAACAACTAGATCTCATGAGATCTCTACTGTGAGAATAGCAAGGGGAAAGTTTGCCCCCATGATTCAATCACCTCTCACCAGGCCCCTCCTTCAACACGTGGGGATTACGATTTGAGATGAGATTTGGGTGGGGACACAGAGCCAAACCTTATCAGAGACTTCAGTAAACATCTGTCAGTAATTGATAGACCAAGCAGACAGAAAATCAATAAGGATATAGATGACCTGAATACCACTATTAATCAGCCTAATCTAATTTATAGGATATGCCATCCAAAACAGCAGGTTTATCTCATGCTTGGGTGGAACATTCACCAAGATAGACCATATGCTGAGCCATAAAAAACACTTTAACAAGTTTAAAAGAATAGAAATCACACAAAGTATGGGCATACATTGGAGATATTGTGAGTCTGGTTTCAGACCACCACAATAAAGTGAATACTGCAATAATATGAGTCACACAAATTTCTTGGTTTCTAGTGCATATAGAAATTGTATTTATACCATACTGTAATCTATTAAGTGTGTAATATCATTAGGTCTGGGAAAAAAAGTATATACATTAATTTAAAAATACTTTCTTGCTAAAAAATGCTAATGATCATCTGAACTTTTAGAAAGTCAGAATCTTTTAGCTGGTGGAGGGTTTCGCCTTGATGTTAATGGCTGCTGACCAATCAGGGTGGTAGCTGCTGAAGTGGCTGTGGCAATTTCTTAAAATAAGACAATAATAAAGTTTGCTTCGTCAATTGACCCTGCTTTTCACAAATGATTTCTCTGTAGCATGCAATGCTATCTGATAGCATTTTACACACAGTAGAACTTCTTCCAAAATTAGAGTCAATCTTCTCAAACCCTGCTGCTGCTTTATCAACTAAGTTTACGTTGTCATTTCAACAATGTTCACAATATTTTCACCAGGAGTAGTTTCCATCTCAAGAAACCACTTTCTTTTCTCATGTCTAAGAAGCAACTCCTCATATGTTCCAGTTTTGTTATGAGATCACAGCAATTCAGTCACATCTTCAGACTCCACTTATAATTCTAGTTCTTTTGCTATTTCCACCACATTTGAAGCGACTTCCTCCACTGAAGTCTTTGGCCACTCAAAGTCATTCACAAGGGTTGGAATCAACTTCTTCGAAATTCCTGTTAATACTGAAACATCGACTTCCTCTTATGAGTTATGGATGTTCTTGATGACATCTCAAATGATGAATCCTTTCCAGAAAGTTTTCACTTTACTTTGCCAAGATACACCAGGAAATCACTATCTATGGCAGCTATAGCCTTATGCAATGTATTTCTTAAATAATAAGACTTGAAAGTTGAAATTAGTCCTTGGTCCATGGGCGGTAGAATGGATGTTGTGACAGCAGGCATAAAAACAACATTCATCTCTTTGTACATCTCCAGCAAAGCTATTGGGTGACCAGGTGCGTTGTCAATGAGCAATAATATTTTGGAAGGAATCTTTTTCTGAACAGCAGATCTCAATAGTAGGCTTAAAATATTCAGTAAACCATGCTGTAAACAGATGTGCAGTCATCCAGGCTTCGTTGTTCCATGTAGACAACACAGGAAGAGTACATTTAGCATAATTGTTAAGGACTCTAGGATTTATGAGATGGTAAATGAACATTGCTTTCAACTTAAAGTAACCAGCTGTATCTGCCCCTAAAAAAAGAGTCAGCTTGTCCTTTGAGGCTTAGAAGCCAGGCATGGACTCCTCTCTAGCTGTGAGAGTCCTAGATGGCATCTTCCAAAATAAGGCTGTTTCATTAACATTGAAAAACTTGTTGTTTGGTGCAGCCACCTTCATCAATTATGTTAGTTAGATCTGGACAACTTGTGCAGCTTCTACATCAGCACTTACTGCTTCACCTTCCACTTTTATGTTATGGAGACAGCATCCTTCCTCACGAACCAACCTCTACTTGCTTCCAACTTTTCTTTTGCAGCTTCCTCACCTCTGTCAGTCTTCATAGAAATAAAGAGAGTTAGGGCCTCACTCTGGATTAGGCTTTGTCTTAAGGGAATGCTGTGGCTGGTTTGATCTTCTATCCAAACCACTCAAACTTTCTCCACATCAGCAATAAGGCTGTGTCACTTATTTTATCATTCATGTGTTCACTGGTGTAGCACTTTTAATTTCCTTCAATAACTTTTTTTTTCATGTATAACTTGGCTAAATGTTTGGCACAGTGGCCTAGCTTCTGGCCCATCTCAGCTTTCAACAAGCCTTCTTCATTAAGCTTAATCATTTCTAGGTTTTTATTTAAAGTGAGAGATGTGTGACTCCACTTTCACTTGAACAATTAGAGGTCATTGTAGGGTTATTAATTGGCCTAATTTTAATATTGTTACCTCTTAGAGAATAGGAAGGCCCAAAGAGATAGAGAGAGAGAGGGACAGGAAAATGGTTGGTCAGTAGAGCAGTCAGAATACACACAGCACTTATCAATTAAGTTTGCCATCTTATATGGGCAGAGCTCATGACACCCAAAACAACTACAATAGTAACATCAAAGATCAATGATCACAGATCACCATAACAGATATAATAATAATGAAAAAGTTTGAAATAGTGTAAGAATTACTAAATATTACACTGAGACACAACACGAGCACCCACTGTTGAAAGAATGGTGCCAACAATCTTACTCAATGCAGGACTACCACAAACCTTCAATTTGTAAAAAACTCAGTATCTGCAAAGTGCTGTCCAGCAAGGTATACCTGTATGTTCTCAGAGCACAATGAAATTAAACTAAATATCAATAACAGAAAGATACCAGGAAATCCCAAAATATTTGGAAATCAAACTACTGTTTATGCTTCTAAATAATCCATGAGTAAAAGATGCCTCAAGAGAAATCAAAATTTATTTGGAACTGAATAAAAATTAAGATACAAATTACTAAACTTTGTGGGAAGCAGTGAAGCATGTGCTTGGAAGGAAACTTCTAGCATTAAATTCATATATTATTAAAGAAGAAATATCTCAAACCAATAATCTAAGCTTTCACCTTAAGAAACCAAAATCAAACATAAGCCTAAATCAAGCAGAAATAAAAGAAATAATAAAAATTAGATCAAGGAATTTCTGCTTCCGAAGAAGATAAAGTTAGTGTACTTTCCCCTATTTTTCCACTAAGTACATCTAAAAACCCAAGAAGACTCTGAAAGGTAGAGGGGAGAAGGCAGCCCAGCTAAGGCATGGGCTCTGTGGAATAACATGGTGCTGATTTCCCTGGATTTCCTTTGTGTCTCATAAATTCCAGGCTAGAAGCTAAAGAAACTGACACCCCAAATATGCCAAAGGACAAAGGAAAAATCTTTTTGGAAAAACAGAAAATCTTCAGGCAATGACTGCTCTACTCTAGCCAACACACAGCAAATCTGTGGCCTCACCTCACCTCTACTCAACATCAGCAAAGGCCTAAATTTCCACCCTTGCAAAGATGTTACAAGACACAACATTCCCACTGGGGTAATGTCAGAGAAGATCAAATAGGCAGCCGGTACTTTCATCCCAAAATCTGGTAGGGAGTGTCCACCCACTACCACTCTCAGTGGAGACCATATGGAGAACCTGGACTTACACTCATACCTGGCACTAAACAGAAGTCCCTCTTCCTCACTACTGGGTTGGTGTCAAGTAGACCTAGTGGAAAGTCAGGACTTTCACCAACACCCAGTAGTAACCAGATGTCCCCACAGCAGTGTCATGGAAGACAGCGCAGGGAGCCAGAACTCCCAAACCCACAAGGCAGGAATGAGGAGCTCACCCTCCGTCACCAGTGGAGGCCGAGTTGGAAACCCTAAACTTCACCCCTGCTTGGCAGCAAGGAGGTGGTGCCCCTGCCCCACCCTCTGTCAGAGAAATGTCAAAGAAAGCTAGATAAAACAGAAGGCTTAAAGAAGTTCCACAGTCTCAAAATGTAATACAAAAATGTTCAAGTTTCCAATGAAAATTACTCATTACACTGAGAATCAGGGTCATCTTAAACTGAATACAAAAATAAAATCAATGGATGCCAACACCAGATGACAGAGATGTTAGAATTATGTGATTCTAAAGCAGTGTAATAAAAATGTTTCAAAGGGCAATTACAAACATGCTTAAAAAATAAAAACAAACTTAAAACTAGAAAGCCTAAACAAAAATATGACATCTCAGTGAAGAAATAGATGGCATAAGAAAAAAATGGAAATTTTAGAATTGAATATTAGAGTAATGGAATATGAAGCTCAATAAATGATGCATATGGACCATACAACGGAGTTGCAAAATATGAGAAGCAAAAATTGATATAACCAGAAGGAGAAATAAACAAATCCACAATTATAGTTGGAGGCTTCAACACCTCTTTTTTAACAATTGACAGAACTAGACAGAAAATCAACAAGGATATAGAAGAACTCAGCAACACTATCAACCAACAGGATTCAATCAACATTTATAAGACACTCTGACTAACAATAGCAGAATACATCTTCTTTTCAAGTTCTCACAAAAAAATACGAAAATAGACTACATCCCTGGGCATGAAATAAACCTTAATAAAATTTAAAAAAATTGAAATCATAGAGTATGTTCCTGATTACAATTAAACCAGGACAAAGAAAAAGAAAGATAAAAGGAAAATCTCCAAATATTTAAAACTAAAGAACACACTTCTAAATAATCCATGAGTAAAATAATAGGTCTCAAGAAATATTATAAAAAAGGCATTAACTGAAGAAAAACGATAATGGAACAAATCAAAAATTTTGGAACACAACCGAAGCCATGCTGAAAGGAAAATTTATGGCACCAAAATGCCTACGTTAGAAATAAGGAAAAGTCTTAAATCAGTCACATAACTTTCTTCCTACAGAACCTATAAAAAAGAAGAACAAAATATACTCAAAGCTAGCAAAGGAAGGACATAATACTTATCAGAGCAGAAATCAATGCAATTGAAAACAGGAAAGCAAAAGAGAATAAATTAAACAAAAAGCTGGCAAGGATGTACAGCAACAGTAATTCTCATCCATTTCTGGTGGAAATGCAAAGTGGTACAGCCACGTTGGGAGACTGGCAGTTTCTTACAAAGCTAAACACAGTCTCACCACATATGATCCAGCAATGACTCTCCTAGGTATTTACCCAACTAATTTGAAAATATGTGTACACCAAAAAAAACTGAACATGAAGGTATATATTATAGCACGTACTCATTCATAATCACCAAAACCTGGAAGTAGCCAAGATGTCCTTCAATAGGTAAATCAATAAACTGTGCCATATCCACACTATGACTGTTATTCACTGTAAAAAGAAATGAGGTCTCAATCTAGGAAAAGACATGAATAAATTTCAAATGCATATTGTCAAGGTCTACATATTATAAGATTCCATTTACACACCATCTGGAAAACCACTGGCAATGCAGCTCAATGACTCTAGAGGATTTGAGGTGGCCCTCAAAAAGATGAAGCATAGAGTATTTTTTTAGGATGATGAAACTATTTTCTATGATACTGTAATGGTGGCTACATGACAATATGCATTTATCAAAACCTATGTACAGCACAAAAAGTGAACCTTAATGTATTTACATTTTTAAAAAACCATTTAGGAAGTTATATTTCCCAGGATGGAATGCATATTGTGACCAAAGAATCAACCTGTATTATCCCTCCATACGTGGCATTACAAAAGTATGAATACACTTTACTGAAGAGGTTGGGAGAAATGTGTAGACAAGTAACTTTGGAAATGAGTGGAGTCTGTAAGACTAAAGGCAAAAGGAACCGCACATAAGCACTATTCCCTAGTTGATACAGTTGTTTCATATGGGGGAAGGGGCTCACGGTTCTGAAACTGCTACACGTTTATACTCTAATCGAACTATTAAGTAAATGAGAGTCAGATTTCTTACTGTTGGAGTGGGAGGTTACAGTTAAGCAAAGGGCGAAGCTAAAATGATCCATGTGGTAATGGATTAAAGTTGGTGACCTCAGGATGAGCTTATGTTTAGCTTTATCCAGATACAGATGGTAACATATAGAATATATATGTTAGCATTAACACTATATTTTATGTTGTCATATGAGAATGTCTGAAAGAAATGACACCCCAGTAGCAGTGAACATATATAGCATATAGATCTTGGTTTCTAATACCCACCTTCAACAAAAGAAACCAGAGTTCCTTGAAGAAATGACTGATTCTAGGATTGGAGGAGAAGATATATGTAAGATGCTCCTGGAGCCTCTTTTAGTGCCATAAAGTAAGAAAGAGCCCCCACAAAAAACCTGCATGAATAGGGGCACATCAAAAGGGCACAGAAGACAACTGAAAGAGCTTCCACTGGCCAAAGCTGGAGCGATTTGAACAAGATAAAGTTGTATTATATTATCACCCAAAGTATAAAGTAATCATACATAAATTAATGCTGGTATAAATAAATGATCCAATACATAGATAGTGAAGGAAAAGAGGCATCTCTCATGTGGAAGAATTCCAAATAATTTATGTAGTTACTTATGTAGTTACTCAAGGAAGAGAATCATAACTCTACTTTGTAAGAGTGGACTACACCTAGGGACTTCCTTCCAAAAAGTACATTAGGCAAAGGGGAAAAAGAGCCAGTCTACGATGGAAAACCCTGACCAACACTACCTCGGCTAAATCATCGAGGCGAACATTAACAGTCATGAATCATATTAACCATATGTACCCTTCACAATATGAGGAAAACAGCACTTTACCTCTGTGGTCCTCCTCCAAAAAACCCACTACCCCAGTCGAATTATGAGAAAAATACCAGGCAAATTTTAATTAAGGGACATTCTACAAAATATCTGATCAATACTCCTCAAAACTGTCAAGGTCATCAAGAACAAGGGGTCTGAGACACTGTCGCAGCTCACAGAAGCCTAAGGAAATGGGACCACTCCATGTAATGTGGCATCCTTCATGTGACCCTAGAGCAAAAAAGGGGGGCATTAGGTAAATCTAAGGAAATGTGAATAAAGTATGGGCTTCAGCTAGTCATATCCTATCAATATCGGTTCATCAATTATGACAAATACTAACATACAATTATGTACAATATACAATACAATTATGACCATACTAATATAAAATAGTAATCACCCAAACTGGATATCTGTTACATGAGAATTCTGTATTATCTTCACAAATGTTCTGTAAACCTAAAACTATTGTAAAATTTCAATATGCATATAAATATAAAATGAAACAATTATAAATATATGTAATGAAAAAAGGTACAGGAATCCAGGGTGTGTCTAACCAGAATTTAAGCTTAGGGTTTCATAAACTTACATATTTAACTATTATTTTTCCAAAATTAACACATCGTGTTTTGAATAAAGGAATTGAAAAGGACAGCTGCGTAATTGCAAAATCAGAGTCCTAAATTGCTTGCAAATAAATTCTGCATTGGTGTCCTTAAGTCCACATAGAACTGAGAGCTGGTGAGCAAAATGCAGGCATCTACTGCTTAACAGAGGAAGCCCTCGAAAATCAGACATCTTCATAAAAACCAGGATCCTATTTTCTACTGTATTTAAGGCAAATCATATAAACAAAAAACCCTTCCACCAATTTTCTTGAAGATCACTAAAACGCAGCAAAACACCCACATGTAAATAACGAACTGTCAAGTTAAAACTGTAACCACCAACACGATTGTTACCCGTTGTTTTGGATGCAGCAAAGGGTCTTAGTTAAAAGCAAGAACATTTGAGATGCACGATGCCTTTGTTGACTTGACACTCAGCACTTTTTAATGACATCCACAAGTGATTTGCACATTCTACCAATTACATTTGGGATGTAATTGAGGCTTTTGCTGCACATTTTGTTAAAATATATATTGAGTTTTAGGAACATAAATAGATAGTTTTTCCTATATAAATATTGGCCAAAAAAAAGACGTTCCATAATGAGAGATGTGTGTTCTCTGAGACTTGTGCATTAAAAACCAAAGGCTTTTAACTTGGGTGTCCAAAGTACACCCAAGTATACATGCACATTCATCTGATTTATGACAAAGATGAGACTTCAGCGCAGTGAGGGAAAACATTATGTTTTCAATAAGCAGTGCTAAGCCAATTTTAAATCCATATGAAAGAAATATACTGACCCCCATCACACAATACAAAAAAATCAATACCAGATGGGTTGCATGTCTAAATGCAAATGATGTAATGAGCTTTTAGAGAAAACTACAGAGAACATCTTCGTGACCTTGGAGCAAGCAAGATTTCTTAAAAAGAGCAAACAAAAAACTAAGGGTAAAAGAAAAAAAGTCGTTAAAAACTCATATGTAAATTAAGAACTTCTGTTCCCATCAAAAGACCCCAGCAAGAGAGTAAAATGCAATCCAGGGCCGGCGCAGTGGCTCATGCCTGTAATCCCAGCTCTTTCGGAGGTCGAGGTGGGCAGATCACGAGGTCAGGAGTTTGAGACCAGCCTGGCCAACATGGTGAAACTCCGCCTCTACTAAAAATACAAAAATTAGCTGGGCATGGTGGCAGGTGCCTGTAATCTCAGCTACTCAGGGAGCTGAGGCAGGAGAATCATTTGAACCCAGGAGGTCGGAGGTTGTAGTGAGTCGAGATCACGCCATTGCGCTCCAGCCTGGGCAACAAGGCAAGGCTCTGTTTAAAAAAAAAAAAAAAATGCAACTCAAAGGGTGGAAGAAGATAATCATAAGTATATCTAACAAAGAACTCATATCTAGAATATATAAAGGACACTTAGAAATCATTAAGAAAAAGAGATAGCATGTGATAAAAATTGACAAATGACTTGAGCAGATACTGCACAAAAGAAGGGTTCCAAATACCAATGAACAGAAAAATGTGTCAACTTCACTAGCCCTCAAAGTTCAATACCACGCCTTTCCCGCTAGAAACAACTAAAAATACCAAGTGTTAAGGATGTTGAGAAAACAAATATCTTATATATGCTGGTTAGAGTGTAAATTGCTACAAATACTTTGGAAAACCATTTGACATTACCTATTAAAACTAAATCTCTGGGCCGGGTATGGTGGCTCACACCTATAATCCCAGCACTTTGGAAGGCCGAGGCAGGAGGATCACTGGCGCCCAGGAGTTCAAGGCCAGCCTGGGCAACATAGTGACACAGGTGCATGCCACCATGCATAGCTAATTTTTTTTTTTTTTTTTTTTTTGGTCTCTACAAAAAATGACTTCTACAAACCATTCTCCACTAGAAAGAACAGGGTCCCCTGGAGAAGTGGCCAAATCCAGGACTGCAACAGGAAAGCAAAAGCTGAGACTGGAACGCTGTACTGTGCTAGCATATGAGAAAGTCCCATTATTCAGAATGATGGGGACATGCCAGATGGACAGAGAAGCCAACCCGGAGGCCGGGCGCAGTGGCCTACGCCTGTAATCCCAGCACTTTGGGAGGCCGAGGCATGCGGATCACAAGGTCAGGAGATCGAGACCATCCTGGCTAACACTGTGAAACCCCATCTCTACTAAAAATACAAAAAATTAGCTGGGCGTGGTGGCGGGCGCCTGTAGTCCCAGCTACTCAGAGGCTGAGGCAGGAGAATGGTGTGAACCCAGGAGGTGGAGTTTGCAGTGAGCCAAGATCGTGCTACTGCACTCCAGCCTGGGCAACAGAACAAGACTCCATCTCAAAAAAAAAAAAAAAAAAAAAAACAAAAAAGAAGCCAACTGGGGGATCCCTGACTAGCTGGACCTGGGACAATATGATCAAGAAAAAAAGTAAAAATAGCAACAGATCATAACCCTATTTTACACAATTAGGATTCAGTCCCTGTGGATGCAAGTGAATACATGTAGAGAAAAGAAAGCTTTTCCTTCTGGTAGAATGCCACCTAACAAATGTAAATCCTGATCAAGTGCGATCATACAGTATTTGTCTTTCTGCAGTGATACACAACTTTGACTTGCACCATTAATCATGTGGCCAACTTGATCATTTAGTTAGGGTGGTGTCTGTATAGTTCTCTGCTGTAAAGTTTACTGTATGTCCCTTTGTCTTTAATAGTATTTTCTGAGGAGGTACTTCAAGACTGCAAATATTTTATTCCTCATCAAACATTCACCACTAGCATTATAGCATTCATCAATATTTCTTGCTGAATCGTTACTACCATTTTCTAATTATAATGTTTTTCTAATTTCTCATTTCATTTACTTTTATTAGGTGACATTCTACTCTGAGGAAAATCTTTCTTTTCCCCACATTTATTTATTTATTCAATTGCATCCGTAGGGACTCATTCCTAGTTGTGTAAAATAGGGTTCTGATCTGTTACTATCTTTACTTTTTTTTTTATCATATTTCTCCCAGGTCCGGCCAGTCAGGGTTCCCCCAGGTTGGCTTCTGTGTCCATCTGGCATGTCCCCATTATTCTGTGATGATGAGACTTTCTCACATGCTAGCACAATACAATGTTCCAGTCTCATCTTTGGCTTCCCTGTTCCAGTCCTGGATTTGGCCACTTTCCCAAGGAGTCCTAGACCTTTCTAGTGGAGAATGGTTTAGAGAAGCCAAGACCTGGGAGCCCAGTGTGCTCGTTGCTAGTTACGTTTTCTGCTCTCACGCCCTCTCAGGCTCACACCAATACCTTCAATTCCAGTCCAGCACCACAGGGCCTGCTCGAGCACTCTCCCCTTCCACGTGTGCAGCTGCCTTCCCTGGTAGTGAGACTCCTGGCTCCTTTGTCCTCCATATATTTACTTATCAAATCCACATCTATCATTAGCAACCTGCCACCACGTGTCTAAGCGTGGGAGCTTCTCATCTCCCTGGAGCTCCAATACCCGACACTGAGATGGGGAACTCGGTGAGGGAAAAAGAGCAGAAGAGAAAGGAGATAGGACTACTAGACTTTGAAATCACAAAGAAAATCTCCCACAATCACCCCAAAAGAGAAAGTTGGAATGAAGAAAGGACCTGAGTTGGGAGAAACGAGGTCCCAGCGCTCCCTGAGCGATGTGCCCTACTCCGGACTGGGTCTTCACAGGCTTTTCCCAGTCAAGGTCGGTCTGCAGCTCAGCTTTGTGCTCTATGTTTATCCACAGAAGCAAATACTGCTGTCTGTTCATCCTCATCTAACACTGATGCCCAATTATTCTAAAAATCCAGGGAATTTGCTTGTGTGTCATTGAGGCCCAGCCCCACTAACCCACCTCAATGGCTATCTGGTTGCCCTTAGCATATACATCTCTGCTTTTAAAAAATCGCAGAAGCTCATTCTGCTTATAAATTTACTTTTGTCTTCTAAAGCAAAGTGCACTTTTGAGAGGCCCAAGATTCTTCCTTTTCTGAGCACATAACCTGACAGGTCTTGCCAAACGGAGAATTTAGAAAGTGCCCCACATTAGAAAATGCAGGACTAACCAGGGATCAATAGACTTCTGTTTCGATACACCTTCTCAGTGTGGGCCAAAAGGAAAAATGCTGTGGGGTGCCAATCAAAAATGTTTCTCCTCTTGGGTGGGGAACTAAAAAATACAAAAGAAATAATAGAGACCCTTTAGAAAATAAATATTGTGATGTGAACTTCAGAAGAAATAAGAGAACAGAATCTCAGATACTTCTACAAAAGGCATCCAGGATTTGCAGAAGAGCAAAGAATAGATGTTCTGCTTTCTGTGCAAATAAATATCTGGGCTCCAAAATAGGGTAAGTCAAAAATTTTTCCATTGACCTAGGTAAGGCTGATGGAGGTTACAGCAGCTCCTTCTTTAAAAGCTATTCTATTAATGATAGCTCCCCATACTTTCAGAGACATTGAATCAAGGAAATTTCAGCAAACTACAGTTCTTCTAATATTTTTGTTGAAGTGCAGCATACATAGAGAAAAACGTACATGCCTGATGGAGGTTTTGAGCTCAATAATTGGTTATAATTTATAAAACTAGTGTTAACCTGGGGTAAAAAAATCTAATTTGCTCCCACAATCTTCACCTTGGCCATTCTGCTACCTCTTTTTGTCATAATTCACCGTGCCATGTGTGACATATCCAGGAACTATTTTCAAGAAAACAGATGCTCAAAATGATACTTATTTTTAAAAATTAAAAAAAGGAAAAAATAAAAGGAAACTGACGAAGGACCATAAGTGTTAGGTGAACAAAGATCCTTGATTTCCTAGGAAAATATCTTTATTATTAAGGAGGCTACCTTAGTAATATATTGAGAAGTTTTAGTTGCATCTACATCCTCTGTCTTCATAGTAACTGTCGCTCTCCAAATATTTGCAAAATAGCAATTGCCAGAAATTTCTGGCTATCGTCCTGTTGACCTTAGCTACGTTTAAGGAAGGCAGGCACAGAAACCTTACTTAAACAATCGCCTCCCTACTTCACCTACTTCTAACAAGTGTTCAGACTTCAGGAAGACTGGGTATGACTGAGGCTTGTCCAAGATACAGTTAGATGGCAGGTGCAAAGAAGATTGAGCATGTTGCCTATAACAGAATGACTCTGTCCCGCTGAAAGGATAACAGGTGAGTTTCTCAAGGCAAGTTTTGACCCTATCTATCCAAATATAGCTAAAGAGCCACGAGGTGAACAAATAAATATCCTGAATGTCAGCCTGTTTGCAAACATTCCTTACAAAGCGAATTTGTGTAATAGAGACTCTAGGCTACAGCAAGGGGCTCCTCATACTTATAAATAATTGAGATGTTCAGGCCTTGGTCACGCAAGAGCATCCTGGAGAGTGAATTGATAACAGGGGTTTATCATGAGTATTTTCTCTGTATAACATTTGACATTTAAGTTTTGACTCAACTAGCGAGGTGTCACCAAAGCACAACATCAAGATGCAATAATTCTGGTCTGACAACACAAATCCTAAGATGTAGTCCCTTAATATTTTTACAGCACAGCACAAATATTTTTTGATGACAAGATGCCTACCTGTCACGTAGAGTAGCGATGTCTTCTCTGCTAGCTAAGTGGGTAATGAAGCAGTGTTGATTAAAGTCAATATTCGAGGTGCTTCCCGGATGCTATTGTTTTGTCTGACCCCTCCAAATTGCATGTTGAAATTTGAGCCCCAGTGTTGGGGCTGGGGCTTAGTGGGAGGTGTTTGGGTCCTGGGGGCAGATCCCTCATGAATGGATTACTGCCCTCCTTTGTTGGGGGGTGGGGTGTGACTGAGTTCTCATTATAGCTACTTCAAGAACTGGCTGTTAAAAACAGCCTGATGGCCAGGCGCGGTGGCTCACGCCTGTAATCCCAGCACTTTGGGAGGCTGAGGCAGGCGGATCACGAGGTCGGGAGATGGAGACCATCCTGGCTAACATGGTGAAACCCTGTCTCTACTAAAAATACAAAAAAATTAGCCGGGCGTGGTGGTGGGCACCTGTAATCCCAGCTACTTAGGAGGCTGAGGCAGGAGAATGGCATGAACCCAGGAGGCAGAGCTTGCAGTGAGCCAAGACCACGCCACTGCACTCCAGCCTGGGCAACAGAGCGAGACTCCGTCTCAAAAAACAACAACAACAAAAAAGAGAGCCTGGCACACCCCTCCCTGCTCTCTCTTGCTCCCTGTCTTGCCATGTGACCTCTGCATACATGGGTTTCCCTTTGCCTTCCTCCATGAGTGTAAGCAGGCTGAGGTCCTCACCAGAAGCAGATGCTGGCACCATCCTTCTTGTGCAGTCTGCAGAACCATGAGCCAAATGAGCCTCTTTTCTTTATAAATGACCCAGCCTCCAGTATTTCTTTTCTGGAAACACAAGCAGACTAAGACAGTGGATTTTCATGATCAGAATCCACCATGAAGGTGCACAGAGCCAAGAGTAGCATTGGTAATAATCAGAGAACTGTATTGTTGAAGGCGCTTTGGTGTTGTATGTCTTGTATTTTTCATATTTCATATTTCTGCTTCTTCAGTACAGATCACAAGCCCGCCTCCTTCACTGGGATGCTAAATACATTGCAATACCTTCCTCACTGGGCTATGTCCTCCCTCCCTCCTGGATGTGAAGGGCGGAATTCTGTCTCTCCTCCCCATCCCTAAATTCAAATGTTGAAGCCTTATTCGCTGGTACCTCAAAATATGACTGTATTTGGAGATAAGACCTTTGAAAAGGTGATGAAAGTAAAATGATGCTTCTGGTGTGGGCCCTAATGCAATCCGACTGGTGTCCTTATAAGAAGAGGAAACTTTGACAAAGGAACACCAGGAGAGCCCTCGCACAGAAGGAAAACCATGTGAGGAATAGTGAGAAGACGGCCGTCTGCAAGTCAGGGAGAGAGACCTCAGAAGAAATCAAACCTGCCAACATCTGGCTAGCGGGCTTCTGGCCTCCATAATTATAAGAAAATTAATTTCTCTTTGTTTAAGTCCCCCAGTCTGTGGTATTTGTTACAGTAACCTGAGCAAACTCATACACTGGGGTTTCATTCTTGGAGAGAATAAGCAGAGACTTTCACCTTGAACTGCTCGTGAAAATCACCCCGATGCTCTCCAGCACGCCTGAGCCTTTTCTCCTGAATTCATTTCAAGGCAAAATTCCACTTTGCAGGAGCGCTGAAGCTCACTTCAAGGACCTTATTACTCAGGTTTTCAGTTTACCAGCTTCCCTTGATGTGACCCTCTTCCCCAACCTCTCCCCACTTCCTTTTGCCATCTCTGTCCACTCTTCAACTTTCTTTCTCCTGTACCTCTCATTCCTATTTGTGGCTGAATTTTTTAGTTTGATTATAAAGATACATTTTAAATGGTAACTAAATTGTCTAAAATAACTTTTTTATACATTGTGCATCATTAGCTTTTTCCATAAAGGGCATTTTCTCATGGATTCATGAATATTGTTGGCTGATTTTGTTCATGGTTTTCAGTTACCCCTCTCATGGCCAGATTCAGAGACATAAATGTCTCACACTCTCCTCTTCTGAAGTCCCAGAGATTGACTCTGTGTTGAAATGACAGTCCCTTTCTTCTCCAGGCTGAGAATGGCCTCTGCCTGTGCCAAGCCCTCCGATCGACCATGCACCTTGTGAGCCACCTACAGTTCTCCAGCAGAGCCTTCCTTCCTACACGCAGCCCACTGCTATCTTCCCCTCAACATGCATGCCTCTGTCACCCAGGAATCACACATTTGACCTCTGCATCAATCATGCAACATAAGCATGTGCATACAGAATAGCCCTTTTCCTAGAATCTATACCAAAAACTACTGTGATGTGCCCAAGTTTGCACAACCAATGGGTGGTTGAACCTGGAGTACATCCCAGGTTAAACTTCAGAAATACCAATCTGTTCTCTGCGTGTGCCTCACGTTTTCATTAGCAGTGCCCATTGAGCTCTAAGGAAGTGTAGGATTTTTCTTAATGATTTAAGAAAAACACTTATCCTTCACTCCAAAATCAAATACAATATCTTTCTTCACATCGGTTCCCTCCATTCTATCACGAAATAGCTGAGAAAGCTAAAAGCAGCCAAAGCATCTGGCGGTTGTTGATACTTGCCCATAACACAGGAATCTTAGCAGGTGTAGTGGGATAAAAGTCATCTTTCAGAATTATTATGTTTCTGGGCATCACTTTTTATATCAAAGGGGAAAAAAGAACTAACCTAGCTGGGATTTGCATGAGAAAACAGCCTAGTTCTCTCTTTCCATAATGCTTTGAACAATTAAGACACATAAGATAAATACATTAACATTTCTTCAAGCCTCCAGGCACCAATGAGTATGGAGAAATGATCACTTTTTGAAATCCTCAAAGGATTTTAAAATTTGAAAATTATTCCTAAGAAGTAACTTTAGAAGTGATACATAGTTAAAACTTGATTTGTTATTGATCATTGACCTAAGATCTGTCTTTCCAGATGGAGATACCATATCTCATTCAGAATCTATGATCAGAGCATACCATCAAGGGGTGGTGGTGCTATGGGAAGGTAGGGTGGACATGGACTCTGGAGTCAGATCTGCCTATGTTCTCATCAGGCACAACCACTCACATACTCTGTGACCTTGGGCAAGTTAGAACCTCTTTCAGTTTCCCCCTCTGTGAAGTGGGGATAGCAGTATCACTGACTTCATAGTGCTAATAATTGCTGTCATGGTGCCTGGCACAAATTTTAGTGCTTCACGTCTCTGTTTATTGAAATAAATACAAACAAAGCAGCTTCCCAGAGTCTGAAGATTTTAAATAGTTCATATGAATGGAATCATGCAGTTCTTATCCTCTGTGCCTGGCTTATCTCACTTAGCACCATGGCCTCAAGGTTCATCCGTGTTGTGGCAAATAATAGAATTTCCTTCTTTTCCAAGGCTGAAATAATATTGCACTGTAGGCATATAACACATTTTCCAAGGTATCTAAAATAGGCATGAGCAGAATGGTGGTTGCCAGGGGCTGAGGGGAGGAGGAAGTGAGAAGTTGTCACTTGATGAGTATGACGCTTCAGTTATGCTGGATACATGAGTTCTTGAGATTTGCGGTATAACACAGTGTAACAATATGGTATTGTGCACTTCAAAATATGTTAACAGTTCTCATGCTAAGCGCCCTTACCATGCACAAACAAAACACCACAAAAGAACACAAGACAATTTTTGAAACTGATAAATACATTTAGTTCCTGATGGTATCATGGGTATGTATGTATGTATGTGTGTGTGTGTGTATGTGTGTGTGTGGTATGTGTTGTATGTGCATGTGTGTGTACATATCCAAAATCATGAAAATATATACTTTAAATATGTGTAAATTTTTATATCCATTATACCCCAATAAAACTTGAAAAACATACAGCAATGACACATATGAAAAGAAAGTAGGAGTGAGATTAAGGAGAGCCACTTTCTAGTCTCAGCTTTTTTGGGAGCGAATGGAGTAGCTTGCATAGGTTACAGTATTCTTTGTACCTCACTCTTCTCATCTAGCAAATGAGGAACTTGAACTAGAAAATGTCGACGATTTCTTGCTGCTCATCAAAAAAGGTGATGCCAATGACTGTAATGGATGGTGTCACAAGAACCTTTAAATGGCATGTCTAAAAGATTGCAGGAGGTTAATCAGCCCACACACCTTCTGATGAGATGAAATTTGGACGGAGAGCTGAGGACTAATAAAACACAAGTGGCTATAGAGAAGAAAAGACATTAAACTGAGATGTAGTTACTTATTTTTCTTGGCTTCTTGGTGAAATGCCATAAATAAAGAAAGAAATGGTTGTGGCAGGAGCAACTTCAGCTGCCTTTTTAAGCACCAAATGTCTTTGCCATCAGTCAAAGACGGGGCAGGCTCATCTAGAGCCTGATGGATTGAATCTTCCTGGTAGTCATTTCTGCTTTTGGAGAAGTGAGAATAACCTTGTGTCTGCTTTTATCCCTAGCATTCGATTATAAACCCATAGCTCATTTGAACATACTAGAAGTGTGCTTCTGGTGAGGCAGGTGTACAGGGAAGGGAAGTACTAGACTGACCCATGAGATGATAAATGAACTCCAACTCATAGGAAATATAAGGGTAAGGTGGAGATTTGTTTGCTTTAGCCTTTCCTTTAGCACTGAGTTAGGAAGCACACTAGGCTTTAGGGACGTCCAACCCTCTGCCCTCTCCTGTACTTACAGTACAATGGAAGATGGGTAACCATGGCCTGCGATAAGTGCTAGGATCAGAGGAAGAGATGCACTCGATTCTACATCACACTGAGATTTCAATCTATCATCTGTTCTCTCTCAGTGAGAAACTCTGGTGCTTAAAAAACAAAAATTAATGAAAATCCCTTCAAGAAAAAAGGTCATAAAAGGGAAAGTCATGCTCAACATGGAAAAGCAATCAGGGGACGATGCCCATTCCCTGGGCATGTATCTAAAGACACCATCATCTTTTTCCACTTTCTCATTTCTAGCAAAGCCTTTGCACCAGGAGAAGCATTTCTCCTGAAGTCACACAGTGACAAAAGGTAATTTCATGTCCACTAACGTGGAAACTGAATTTCCACCACTCCTGGCTTTTAGCAACGTCAGACCATATCTGTGTGTTCTTAAAGGAAGAGGCTGTGCGCAAGACCACTTTTGATAAGAGAATGATGGAGTTACCAATTAGAAGCCACTCCAAATCATCACTGAAATGAAAAGTAAGTACTGCTGTTCCCCAAAATAAAGGCTATTTTTTAAAAAAGACATAGAGAAAAATTCATATTACTAAGTGAAAGACTCTGAATAAGTTATATGTTGTATGAGTCTATGAAAAAGCTATATTTTGTATGTCATTATGGGACATTCTGGAAAAAGGCAAAACCATGGAGACAGTAAGAGATCAGTGGTCACCAGGGGGTGGGAGGGAGGGATAAACAGGTGGGGCACAGAGGATTTTTAGGGCAGTGAAACTAGTCTGTATGCTGCTCTAATGGTGGATACATGTCATTACACATTTGTCCAAATGCACGGAATGTCCAACAGCATGAGTGAATCCTAATGTAAACTGTGGACTTCGGTGATTGTGTTCACATTCGTGAATTGTGACAAACGTACCATTCCTGTACAGGATGTCGATAATGGAGAAGTCTATGCATGTGTGGGGCAGAGAGTTTTTGGAAACTCTCTGTACTTTCTGCTCAGTTTTTCTGTGAATCTAAAACTCCTGCAAAAAAAAAAAATCTATAAATTTTTTTTATTATTATACTTGAAGTTTTAGGGTACATGTACACAACGTGCAGGTTTGTTACATATGTATACATGTGCCATGTTGGTGTGCTGCACCCATTAACCCATCATTTAACATTAGGTATATCTCCTAATGCTATCCCTCCCCCCTCCCCTCACCCCACAAGAGGCCCCGGTGTGTGATGTTCCCCAAATATCATGGTAGTTAATCTCAGTTTCTACAAAAAGTGATAAGATACCTGATTAATAAAACACCAAATTGTCCTGTTTTTAATCCGAACATATGCTGAATTCTCTATTTTGTATTTGGATATAATCCCTCCTTAAGGGTATTATTATCTAAAAAATATATTATTGTTTTATTGCTATAAAAATACTTTTTCTTAATATAATGACCTCTGATTTAATGCTGATTGAAAATGTATTAAGTGGTGAATGTTTCTGATGGCTAAGAAGGTCTGAGGCCAGATGGAAGTGAGAAAGGAAATGAATTCCCTACACAATAAAGGGAGCTGTGTCTAGAGGGGTGGGATAGGGGAAAGATTTAAGATTTGGCCTTATTGCTAAATAAGAGGACCAGCAACCAACCCATTTAAGGTCAGGAATTTAAAAAAATATGTATGCAAATTGTACTAATAGAACATTTTATTTCAGCACATTCTGAATGACTAGTAGGTAAAAGCATTAGAAATTTTGCTTTTGGGAAGGTGCCAAATGATTCTCCCATTTGGGGCACCCATACAGCTGACCCAGTCCTTGCACAGACACCTGCTTCACTGGTTATATAGGTTTCTTGGGCTGTTTCACTTTAAATCCCAAGTTTTCAAACAACTTTAAGCCTCAAGTCCAACCTTAATTAAACCTTTGAAGAGCAAAAGACAATAAGCTTTAAAGATCCCCTGTTTGGCTCATAAAATCTCAGCACAACAAACCAGGAAATATTCAATTATTCCTAGGACACCATAAACATTTTATGGCTCAGTCCTATTATTCCTCTTAAGTCTCTTTACAGCAGGGATGTTTGGTCTGCATCACACCTTTCCTCCTCTCCCCTTGCATTTGATCTTTTTTATGTACTTGAACGATGGGTTTGCTTTTCAATTTACACTCTCTCCCTTCACTCCAGTGCTTTTGGGAGGAGAGGCAGGGATGGCAGGAAAATGCTCTTGGAGGTAGAGAGTAGCAGCCATGTTTGTGTTTCTTTCATCAGCCTGCAAAGACATAGGAAACCTAGTAGCTCCCTAAGTCATACATGAGGTATGATTGGAATTAATGCAAGCCTCACCGACTTACAAATGGCAGTACCCAATGCACCAGAAATGTTGCTCTAAAAGCAGCATTAGTCTTCACCCCACTTCACACTCCAGCTGCCACATCTGCACCAAATCCTCTGACTTGACACCTCTTTGCTCTCCAGCCTACAGTCTCCTGCCAGCCTGCCTCTATTCAACACCTTGGACTAAGTTCATTCATAGCAAGGATTAATGAAAATCAAGCTTCATATTCAAGTAACAAGACTGAGTCAAACTTGCTGCTAAATTAGCCTAACTGACCTTAACCTTGATTCTAACTACTGGGCTACTGCTTTGTCTTAAGTAAAAATGTCTAATATCTATGGGTCCGTTGAAGTTTGCTGCTGTCCTAGATACTCTACGTGTATTATCTCATTTAATCTTCATCAGAGCCCTACAGTGTGGTTGTTTTGTGATCCCCATTTTACAGGGGGGCTACTGGAAAAGGAGAGGTTAAACTATTCGCCCAAGATGAGACAGCCAGAGAGTAGAGAAACCAGGATTACCGGGCAGAACGCTGGACTCGAGCTTGGCCACTGTTTGTTTTACAAGGTCGTCTTTCTACAGTATCCCAGTTCTGGTAACAGGGTCCTTACTTCCTTCCAATTCCCCAATTTGAGTCCTTTTCTAAACTGTCTCAAGACCCCATGTGTCCCTAAGGTTGGCCTCCTGCATGTCATTTCTCTTTTGGGGAAGAAGTTTTTGCCTTGAGTTTCACCCATTCTTCCAGGGCCCCATTGGCCCTGAGGCCAGCTCCCTTCATGTCTCAGTCTCCAAATACCATATGCTCCTGGGTTTCATACAATCGTTTCTCCCACTGTTAGATGTCCCCAGGTGATGTGTTCAGCCTTCCTGCATAAACTTCATCCCAAGCCAAGCAGGTGAATTAGGATTGAACTGGAAAATGCCCCCACACAAGGAGAGCTTTCAATTTACTGTTCTGAAAGATACCTTGCATTTTTCTAGATGCCTAGATAGACCCTAAGGGACCCCTCACCCCCATGCCAAGTAACCCTGGTGTCCCTGTAGTGTCAGCATGGTACCCACTAGATTTCTGTAAGCTAGACAGGCCTCTGCCTTCTCTATGAACCTGACATCTTGCCACACAGGGAGACAATGGAGAAGTGCTCTATACTGCTAGATGTCAACACCTTGTGAAGTTGTTTGTACCAAATTAAATCCATAGGAAAAATGTAAACGCTTCCCTCTTCCGCCTTTCTCGGTGATAGTCCTCACTACTTGTTATGAGATGTCTGATATAGTTTGGATATCTGTCCCCACCCAAATGTCATGGTGAATTGTAATCCCCAATTCTGGAGGTGGAGGCTGGTCGGAGGTGCCTGGATCCTGGGGGCGAATCCCTCATGGCTTGGTGCTTTCTTTGTGATACAGAGTTCTCAGGAGATCTGGTCATTTTAAAAGTGTGTGGCACCTCCCTCCCCACTGTGTCTCTCCCTCTTTTGCTCCTGCTCCAGCCATGTGACATGTCTGCTCCCCCTTTGCCTTCTGCCATGATTGGAAGCTTCCTGAGGCTTCCCAAGAAGCTGAGCAGATGCCGGCACCATGCTTCCTGTACAGCCTGCAGAACCCCAAGCCAATTAAACCTCTTCTCTTTATAAATTATCTAGTCTCAGGTATTTCTTTAGAGCAACGTGAGATGGGACTACCACAGGGAGACAGTGCTACATATATATTACAGATATTTTGAAAGTGAAAACAAGCACAGTTTATAGAAACTGCAAGTTTACGGGACTTAGTTGGGTCTGAACCCTGCATTCCAGTGCACAGAAAGATGCATGATTCTGGTTTAGATCTTCTGTTTCTGAAACTTTTTAAACTAAATTTTCCAGAACTGAGTTCTAAGAAGATTCCTTCCTTAGAGTGAGACTTTCTGTGTCCCCATAAATGAGTAAGGTCAGACAATCAGAGATGGAAGAGGGGGCTGGGTGTGTGAGGAATTCTCTTTGCGGGGATTTGGGGCTCACAGAGAAAGGCTGGCCCCCAACTCCTTGTGAAGGGGAGTGGGATTTAAATAATTCTCCTCCCTGGAGCTGAGGGAAAAGAAGACCATGGACCTGGTGATAACTGCATGTCTCTGGGGTATCTGCTCAGTCCCAGGTCGCTGAGCTATAGGGAGGAGCCACCACTGGTGATGTGGACACTGGGGAGAGGAAACATGAAGCTGCAGCCATGGAGAGAGGGCAGAGGACCCTCAGGCTCCAGTGTCATGGGGTTCAGGAGGTCATTCTGCCCACACACAGGCTCAGAACTGGGGCTCCTTGTGTCCTAGCAGTGGCCCCCTAGGACAATGAGCATGAGTCTCCTTGGGGACAGCAATGTCTAGATGTGTCATTGGAACTAAATCCTCTCAGGATTCAGGAGGGCACACACCCTGAAGACCCAACATGTTGTGTATACATATAGGAGGTTTAAATTAAGGAAGTGGCTCATGTGATTACGGGAGCTGGTAAGTCCAAATTCTGCAGGGTGGGCCAGCAGACTGGAGACTCAGAGAAGAGCTGATGCTGTAGTTCATTCATCTGCTGCAAAATTCCCTCTTACTCTAGGGAGGTCAGTCTTTTGTTCTACTCAGAACTTCAACTGATTAGATGAGGCCCACCTGCATTGGGGAGAGCCATCTGCTTTACTTAAAGTTTATGGACTCAAAAACACCCTCACAGAAATATCCAGAATGATGCTCACCCACATACCTGGGCACCATGGCCCAGCCAAGTGGACACATAAATGTAACCATCACACATACACACACTCTGGCTAGGATTACAAACAACATGGAAGCAGAAACTCACTACTGGCAGACTGCTAAGCAAACACCATTTCCGTTTCCCTCTCCTTGCCCCAGCCCCAGGGCAGTGAGCCCAGAGAATTGGGAGGCACAGAGAGAGGAGGTTAGGTGTGATCCAGGCCTCCAGGGTCCTAACTTTAGTCCTCTCGGCCTCCCGCTGACTTCAGCCATGGTTGGGCAGACAATCCCACACGGCATGCCATTTCTACAGGAATCTACCCTGTAGATAGACAGATTCCTGTAGAAATGATAAATGTTTGTGGTGATGGATGCCCCAATTACCCTGATTTGCTCATTACACATTGTGTGCGTGTATCAAAATATCGCATGAACCCCATAAATACATACAATTATTATGTACCAATAAAATGCAATTAATTGAAAAAACTATTTACAAATAAGCAAGACTATGTCCCAAGAAATGGCACACAGCTGTTTTAATGATAAAGATGACGGAAAATGTTGTGAAGCAAGTTAGGTGTTCAAGGGAGCCACTGTGTGGGAGGAGAGGGTGTCCCCAGTGCAGTGTTAGCAAGGATGGGAAGGGAGACAAATTTCATGTTTGTGTCCATGGTCAGGGTTGCACAGTCAAACCCAATCATGCTGTTCTAGGATCTAGCACTGTCCCTTGGCTCAAACTCTGCCTGCTTTGCTTTGCAAAGTATGTTTTGTCTCCTACCTTGACCTGTTACCCCAGGATCAGGCTAAATGCAGCCTACGCCTTGCTGTGATGTGCCAGGATGGCTGAGGCCAGGACAGCTGAGGCTCCCCGTGTGTCTGTGTGGGCCACCCCCAGAGCTCCCTGAGCCAGCTCCCCAACACACACCGAAGGTCCCAGCTGCCTCACTGGTATTGTCACCATATCCACTTGGCATGGATACCACAGAAGCAGGTAAATAATTAGAGTAGCAGTCATAAGAGCAACAAAGCAAGGTGGTTGTCCAGCGGGATATTCACAGAAAAGGGGACATGTGACCATCGGCTTCAAAAGAAGGATCATGAGGGTTCCAGGTGAGGGCAACGTGTCATGGCGGCAGACATAGAGCTGCCAAGGTGTTTGCTCCAAAGGGCTGGCCCTGGATGGGAGCTGGGACATCCAGGATTTCATCCCAGCTCGGTGGCTGATGATCTGTGTAGACCTTGGGCAAATCACAGGTTGCTTCGGAAGTCTCTACATCCTAAAATTCTGCAAGTTTGAAAGTTCTAAAATATTCTTCAAAAATTATATTCTCTTATATGTATGTTTTATTTTTGTCTTATTTTTAAATCTCAAAATTATTTTAAGCTGTACTGTCATTTAAAAAAAAAAAAACTCAGCCTAATTCACCGAGTCCCAGACCCCCTCCTCTCTTGACTTCATGGAGTCTGTGGTCACAGGTCCAGCTTGCCCTGGGTGAAGAAGGCAACTTTAAGGAAGGCTTTTAGGCATTTATGACGTGGACCTGAAGGAAGTCCTTATGGGAAGACTTATAATATGGGCACCTTTTAGAATGATCCAAATGGAATCTTGTTTTCAAAAATATTATGGGTAAATAATGTGAAAAGTCTCCTACAAACACTTAGAAATACTGGATAAAATGATAACAAATAGGCCAGAAGTATGCAGGTAAAATTACATTAGAAAAAATAAAGCTGAATCTCAGCTGGGCTCAGTGGCTCATGCCTATAATCTCAGCACTTTGGGAGGCTGAGGCAGGCAGAATGCTTGAGGCCACGAGTTCGAGACCAGCCTGGCCAACATGGTGAAACCCCCTCTGTACTAAAAATACAAAAATTAGCCAGGCGTGGTGGCGGGACCTGTAATCTCAGCTACTCGGGAGGCTGAGGCAAGAGAATCACTTCAGTCCAGGAGGTCAAGGTTGCAGTGAGCCAAGATTGCACCACTGTACTCCAGCCTGGGAGACAGAGGGAGACCCTGTCTTAAAAAAATATATATTCTGAATCTCGAGGACCTAAAACACAGAGAACTGGAAGGTGGCAACTGGACTGTGAGCTGTGTCCGCTCAGGCCAAGGAGGTCAGAGCACCCCATGTGAAGGATGGGGTGGGTGCAGAGAGAGGGGTCCATGCAGGAAGGGAGCCCTGCAGGGCATCTGGCCTGGGTACCATGGGGACATGGCGTGTGGTAGGTGCAGCAGGCTCCATGCTGTATTTTGTAGACCCAGTGGAGTCAGGTTTCCTCCCACTGAGGAAGGGAGAAATCTGCAAAGGGAAAGATAGTAAAAAAAACTCTCTGAAAATATTGGCTTAGAATTGGAGGAATCAGTGTGGACTCACGGTTTTCAATGTGTCTATAGATCAATACAGATAAAAATATAGATATAAATGTATATCTTGTGTGTTTGCACGCGTATGTGTGATGACCCAGTATCACGCAGTACACCTAGTGCCCAGGCCTTGGCTTCTAAATATTCTCCACCAGAAGAAGTCAGGGTTCCTTGCACATATGACAGAGTTCAGGTTTGAGCAGAAAAGTGTAAGATGATGTATTAGTCAGGGTTCTTTTAGAGGGACAGAACCAAAGGATACATATATATATACATCTCATATATATCCTATATATGTATATATATCTCTTATATATCCTATATATGTATATATATCTCCTATATATAATACATATGTGTGTGTGTGTGTGTGTGTGTATATATATATATATAAATAAAATAAAGCAGGCAGAAAATGTGAAAAGGAGAGATGGGATATATATATATATGTGTTTATTAAGTATTAACTTACACTATCACAAGGTCCCACAATAGGCTGTCTGCAAGCTGAAGAGCAAGGACAGTCAGTCCAAATCCCAAAACTGAAGAATTGGGAGTCCAATGTTTGAGGGCAGGAAGCATCCATCTTGGGAGAAAGATGTAGGCTGGGAATCTAGGCCCATCTCTCCTTCTCACGTTTTTCTGCCTGCTTTATACTCTCTGGAAGCTGATTAGATTGCGCCCACCAGATTAACGGTGGATCTGCCTTCCCCAGCCCACTGACTCAAATGTGAATCTCTTTTGGCAACACCTACACAGACACACTCAGGATTAATACTTTGAATCCTTCAATCCAATCAAGTTGGCACTCAGTATTAACCATCACAGATGACATCTTTTACCATCTTCCAAAACACAAGGAAGTGAGCAAAAACATGATGGGACATGTCACAAGACAGGAGCCTGCTCAAAGAGGTTCCCACGGATGAAATGTGGAACAATTTGAACATGAAAATAAATAATGGTAGTACAAGTTTATGACTTATCAAATAAAACAGGAAACCATGAGCCTACATGAACATAATACATTGAAAATTTGTAGAAAAACAAGATATTTTTACAGTTTCAAAGTCTCTCGTCACAAAGTGCTCCTTAATTATAAACAGAATACGAGCAACTTTACAGTGGAGAATCTGGCACATCAGCCTTCATCACGTGGTCAAGGTGAACAGCATTCATAAGAGACAAAACAAAACTGTGCCTCTCCTGAGAGGGTGCAACGAAGTGAACACAAGGCATCTCCACGATAGGGTTAGATCCAGAGTTTGAATCCTGGACAGGAATTACGAAAACACTGTGCAAACCCACACTGAAGGACATTTCGTGAAACAACTGGCCTATGTGATCATTAAAAAGTCAGGAAACAACAGGTGCGGGAGAGGATGTGGAGAAATAGGAACACTTTTACACTGTTGGTGGGACTGTAAACTAGTTCAACCATTGTGGAAGTCAGTGTGGCGATTCCTCAGGGATCTAGAACTAGAAATACCATTTGACCCAGCCATTCCATTACTGGGTATATACCCAAAGGACTATAAATCATGCTGCTATAAAGACACATGCACACGTATGTTTATTGCGGCACTATTCACAATAGCAAAGACTTGGAACCAACCCAAATGTCCAACAATGATAGACTGGATTAAGAAAACGTGGCACATATACACCATGGAATACTATGCAGCCATAAAAAATGATGAGTTCATGTCCTTTGTAGGGACATGGATGAAACTGGAAACCATCATTCTCAGTAAACTATCACAAGGACAAAAAACCAAACACCGCATGTTCTCACTCATAGGTGGGAATTGAACAATGAGAACACATGGACACAGGAAGGGGAACATCACATTCCGGGGACTGTTGTGGGGTGGGGGGAGGGAGGAGGGACAGCATTAGGAGATATACCTAACGCTAAATGACAAGTTAATGGGTGCAGCACACCAACATGGCACATGGATACATATGTAACAAACCTGCACATTGTGCACATGTACCCTAAAACTTAAAGTATAATAATAATAATAATAAAAAGAAATAACTGGCCTATGATCTTCAAAAGTGTCAAAGGACATAAAAGTCAAGGACAGAATGTAGAATTTTTCCAGATGTAAGAAGGTTAAAGAAACATGGCAACATAAAGAATACATGATTCTAAGTTGGACCCTTCACTCTAAAGGAAATTATTGGAACACTTGTTGAGATCAGAATGAGGCCTTCGCATGAGATGGCGCTAATGTAGGAGGAATGGTGCTTCCAGGATTTGATGGTTGGATTGCCGTTAGGTAGGAGCATGTTCTTGTTTGTAGGAAGTACACATGAAAGTATCAGACGAGAGTCGGGTGCGGTGGCTCACACCTGTAATCCCAGCACTTTGGGAGGCCGAGGCGGGCGGATCACGAGGTCAGGAGATCGAGACCATCCTGGCTAACATGGTGAAACCCCATCTCTACTAAAAATACATAAAAAATTAGTCGGGCATGGCAGCGTGCACCTGTAGTCCCAGTTACTCGGGAGGCTGAGGCAGGAGAATGGCGTGAACCCGGGAGGCAGAGCTTGCAGTGAGCCCAGATTGCGCCACTGCACTGCAACCCTCCAGCCTAGGAGACAGAGGGAGACTCCTTCTCAAAAAAAAAAAAAAAAAGAAAAGAAAAAAAAAAAGAAAATATCAGACAGAGATGTTGCATCAATGTTCTTTGTACTCTAATTGCAACTTTTCAGTAAGTTTGAGATTGTTTCAAATTTCTCTTAACTACAAATTAAGCTTAACCACTAAAATGAATAGAAATACAATTTATAACTTCCAAACCAGTAGAGAGAAAAGAGAGATTATTGCTTCACGGGTTTTCAAGAAAATAGTAAAGAAGAGGAGGAAAGCAAAACAAACAAGCAAAATATAGCAAACAGGCAGAAAATTAGGTTGTAGATATAAATAAATCAATATGCACAAGAAATGTAACTGTATAAATAAGTACACACAAGAAATGTCATTGGAGTAAGCTTCCCAGATATCAGATATATTTTTACTTGGTATGAAACAACTAACATTTAGCTAGGTGATAATATGAAGAGTCATTTCTAAATTCTGAGGTTGGAAATAATAGAAGAGGAAAATCTGTAGCAGACAGAGACTAACGGAGAGAGTTGCTGCTGCACCATTAGTATCGGCGAAGTATGCCTGCTGTAGTGCATGTACACAACCAGACTATAAAACAGACAAATTGCCGGAGACAAATTGCCGGTCAGCTACAACAGTTTGGAACTGGTATAAGCTAATACAGCGTCAAATTGAATCAATTAAAAATTGGAAGAAAAAAACACATGAAAAAATGCTCATTATCGCTGGCCATCAGAGAAATGCAAATCAAAACCACAATGAGATACCATCTCACACCAGTTAGAATGGCGATCATTAAAAAGTCAGGAAACAACAGGTGCTGGAGAGGATGTGGAGAAATAGGAACACTTTTATACTGTTGGTGGGACTGTAAACTAGTTCAACCATTGTGGAAGTCACTGTGGCAATTCCTCAGGGATCTAGAACTAGAAATACCATTTGACCCAGCAATCCCATTACTGGGTATATACCCAAAGGATTATAAATCATGCTGCTATAAAGACACATGCACACGTATGTTTATTGCGGTACTATTCACAATAGCAAAGACTTGGAACCAACCCGAATGTCCAACAATGATAGACTGGATTAAGAAAATGCAGCACATATACACCATAGAATACTATGCAGCCATAAAAAATGATGAGTTCATGTCCTTTGTAGGGACATGGATGAAGCTGGAAACCATCATTCTCAGCAAACTATCGCAAGGATGAAAAACCAAACACCGCATGTTCTCACTCATAGGTGGGAATTGAACAATGAGAACACATGGACACAGGAAGGGGAACATCACACACCAGGGACTGTTGTGGGGTGGGGGCAGGGGGGAGGGATAGCATTAGGAGATATACCTAATGCTAAATGATGAGTTAATGGATGCAGCACACCAACATGGCACATGTATACGTATGTAACAAACCTGCACGTTGTGCACATGTACCCTAAAAGTATAATAATAATAATAATAAAAAGAAATTGCCAAAAAAATTGGAAGAATTGGACAGGAAATGTGATAAATCTAAAGTGATACTGATTTTACACCTATTTCAATAATGAGTCAATTTAAGTTGTTAAGGATGCAGAGGATTTGAACAGGAATATTTGAAGGCCGTTGTAAAGGACAAGTGTGGAATGCCACACCTAAAAGTTATTTCCCGGCATGCATAGAACAGTTTTAAAAGTGATCATGTGCTGGGGAGGCAAAGAAGCAACTCTTAGAAAATACCAAAGAATCAGTATTCTACAGCACCATGAATTTGGAATCCAGTTGTATATTGCCCTCCCCTCCAATCCAAGGCTGGTAGCAGGCAGAGCAGGAGCTTTAAAATTCATGGAGAGGAATCTTTCTGCTGCTAAATAAATCACATGGAAGTGTCTGCCTTTCACATCCCAAAATAACTTTACCTACCTTGGTGGTGGAAACAGCCCACATCCTAACTTGGCCCCATATCTTTCTGCCCTACTATGCTTTGCAGTGAGGCCAACGCCTTGTTACCCAAATCAGTGAAAAGCCTCGAAGGCCAAATCCCAAGGATGTAGCCACCTTCCCATCCACCTCTGAGTCCTCTCAGTCTCCCCAGGTACCCTGGGACTTCTTAGGCCACCAGGGTACCAGGCCACCTGTTGCCTCTCAAATTTGGATTTATAAGTGACATAAGCTAATGCATATTCTCTAAAACATAGGAATAGCCCTAAGTGACATGAAGACTTAAGATTGATGGGTTTTCCTTCACCTCGAAGTTGTCACTTTAAGAGAGAAGAAATTAATGACTGAGTTTGGAACACAGCAAGAGAAGGCAGGTATGCGTGTGTGGGTGTGAGTGTGTGCAAGGGTGTGAGTGTATGTGTGTGTGAGTGTGTGTGTGGAGGGGAGGCTGCACAATGTGAAGCCCACACACCAGAGAGCAGCCTGGGGGCCAAGGGCACCAGGGACAGGAGAGATGGTTTTCTGGGGGGCCATGGGCACCAGGGACAGGAGACATGGTTTTTCTAAAATTATGTGGGCACCAGCAATAGAGACATGGTTTTCCAGCAAATGTGAAAGAAACACGAAAATGAAAGTGGAAGGGCCTAGTGCCAAACTTCACCTGCTTCACAGTTTCCCTCAATAAACAAGAAAATGAACAGAAAAGAGCTATTTTACCTTTAATTCATTTCTGGGCTACGATCTAATATACAGAGCCCCATGGAGGGGGAGGGAGGCAGGTGGGCCGGTGTTTTTTTGTCTCTGATGCCCACTGTACCTAGACAGCACCTGGACGAAGCAGGTGTTCAGGTCACATGAGCTGGGATGCTTCAGCAGCCCTGCCCTGGTGCTCAGCACACTGAGCTTGCAGCCCCATCACTCAGTCATTCGCCTGCTTCTCTGCATCCAGTTTTCTTCACTGCGGTGAGACAGTGCTGGACAGTGAACTCTGGAGTCATCTCCTGCTGCCACTTCTCTGAGGCTGTCATCTCCTTATGGCCCCACACTTGAACATTAAGACAGCAATTTTTCAAAGTCCTTAAAAATATATGGTGGATGGAAAGGTTAAAGAAACTCTAAAAAGTTTTCAGCCCAGAAATATGGATTGGTGAGTTTTCAAGAGACTTTTACACAACTCAGCTCTGTACAAACCTCTGGCCTCGTGCCATTGTGTGTGAATCTCTTCTCCAGTTTGTAGGAGAGGCATTTTTATTTTGAGACATGCATATCGTAAACTCCCAGTAATACATGAATTGGCTGGTAAAATAAGACATAAGCAGATATTTAGGAAATGGTGCCAAATTGTTGACATTATTTTTAGATGAAGAAAAAAACTCAAGCAGAATTGTTAATTAGACATTTTGTGAATGCAGAGACACCCTCTGAAAAATGCTGCTGTGCTATATAAAGGCTGTGATTTCCCCCAAAGAACTGTTTAGCACATTAAATTGAACACCAAAAGAATAGAGTTGCCAATTAATCTTCTGAGTACATAGAAGACAACACTTTGATTTTTATCTGTCCTGCATTTTCAAGACAACACAAGCCAATGCTCATTTAATCTGGTCTTGGCTTTGGAAGGGTAGATCAATATGATAAATAAATCACATTGACTTTATTGGTATTTGGCTGAATATTAATAGACTTATTTGGTCTGCTTCATGCAGACTGTCAGTATACACCAAGCAGAATTCATTGACAATAAGCTCACAGGCAGCGGCTAGAAGCTTATTTCATGTAAAGGCATTGAGTCAACACTTTCCCAAAGTTATTGTGAGCAGATAATGCCCAGGGTATTATTTGAGGATAAATGGCAGTACCAATTTCCAATATGTGAATGAAGCTTAAATAGGACTTCTTCCATTTCAATTAGCTCATCTTTCATTTTTCCGTCTACTCTAATGATTCCCAGCCTTTTTATCTGGCTGGTCACACTCAACAGGCATAGCTCACTATGGCAGGAACCCTCAATGGAGAACGCGTGGGCTGAGGGAGGGGGCAATCCCTCAATCAGAAGGATCCGCGAACGCTGAACTGGGATGCCTGAGGCTATTTGGATTTGTGTTTCATTCCTTTCCCTCCTCAGTGAGTCCCCTGAGAAGTGGCCTCCCCAACACTGTGCAGGGCTCTGTGGCAGCGTGGGAGTAGTCTAATACGTTCTCCAAATGACACGCAGTCTGGGAGAGCGAGAGGCTGCTGCTCATCTTGTGTCCTTTAGCTCAGCGTCTGCCCCGATCAAACGCTCGATCAAGTTTGCTGAATGAGTGGGAAAACAAAACAAAACAAGTCCCTGAAATGTCTAAATATCTACACCAAGACAAGGGCCTCCGTATACACTGCCCAGGTTTTCTTATGCACTGCCTCTAAATGCATCAATCCTTCTCAGGTGAAGAGGCCACCCTCACTGACCCAGAAAGTAATTCTTGGTGTATTTGCCACATTTTCAAAGCAACCAACTACGCTCAAGTATGGAGATGGACTGTGGTATTAATACCAGACTCACCTGACAAACATGTATAATGGCTTTTCCGATATATGATTTTAAATTTCTAAAAGATGTAGTAATTACATAGTACATGGACTCACTGTTATCATTTGAATTCCTTTTTCCCTTTGTCATCCAAGCCAGACAGGGATCATTGCATGTCAGAATCAGAAATGGGTCAGAAAAGCTGGCCGCATAAGACCAGTAGACTCAATCTGAACACGTGACTTGGTGCCTTTAAGCCACAATTTCTTCATTTGTAAAGTGGAAATAATTAAACAAATATATGGAGAATGGGTTACTAAATTGTAATAAAGCACCAAAAATTGGCTCTCACTCATTACTACCCCAAGAAGTGGACTTCTGGCCCTTCCAGTAAACGACACTGGAATAACTACCACACTTGGCCCATTCACCAGAGCTCAACACTTTCTTGTCTGTATTTCAGAGCTTCATACCCAGATATGTAGAAAAATCCAACGCACTTGGGCTATACCTTCGGAACGCAGCAGGGAGCAAGAAAAACGCTGTGTTGAGTGTGGGGGCGCCCAAGTCCTAGGCTTTGTTCTGTTACCGTTGACCTTGGGCAAGTCACTCCTCCTCTTAGCCTCATTTCCCCCAACTGTCCATGAAAAAAATTCTTCCTTTGAAATTTTGGGGATCGAATGTAAAATATTCAGATAGGAATGTGCTTTCCAAACTGTGATTAAAGGGGGTTCCTATACCACTGCCCTGGCAGACACAGCCAAGTCCGGAGGCGAGGAGAGAGCATGGGCTCAGAATAGCCTTCTGCACAGAGATCTTGAAGTCTCAGGAAGGCATCGCATTCCTGGGTGGGGGGCTCACACCCACATGTGAGGGCTTGAAGGGTTCCAAAGCAGTCATTTCCCCACTTCCCAATGGCTGGAGGCACCTGCTTCGGAGCATTCTCACTGGGTTGAGGCGTTACACCCCACGGAAGAAGTAACTTTAACTATTGCATATGGATTGTTTTTATCCCATTATCACCTAGCAGACAGAAGGCTATAAAACAGAACAAAATAGAGGTGTTTTCAAGGGAGAAGAGGAAAGATGAAGCATCCCGAGACACCGTCGGACGAATGGAGGATCAGCAGGTGAAGAACCCTCAGGAAAGTCACTGAGTCCTGACCTGGAGAACTTTGTGTCAAGAGTTGAAGATAACCCAGCATTTGGGTAGGGGGCCATTAAATTGTTAGGGACTGTCCTTGTCAAGCAGAAGAGGCAGATAAAGATCTCCATTTGGGCATGCCCTTCTAGGACCCAACTCGAGTTCACTCTGCAGGTCTGAGGAGCTCAGACCTGTCGGGCTTTGCCTCTGGTCTCGTGTGACCTTTAGTGTTATTTGCAATTTCATATGTGTGTTGGTCTAATCCCCCAATCTAGATTACACATTAACGGGAATGGGGTTGATTCATGTTCACTTCCTGGCCAATGCCTTGCTTCCAGGGCCTCGAGACTTGGCCTGTGTGACATGACCAGATTCCCGGTGGCCATCTCTGCAATGTGCAGAGCAGCATCAAAGACTTCCCCTGCCCAGAAGCTAAGATATCAGGCGGGCCAAAACCATCTAGCTGAAGGGCAAATTGCCTCTAGTCTAGCCTCGAAAGTTCATTGAAAGACTCCTAGTTTTCTTTACCACACTTGACCTTAAAGAGAGAGAGAGAGAGGAAGAGAGAGAGCACGTGCATTCATTGCCCATTTCCACTAAGCCCTGCCCTAATATGTCAGCAGGAGAGCCGGACACTAGTGTATGAAACAGCAAAACAAGATTGATTCACTCATAATTCCATTCCTATTATATCATTCGCCCAACGTGTTTGTCTTACTGAACGATAACACAAGTAGGGAGTGAAAAATCCACAGAATATATAGCAAAGTGCCATTCATGACAATGTGAATTAAGTAAGCATAATTTACCAGTTCTAATAAAATCACTTTTATGTATGTGCCAGTCCTAATTCATTCTGACATGCTCTTAATTTCTATTCTGTTATTTGTGAAATAGAAACCTGACAATTCACTAAATCACCTCGAGCGGCTCCTTTTAAAATCTATTCCATTTGCTGGACACAAATTATTTTTTATTTAAGCATTGCACTGGATTTCAACAATTCGAAGTTTGCAGTAAGGAATAAATAAGTCAGATGATTGCCTAATGACATAAACAAAAGGGGATTCATCAAAAATATGACTCTGCCCTGACTGCCATGGTGCCTGAAATCCCACCATTTGTGTTGTTTCTTTAGGTTAAAGAATTTAACAAGGAGATCCTTGTACCTGGCAGGGTCCCTGTCAAAATCAGAACAATGAATCTTGGAAAATTTGAAGAGTGTTTATTCGCAAAGGGACTAATTACAAAGGCTTGGACAGAGTGTAGGGAAAGCAGAAGGGGAAGGAACCCAGTTCAAGTTTCGGGCTGCTTTGTTTACCTAGTCAAGCCTGGGCAATGGCGAGCGCCCCTCCCCCAGCCTTGCTGCTGCCTTGCAGTTTGATCTCAGACTGCTGTGCTAGCAATGAGCAAGGCTCCGTGGGGTAGGACCCTCTGAGCCAGACACGGGGATTTTTGCACATTGATTTTGTATCCTGAGACTTTTCTGAAGTTGCTTATCAGCTTAAGGAGGTTTTGGGCTGAGATGATGGGGTTTTCTAAATATTTAATCATGTCATTTGCAAATAGGGACAATTTGGTGCCATCTCCACTGGGAAAACAATGGGAATAGCACAGAAGCAAAGCGTCCACAAAGCGAGTGCATTTATCCTCCCTCGATAGCTGCCTGGTCTCTCCCTTGTGGGAAAGAAAATAGATTAAGTAAAAGACAGAAAATCTATATCCACTATTTTTCTAAGTGGCTTATTATATCCACATGATATGTCTGTATTTATTAGCAGCCTTCACCTCTTGTCCTATTAGCATCACACCATGACAGTGTTTGCATTTGCTTATCAGGCGTGGATTAGGAGATGATTGCTTCTGACTTGTCTGAGTGCAGAGAGGAACTAATTTGATTAGATAGAAAGCTGGAGCTGCCACCTATCCACTCCATTGCATTCAAGTGTACCAATTGTTCTCTGAAAGGAGGCCCAGTGATGCTGTCAGATGTGTTGGTCCTAAATACAACTGAACACAGTTAAACAGTGATCACGCTAAGTATGTTCTTTCTGTTATGCAATTTCCCAAGGTACGATACTTATTTACCCTGGGATCCTAAAAGCTAAAAAATAAATAAACAAAAATTAAGTTAAAGGAAGTGGGATTGGAGGGGAAAGGAGTAAAAGCCAAAAGAGATTAAATATTTAGATACAATTTTACCCATGCATGACACAAAAGCAGGCGAGGCCCAGCCCCTGCCCATCGGACACTGGATACTGGTTAACATTTTAATACCCGTTTTCCTTCCAGACCCAGCTGTCTCCCTTCAGTTTACAAGGCTCTCCAACTCAGCCTTCTTCTCTATCCTGCCCTCAAAGAGGTATCCAATTCATTAGACTGAAAAGATAAGAAGTCAGAGAGGTTCACCAATGCTAAACACACACACACACACAGAGGCTGGGGAGTTGCCAAGGGGTCTTTTCATCTGGCAAAAGAGCAGGTGAGGAAAACAGATCTTGGTTCTAAATGTGTAGAACTAAGAGAGTCTTTTTATGGGAAATCAGATCACGTGTAATCTTCACTTCTTGACTTCCACAATGTATATGCTCCCAGTGCTGTTCCTATGACAATTTGTGACACACACCAGCGTGCACTGGCTTTAGTGATGTTTTGTAATCATCTGTTTGAAATAGACTTTCCTCGTCCAGTCATTTCTCAAGCTATAATGGCAGCCAGTGGCTGACTTTCCCTGCTCCTTGAAGATAGCTCTGGTTCCCTTAATACCCGACGGTACCACTGCTTTCTCATTTGTTGCCAGTGAAAGAAATACCATGTCATTGCGGAAGGTAATCAAGGAGTGATGGGCTGACCTTTGGGCAGGCACTTCCCAATAGTGCAGGGGTTTTCAAGTGTGACAAGAAAGCATCTAATTAGGAAGTCTGGAATGCATGTGTTTGCACAAGCACAGTTACACTTCTGAACCCTCTCTGACCACAGACTAAAAGAAAAATAGGTCCAAATCCACGCTACAGCAATAAAAACAAAGGAAGGAAGGAGAAGGGCAAGACCTCCACCAGGAAATAGTATAATTATTGCATCTTGTCTAAGAAGTTCCAAAATTCCTTATTTTCTACAATTTAACTTAATTTCAGTGATGAGCTCCCATCTTTCTGAAATGGTATGAAACACAAGTCAACTTCAGCCATTCTTGCTCACCTCTGCCCAGGATCACTTCCCAGCTCTGTGATCGGGCGCGGGGCCTGGGCACGAGACAGCCAGCATCTGTTCAGGCGGCTGCCTCCGGGGACGTCCACTGCTCCTGCCGGCACAAATTAGTCACTATAATGGCAGCCAGTGGCTGACTTTTCTTGCCCCTTAATGATGGCTCAAGTTCCCCTAACATGGACCTGCTCCTGTGTCGTGTCTGGGCATGGAAGTCTGTGACAAGAATGGCAAGCCCGCAGCTTTGGTGCTTCCTCCTCCTCCTCTTCTCGGAAGGCAGAGTCCAGTCACAGCGCTGGCCTTCCCCCTTGTCTCAGGACTCCAGCTCTCTCTATCTCCTGCTCTTCCAAGCATATTTGTATCCATTAAACCCTAGCCTCTCTATGCCTATTCTTTCACAGTAGACTCTGATGGCTTATCAACCCTGCAACTAGAAAAAAAAAAAAAAAAAAAAAAAACTAGGCTATTTTTTCTCCAAATCAGAAAGGCCTTAGGGTTCAGGCCACCTCATGAGGCAAAAGGAGATGTTTGCATTCCATTTTTCCGGTGCCTCAAAGGCAACGGAGAGGGACATCTAAAAATGTCCATATTACCACATTATAAACATTTAGATCTGCCATATATTATTTCAATAAGTCTAATAGATCTCCTCTATAAAAACAAAGGTTTGGGGGTTGGTACTTTTGTTTCTGTCTACTGCAAAGACAACCCACAATGCCTGGGAACAGAGTATAAGCCTTTGCTTTTTTTTTTGAGATGGAGTCTTACTCTGTCGCCAGGCTGGAGTGCAGTGGCACAATCTCAGCTCACCGCAACCTCCACCTCCCGGGTTCAAGTGATTCTCCTGCCTCAGCCTCCTGAGTAGCCGGGACTACAAGTGTGTGCCACCACACCCGACTGATTTTTTTGTATTTTTAGTAGAGACACGGTTTCACCATGTTGGCCAGGCTGGTCTCAAACTCCTGACCTCAGGTGATCCACCTGCCTCGGCATTCCTAAGTGCTGGGATTACAGACGTGAGCCACCGCGCCCAGCCCAGAGTATAAGCCTTTTCAAAAGACAATGCTCTCCCAGCTCGAGGGCCAGACCAGGACGGTGCTAGGAGCCTGCTGACCACCTGGCAGCATCGAGTCCTGGTCACCTGACTTCAGCTTCTCTCCGCTGCCTGAGTTCTCCCCACTGCCCGCGTTCTCCCCGCTTCCTGGGTTCTCCCTGCTGCCTGGGTGCTCCCTGATGCACAGGTTCCCCCCGACGCTGAGGTTCTCCCTGTTGCCATGCTCTGCCTGTGGATTCAGCTGTCTCTGATATCAGCACCTACCTGGATCATAGCTGAGTTTGCCAATACCTCAAATGCTGTTCACCGGATTGCCTAACTGTGCATAATGGGATTAGACCTGCAACTGGGTTAGTCTCCCCTGTCCCCATCCTACTCCACACCAGCCAGGTTGCTGAGGTCTCAGACCCAAGACCTGTGCTCTAGGTTACCCAGTTATTACCACAGCAGACACCATGCATAGTAAGCTACCAGAGGTCCCTGAGTTTCTCACTGACTGGCTTTGAGCTGGAGGTCAAAAACAGATTTTGTTTGTTCTAAGATTGTGTTGAATTGAATTGAATTGAATTGAAGACTCCTGGTTTCAATCTCAAAGGCCCTGGGCTATTTGTTAGTAGGGTTGAAAGCAGGTGATTCAGGATAAATAGAAGACAGAAAGACTTGGTAACTACACTTTTCCACATCATTGCAATCCTTCTGGTCCCCTTACTAAAGCTGCTATAAGGAAAGTTGCAGCTCACATTTCATCCTCTTCCCTCTCCATTTACTTATTCTGTATCATATTTCATGACAGTCAGCAAGCTGCAAGTTCACTAACCTGAAAAAGTAATTAGTTTCTCAACCAAGCTGTTAGAGGGCAAAAGTGTAACTGAGGTCACCACACTCAGATTAGCACGCCTTCTGGAGCCAGGATGATGGAAGCGAAATGGGATAGAAGAAAATCTCTGAAGCACCTTGTACTGGTGGGGCGCAACTCAGTGTCCCCCACATCAGCCTTACAGGACACCAGCTCTGGACACAAAGGTGCCCATCTGCTGCGATGGTATGCTTGACTTCCCCTCCCCTCACTTCTCCTAATACAGAATCTCTGCCCATGTCAACAGAGGCTCTGTGGGAAGCACCAGGGGCATTGCAGAGGAGACAGTGTTGCTACTAATCTCATAAATGGCGCTGTGAGTGCAGGAATGTGACCGCCTGTCTTCCCAGAAGGACCGTCCTTATAAGGAAGAACAAGGGGTGACTGACAATTATATTTCATTTATAGAAAAGCCAGTCAGCAAGAATCCTATGATCAAAAATATCAATGTTTATCATTTTTCAACAAATACTGAGAAAATTTGAGAGAAAAGAAAAATTTTTCCTACTGTGAAACCTAAAGGGTGGTAGTTCCGCTCTCCACCCCATGCTTACTTTCCCTACTCCTTCTTCATTCATTCCTTCTCTTACACACACACACAAACATGCACACACACATACACTCTCTCACACACACAGGCACACACACACACGCACACATACAAACATGCACACCACATACACTCATACACACACAGACACTTACATACACACACTCCCACACACACACACACAAAGATACCGCTTCCACACAGTGGACTTATCAAGATATATTCTCAACTGAGGTCAGTCTTTTTCATTAAAGGAATTTTCCTGCAAATACTAAAAACATAGCATCTTCTAATATATATATCATCCTTTTCAGAGGTGCATTTTAGGAAGATGCTGTGGCTCCAATTCTGAGGACAGGTTCAGTTGGATGAGTCTGGAGGGAGAAAGACAGATTAGTCACCGACAGGAATAATCCAAGAGGAGACAGTGATGGTGTTAGGAAAGGAACATGCATATTCCCTGGCCTCACAGGTCCACTGAAGATCATATGAGCATTTGCACCCACAGTCCATGGCACTACTTAGATTATGTGAGCAATTTCTCAGCAACGTCAGAGCTCTCGGGTCAACCTGCCCAAGTATTTCGGGTAGTTCTCAGGGTATCTCATACATTTGATTCTCAAACAAGCCCCAGTCCTGCAGCTCTCAGGTCAAGCCAAGTGTATGGTTACGGGTACTTCAAAGGATGTGTCATCATCCAGCCTGCCAAAGCCTGGAGCTACCAGAACTGCCATGTGTTTTGACTGGCCATTCTCTCCATGTTCAGTGCATGACACAGAAAATGCCTCACATTCATGAGTAAAGAAGCCAGACACTCTGCCATCTTGACCTCTCTCTTTCTCTTGTCATTTGTCTGGTCTCAGAGAAATAAAATGCTTCTTTTTCACGGCCCCTCTACTGCCTTGCCAGTTATTTCTTGCAAGATGAGTCATCTCTTTCTGCTTCTAAATATCCACTATCAGTGAATACTGACTTTTGCAATACCCACAATATTATAGATGAATGTCCTTAAGACCCAAAGAAATATTTCCGGGAGGCGGAGCTTGCAGTGAGCTGAGATTGCGCCACTGCACTCCAGCCTGGGCAACGGAGCGAGACTCCGTCTCAAAAAAAAAAAAAAAATTAAAAAAAAAAATAATAAATAAATAAATAAAAAACACTTAAACTTCTATTTTGGGGCCCTCAATTTGATTGTCTCTTGACTCTCTGTTATATAAAATAAGAAACTCAGTGCCTGTACAGGCTCTTCCAGCTCCCTTCATTCATTCACTTCCCAAAAACATAGTGTTATAACTATATTTAGTGTAAAGATTAACAACTGGAGATACAAAATAATGTGTAAATGTTAAATCTCTCAGGCTTTCTTTGTAAATTGTTACCAAATATGAAAAATCAACACAGCATTATTTATAATATTGATTATATTATTTATAATACTGATAGTGCAAAGACTGGCTACCATAGAATCAAGTAGTTAAATTGGCCTTATCCAGAAGGAAATGTAATCTGTGCTATTAAAAGTGTCATACAAAATAAGTTGTTCCAAGAACACAGATAAAAGAGATTTTATTTTCTTACATCCACAACCTGTTCAAAATCTTGCCACGTTTTAGTTTGCTTTAACCTAGACTCTAACTTCCTTAGAAAGCTGTTATTTCTTTTTCTAGAATTTCTGGTGCAAAAGAAGAGATGACAGTACCATTCCACAGATCACTGCTTTCCTAACCAAACTCTTTGCTTCACTCTTTTACCTTTTCCCTCCAAATCCCTCGTCTTCCTGCTCTAATCTGGACTAGGCATCTTCTAGGTCCACTTCACTCCCCTGTTCCTGGGACCTCTCTCCCTCTGCAGACCTCGGTTAGATTTCCTGTTGAATCACTTGCATTTTGCAGGAGCACATTCTTGGTCGGTTGGTTTGTTTCCCAGAGGACAAAGATGAGAAATAACTTTTCTGACTCTTTACATACGGGAAATGCCTTTATTTTGCCTTATCACTGGCTGTTTTGACTGGTAAAGAATTCTATATTTTAAATCATTTCCCTTAGGTTTAAAAGTATTTGTCTCAAGTTGCAGCTAGATGGGAAGCATAAATTCTAGTGTTCTGTAGCATTGTATGGGGAATATGATTAACAATAATTTACTGGATATTTTCAAAAAGCTAGAAGAGAGGATTTTGAATGTTCACAACACAAAGGATAAGTGTTCAAGGTGAAGGATATGCTAATTACCTTAATTAGATCATTACACACTATATACATGTATCAAAATATCACTCTGTATCTCATAAATCAGTACAATTATTATGAGTCAACTAAGGTTTTTTTAAAAAGAAGTTCACAGCCAAGAGCAGAGGCCAGAAACCAATAGCCTATGGGCCAAATGTGGCCCTCTGCCTGTTGTAAATAAAGTTGTATTGTATCAAAAAAAGTGTGCACTCCAGCCTGGGCGAGAGAGCAAGACTCCGCCTCAAAAAAAAAAAAATGAAAAGAAAGAAAATAAAAGTATTTGTCTCATTTCCTCACAACAGTTCTAATAATCACATTCTTATTCTTTGCAGAAAATGGTGTGTGTGCTTTATTTGATTCTCTGTGGGGCTTTTAGGATGTTTTATTTGTGCCTGGTTTCTTACATTTTAATTATGATATATCTAGCTATCAGATTCCTTTCCATTCACATTGTTAGCATCCCGGGTCCTTTTAACAGAAGGCTTTCACCTTTTCTCAATGTAGGTAAGTTTTATTGTTTTACATTTCCTCTCCTATATTCATTCTCTTCTCTGTTTCTTGAACCCCCATTATATGATTGATCCTGTGGATTAGTTTACCAGGAACTTAACTTTGCTATCATGTCCTCCATCTCTCAGCCTTTTCTGCTCTATGCTCTGAAAATTGTTCATCACATTTTCTTTCACCTCTTGCTCTGAATCACTCATTTTGGCAATCATATTTATACAAGACAAGACATTTTTCCTTTTTCATAGGGAGTCTTTTGTTCCAAATGCAGTATTTTCTCAAAGCAAATTCAGGCAATAGAAAACATTTAAAAAGGCAAATCAAAACCACAATGAGATACCATCTCACACCAGTTAGAATGGTGATCATTAAAAAGTCAAGAAACAACAGATGCTGGAGAGGATGTGGAGAAATAGAAACACTTTTACACTGTTGGTGGGACTGTAAAGTAGTTCAATCATTATGGAAGTCACTGCAGCGATTCCTCAGGGATCTAGAACTAGAAATACCATTTGACCCAGCCATCTCATTACTGGGTATATACCCAAAGGATTATAAAACATGCTGCTATAAAGACACATGCACACGTATGTTTATTGCGGCACTATTTGCAATAGCAAACACTTGGAACCAACCCAAATGTCCAACAACAATAGACTGGATTAAGAAAATGTGGCACATATACACCATGGAATACTATGCAGCCATAAAAAATGATGAGTTCATGTCCTTTGTAGGGACATGGATGAAGCTGGAAACCATCATTCTCAGTAAACTATCGCAAGGACAAAAAACCAAACACCGCATGTTCTCACTCATAGGTGGGAATTGAACAATGAGAACTCATGGACACAGGAAGGGGAACATCACACACCGGGGCCTGTTGTGGGGTGGGGGGGAGGGGGGAGGGATAGCAATAGGAGATATATCTAATGTTAAATGACGAGTTAATGGGTGCAGCACACCAACATGGCACATGGATACATATGTAACTAACCTGCACGTTGTGCACATGCACCCTAAAACTTAAAGTATAATAAAAAAAGAAAACATTTAAAAATATATTTTCGAAAGTGTCCTCCAAAAGATTAATTTTTGCCTGTAGTTAATTGTTCTCTGAGTAAAATAAACATCACAAAAGAAATGAAGATTGTCTGTTCATACGTATTAACTACTGATCTGATCCGTTAGTGCTATAGTTTGGATGTTTGTCCCCCACCAAAACCTCACATTGAAATTTTGACTCTCAGTGTTAGACGTGGGTCTTAGTAAGAGGTGTTTGGGTCATGAGGGTGGATCACTCATCAATGTCTTGGTGCTTTCCAAGTAATTAGTGGGTTCTCACTCATTAGTTCTTGCAAGAGCTTGTTGTTAAAAAGAGCCTGGCACCTTCCCCTCTGCAGCCTCTCTCGCCACATGATGTCTGTACATGCTGCTTTCTCTTCATCTTCTACCATGATTGTGAGCTTCCTGAGGCCCTCACCTGAAGCAGAAGCTGGTGCCATCCTTCTTGTACAGCCTGCAGAACCATGAGCCAAATAACCTCTTTTCCTTATAAACTACCCAGCCTCAGATGTTCCTTTATAGCAATACTAAATAGACTAAGACAGTTCCTATAGGTAACTGGAGCGGATTCCATCTGCTACTGATCCTTGCCTTAATGAGCGTGACTGAGCTTTGTGTGTTACCGGTGAGGTGTGTTATATGGCAGGTTCCACTTTAGGGCACCAGGCAATTAGGATAATCTCACTGTCAATGGCAAAATAAGGACACTTTACATTGTGATGCCAACACCCATCCTAGGAACTCTAGGAAGAGGTCCCACGTCTTCAGAAATGGTGTCACTGGTTTGTGCCTGGGTCTAAGTGCTTACTACCAGGTCTCAATGGGTTTGGGGTAAATCAGTGGCACAGCTGCTCTGCAGGAGGAAGTCTGACTTCAGTGTGAATTTCCCCTTCCCACTCACCTCTACAGACCTGTTGATTCCATGCTTGTAATGTTCCCAGAGTCCTCCCAGCGAGACCAGCTCCCTCCTTCCCTGTGGCTTTCTCCAGCTTGCTCATACTGGAGCTTCCTCGGCTTTGTTTACCTACCAGTAGGATCCCATCCTCTTCCCATCATTAAGGAGCTTCCCCAAATTTCTGATCTTCTGATAAGGCTCTCATTGGTAGTTATTTTTGTACTTCTTTATGGTAACTTTAAAGTGATTTTGATGGAGAAGGGAGATAAAGAGGTGAACTCAAGTGGCCATCATGAATAAGAAACACTAAAGAACACTTGAGGTTGAGATGTCAACACCTGTCCTAGGAACTCTAGGAAGTTCAAGTTCATACAAAATGCAAATATATCTTGGAGTTATAACCACTTGCAGCCTTTTCTGCTGGTATCTTAGTTAACAGTGGGGCAGGTAATGAATGAATAGGACACAGGACACAACCCTTTCCAGGCACTGGGCATTGAGAGAAAAAGGAAGACAGTGGTCCCTGGAGAAAAGAAAGCAAATAAGGACCTTGGCTAAGATCAGATTTACTCCTCTATTGATGGATATTGGGTTACTTCCACTTTTCTACTTTTTTGGCCATTGTGAATAGTTCTGCTATGAACATTCACATACAAGTGTTGTCTGAATAAATATTTTCAGTAAATTTGGTCACATATCTAGGAGTGGGAATTCTTGGTCATACAGAAATTCAGAAAATAGCTCATCGGTGTGGAGAAAACTGGCAGAAACTCAAATCACAGAACCAACCTCTCTGTCCTTTCCTTTTCATATCCTTCATCTATAAAATGGATAGGATGTAAGAATAAAATGAAATTCAAAAATCAAAATGTTTTTAAAAGTAACAATGGCGTTACAGATGTATATGTTTCACAAGGTCCATTTTGTCAAATCTGTCCCTTTAACTAAAACCCTTAAGTGTCAGTCCTATTAGAACACTACAGAGAATGTCACTCAGATAAAATCTTAGTCCTTTCAACAACTATAGAAGTAGGTTTAGAATAATTAAGTTAACCAAAAAGCTTGAAAGATTGAGCTGCTCTGTGCTATAGTTCAAGTTCTTTAAGAGAATAATACCATATAGGGTAAGACAATTAAAATTACTACCTATATAGGCTAAGACAATTAAAATCACTGCCCTCATTCAGACCCCATGACATTTGGGAAGAAAAGGCAAGCAGAGGCTAATAGATGTGTGTAGAGGATTTTCATTCCGTATTGCTAGTCTTTTTTTTTTTTTTTTTTTTTGAGATGGAGTTTCACTCTTGTTGCCCAGGCTGGAGTGCAATGGTGTGTTCTCGGCTCACTGCAACCTCCACCTCCTGGGTTCAAGCGATTCTCCTGCCTCAGCCTCCAAAGTAGCTGGGATTACAGGCACATGCCACCATGCCTGGCTAATTTTTTTGTATTTTTAGTAGAGATGGGGTTTCACTGTGTTGGCCAGGCTGGTCTCGAACTCCTGACCTCGTGGTCTGCCCACCTTGGCCTCCCAAAGCGCTGGGATTACAGGTGTGAGCCACCGCGCCTGGCCTCCTATTCTTTTTCTTAGGAGGCTGAGACTCAACTCTTTCCTGTGGAAACTCATTTTGAGTCTAGTACATGGTTTATTTTTCACATTCCCTTCACTGTTGCTTGTCCTTAATTTGGATTTTCAGTTGCTTTAACATAAAGACTCAAAACTATTCCCTATTTTGAAATTTGAGGATTTTTTAGTCTCTTGGCTATGTCATATTACACTTTTATTAAATAGTAAGAAATCTATAACTTTTACTTAGTATCCATGAAGATAAAATTTATTTCAATTGTTTTTCTTTTGCTTAGGTCTCCTGATATAATCATTCTTCCAATTTCTCTTTTATTACTTGATTCCTTATATATATACTTGAAACCATTTTCTGTTTTTTTTTTGAAGCCTCATAGCCATTTCTTAGTAGTGATTCGTTCACTTTACCTAATTCCATTTCTAGAGCACTTGCATAGTCCAGACACTGATTGTACCGGCTGCTTTGAATCTCTTATTGGTCACGCTCACAACAAATCCAGTTGATGTCATTACCCTCATTTAACAAATGAAGCACAAGTGGCCACGTTAAACATCTGCCTGGGCTCTCACAGCTACCAATGGCAGAGCCGGGACCCAAGCCCAGGGTGTCTCCCTTCGAGCTTGTGGCTCCTTCTGCCACATTGCAGAGCTGCTGCAGCCAACAGCTCTATAATTCTAACCCACACTGCAACGCCTTTTGTTCCCACACATGAAATTATCATTTCACCCAAAATGACCTTTATCATTTACAAAGCCACTGATTAGTCTTTAACATCCATTTTAGCCCTAACATTGGATATACATGCCTCATGGTTTGGCACCATTTTAGAAATGTTACGTGAGGGAATGATCATCAGTAATGATTCAGTCCTAGCACTAGAAAACAGTATTTTTCATTTTTAGCTTCCTTCCTTTTCAAACTCATATCCATCTTATTAAATGTCAGAAATCTACGACCACATCTCCCATTAAAAAAAAAAAAATCTAGAGGGTTATATGGAACCATTTCCTAAAGAGGTCAAAAACGCTTTATAATGAAGCAGCTGGGAGTTTGATTTGATAGACAGAAAACATAAGTGAATCACAGAAATATATTTGAGCTTGTACAATTTGATGTGACAGGAAGGATATGTCTTATTTAAGCCAGTTTTTAAAATTTCAACTCGCATTTGGTATTCCAAGAATTCAGATGCAAGAGGGCTAAGTTGTCTACCAACTAATCAGAACAGAATAGTCACCAAGTATAGACAAACAGTAATATATTTAGAGGTGGGGGGACTGTCAGAAATTGTCTACCAACCATCTATAAATCAGAAGAATCTATTTGCAGTCACTTGGTATTCTACCCAAGTGTTTGTCTGCTGATGGCAAATGCTCTCCTCTTTAGGGGCTGACATTGGCATGTATTAAGTTTGACTAAGTAAAAAACGGTTGCCAATACTTTCATGCTTAGTTTTAAATCTCTTTGGTATAAAAAGATGCTATGATGAATTTAGTTTAATAAACAAAATATAAGGCTGAGGTTAGAAGTGTCAAAACACACACGATTTGTTGACTGACAGGTCACAAGGAGCGGTGCCCTGGACACACTAGATATCATCTTCCCTCCAGTTGGCAAATTTACCCTTTCAAATGGCTGGATGTTTTTTACGCAATCTGTAAAAGAGGCAGAATCTCAAGGGAAACCTGAGCAGAATCTCAAAGAAACTGCTCTGTTCTACATGATGAGATTTTAGGTTAATGGAACAACAACAACGACAAAAATCTATTTTCGAGGTAACAGCACAGTCCTTGCCCTGATATTTCCTGTTTCTGCTGAATTGGGGGTGAGGGAGGGAATCTGTTCTCCTGGTGTGGCCAGGGTGAGAAAGTGTTGGTGGTGGACGCTCACAGGATCGGGAGCCAGACAGAAAGCCCCCAGGAAGAGCGCAGCCAGTGCTCCTTCTCCTCCTCCTCCCTCCCCCGCTTCCCCTCTCCCTCCCCCTCTCCCTCCCCCTCCTCCCCCTCCTCCTCCTCCTCCTCCTCACAACTGCTGTCTCCCTCCAGGCCTCCCACTGGAAGATACTTCTCCGTTCGCTGGGAACTCACTGACAAAGCAGAAATGTAGAAACATGGCTCTCAGAATCCCAGACCCAGCATCAGGGAAGAGACTGGTGCACAGCTGGGAGAGTATCACCTCATAAGCAGCGCAGGTGGCCTGTCACAGCCGTCAGCAAGAAAGACATGGAAGCATGGACCCGAGACCAAAGGTGGACGAAGAAACTGTCCCCAGTGGCAGGTCCTGAACCACCCAGTCAGCTCTTCCTGTTGTCTCGCATCTGGTGTCTGCAACACTGAAATTAGGGGTGTCGAGGACCAACCTGGAGGTTCAGAGGTAAAACCTCCCATCAAGGCGGCCCTCACAGCCCCTCAGCTGGTCACAACTTCAGAAGACTTCTTCTTGACCCTTGCCCCTCACCTTCCTTTACTGAGAGCATTTACTTTAGAGAAGTCATAATTGTAAGTTATTTCTCTTCCCTTTTGAGATGCGAATCTTTTCAAAAGGCCTCTTGCCAGTTCTAAACCCAGGACTGTCTTTTTCAAGGACCTGGGAGCTGTCCCTTTGAGATGCAATTATCAAGGAAGATGGTGCTCCGTCTCCCAGTCTCCATGGGAGGTGGGTGCCTAATGTGCTCCAAAGTGTACAACTACCTGCTGTCATGAAGACAGGAGAAAGCTTAATTTTCCTCGGAGTGAAGCGAACTAGAAACACGGATGGCCTCTGAGCCCCACCCTAGCTCTTAAAAATCTCCCTGCCCTTTGTTTCAGCAAATCTGAGTATCGGGGCTTGGTCTGTGTTCTCTTCCCTGCTGCTCTTAATAGTGTGGGGATAAAACCAACTTCTATTTGCTCATCTTGTCCAGCACAGTTTTTATTTAACAACACATTGAGGATTTCTTAGAACCAGCGAGGGTCTTAACGGCTGAAGGAATATTTTTCAGAATGTCATTTTAATCTCATGCCCAACATATTCACTAAAACAAAAGGGGGAGATTAAAATTAATTTAAAATATTTTAAAAATAAGGTTTATCTAGTGCCAAAACATACAAACTTTACAGGGAAGATTCTTTCCACTGTATAGAGGTTTCATAAAAATCTTTGCGTCATTGTCAAACCACGACTTTTAACTTTAATTACCTGCTTTGCACTTATTCTGGAAATAGCCAGAATTCAGCACATAAAAGTAAAGGAAACACACGGCTGCTGTCAACATGAAATTCCATTTTGCTCGCCACAGAGATTTGCACCCCACGCTCTAGATTAGAACTCATCCAATATATTTACATAATGTCATTGTCTCAAACTTAATGCATTCTGTTAAATAACATTACAGATAATTTTAAACTCACCTACAATCTCTATTGTTGTATTAAGAAATATATAAAGACTTAATGAAAATCCTATAAAATAAATAAGCAACAGCCAAACATTCACCTAGCAGCTCAGGTAATAAGGAAGAATCCAGTGAATAAGTACAAGCCCTGGAAGGAAAGCAAGTTGTTTTGCATTCACACAGAGGCAGATAACACAGATTCTTACAGGACATTCATCATGCTCTTCTTTTTCTGTAATGCCCAAGTGGATTTGCTTTGAGCAACACAAAGTCTGCAGTCATAACAGAATAACAACCTGCAGTGTTCTTCAAAACAACTATCTTATGTGTAAGTATTTTTCTAAAAAAAAATGTCATGGTTATACATTCAAAGTCAAATATGTAACGATCAAGAGATTCAAATCCCTTAATACAGCCAGGGAAGCAAGCTCTCGCAAAGCATGACGTCAGAGAGTAGGGCCTCTGACATCACTGGAAAAACTGAAACATATAAGAAACTTCTGGCTGGGTGAGGTGGCTCATGCCTGTAATCCCAGCACTTTGGGAGGCCGAGGCAGGTGGATCACAAGGTCAAGAGATCGAGACCATCCTGGCCAACAAGGTGAAACCCCGTCTCTATTAAAAGTATAAAAATTAACTGAGCATGGTGGCGGGCGCCTGTAGTCCCAGCTACTCGCTCGGGAGTCTGAGGCAGGAGAATCGCTTGAACCCGGGAGGTGGAGGTTGCAGTGAGCTGAGATCACACCATTGCACTCCAGCCTGGGTGACAGAGCGAGACGCTATCTCAAAAAAAAAAAAAAAAAAAAAAAAAAAAAAAAAAAAAAAAAAAAAAAAAAAAAAAAAAAAAAACTTCTGCCTCCAAACACAAAGAAAACCAAAACAAGGAAAATGACTTAGTACAGTTAAAGTTATTCTTCCTCATCTGAAGCCACAGAGGCTAAAGAAAGAGAACTTCTACACATTGCATGTATTCCATTTGGTGGCAGGGCTGCATGCAATAAGAGGACCAAGAGGTCAACAGAGCCATCATCTCCTCACTGGGCCCACATCCCACTCATTCTCCTCAGGATTCCCAAGGAGGTGGCAACAGATCTCGATGGCATAGAATCCAAGGGGAGTGAAGGGGAGGAGAATCACAGTAAACAAAGGGCCTCGGGGGGGTTGCACACCTAACAGTCACCCAGCGTTTGCTTTGACTTATTTAATTCACAGGAGCTACCATTTCAGAATTCTAGTTCGTAAGTTTTTTACATTTAACTTCTATATCTTGTCATTCTAAGTCTAGAAATACTAAGAATTACTCCCAAGAGGGCCTCTGAATAACGTTCACTCCTATTTGCAAACATTAATTAACACCTTCGAACACTTAAAAGTGCATTCATAAAGTTTTAAGTATTCCAGGTGTCTGACAAACCTCCCAGTTCTTAAGTAATTCTTAAAATTTCAATTAAGCTTAAAACCACGATGAACATAATATTTTCCTAATTATCCTAATATGATTTATGTTCTTGTGAGATTTTCAATAGGATACTTTAGACTACCACTCTAAAGACCAACTTCTCCAAAACAGTACAAGTAAAAACAAATTTAAACATGAAATTGCCTTAACATAAAATAGTATAATTAGGCCATAATATTTAACATTATACTTAATTCCAAATCTTCGAGACATGAAAGATGTTGATCCACAGAGGATGACCGTGACCTTCTGAAGATTTCATAATGACAAGGGGATTTGAGAAAAGGTCCATTTAATTCTTACCTGTTTGGAGTGGTTATATTAATGACTCAGTGACTTCAAGAGGGAGACATAATTCAATACTACAGAGCTTCTTCCTGCTTCACATTTCCCAACAGCTAACCTTTGGCTCCTAATACCCGGGCATCATAGAATGTAAAGTACCTGTTGAGAAAGACAGTAGTGCACAGCCTGCAGACCCGACGCAGCTGCATGAGGGTGTGCCGTGGACCTGGAGCATTTCCTTACATGGAAAGCAAGAGGCCTCAGCCCATGCTGTGCACATGGCCTTGTTTGGGAATGACTTTCCCTGTTCCAGGAGCGATGTGTACTTTGCTCTGTTTGAACATGCGTGTGTCATACAGCGTTGGGGGTTGGGGACGGGGGACGGGTCTTGTGCCTGCTGCACAAGATGGGCGTGGTGCATGCCAACCAGCTCCTGCGCAGGCTGTGGGGTGAGACTTGCAGGCCTTGGGGGACCAATACTCACTATCAAAGCTGATCTTGCGCTCTTTTCCCTGTGTGAGCAAAGTGCTGTTCCATCCAGTGCCTGTGTGAGTCGTGTCTTTCTTGGTGACCCTGACACCAGCAAATCACGTAGTGGGCTCAACCTGGGACTGCTGCTCCTGGTCCCTGGCCTTATTGGGCTCTTGCTGTCTTCCCTGCAGTGGGACTTCTGCCCCGGAGGTGGTAGCCTGTGCTACTTGCTCAACAATATCTCATAATACAAAGTTTGTGGGCCTAGACTTACATAAGAAACATTGGCCATGTATGTAACCAAAACCCAAGATGATATTTTTATCAAATGAGTTTTGGGAACAGTCTCAAGTTTCACTCCAAATACAGTGATTAGAAGATTGGAATCACATATAGATGTTTTGGAAAGGAATACATGCTTCTGATTTTTATGTTACTATAAGAAGTTCTAATAAGCAGTTCTCTGAAGACAAATGTATGAATTCATAATCTGGTAGCAACATTTTTCTTTCTACATAATAGTTTGTTCCCTATATATAATTATTTGACTGTGTTTTAGCTATTGGAGTTGACAAATAATGTGTTTTAATTTTGCACATTTATTGGGAGCTTATTTCTCATTATTTGACATTTTTGCACAGAAACTCTGATGTTCAGAAACTGATTCATTGTAGAAAGGAGATGCCTGTCCACTCATCTACTCACAGAAGGCTGCCCATTCCATCTAACATTTAGTTCCATTTTGCATTCCTTTGGCTACTCATATGAAAATATCTTCCTAAGGTCTTTGAATTTGAAGGAAATCATACTTTTTTATTGTTGGAATCATACAACTCTTACATATATTAAAATAATACCAAGTTGAAATTTGGATTTCTCTAGTGATATTTATCTCATTTGCAAGTATAACCTGTAGCCTAATTCTACTGACATAAATGAAAATGGCCTTTTACAGAGAGCTTAGAACAACCTAATAACACAGCTTCTGATGAGCAGCTTGGCCTGCATCTGCCCTGACCACAGAGCGTAGATGTGATATTATGAGGGGGAGGGGAAAATGCGGCAGGCTTTCTGGAGGAAGCATTGTGAGTCCCCCATGTTACAAGATTACCCATGCACTGCCATTCTTCCTCTTTTATTCATTCAATAGGATTGTATATCCGTGATGTTCTGGGCATGGAACAGGGGGTGGGGATGCAGCAATGACTCAAATGGATAAAGACCTCTATCCTATCTAGCTGACATTCTTATGGGGCAGAGGAAGCAGGTAATAAATTAAACAAAAATGAAATGCATCATGCGTGAGGTGGTGGTAGGTACCAGAGAGGAAGATGAGAGATGAGGAGGACAACAGACGGTCCCTGCCAAGGTGCTCAGGTAACTGCGGTGGCTCCCCTGTTCCTCCCCCTACCCCACTAGCCCAACCAACTGCTCCTCCCACCCCTCTCCCTAACCCTAACCTACCCGACCAATGGCTGCTAACCCACAAGAACAATGGCTTCCTCCTCTGAATAACTGTTTTTAACCAACTACTGTCCTAAAAGTTGCAGAACTTTGGCTGGCATCTCTTGCTAAAGCTCTACAAAAACTCCACCTCCCCCAACCCACCCCAACTTAGAATACTTTATCAGAATTGTTCTTGTGCCCCATATGCAAAATTCTCAATCAAGACTTACGAATAATGATGTTCTGGTGGATTTTCTGAACAGCTTTTGGTACCATGACTCAGATCAGGATGGAATGCCCTGCTGCTCAGCCCAGGCCGCATTCAAGTATCCGGCAACCTAAAGAGCCTCTGACACCTCACCTCCCCAAAGTCCCAGTGATTGGTCAGCCGAGTGAGTCCCGTATGACCAATTCTCTGTTCCCTTATGCTGAAGGGACAGGACACGTAAGCCATTCACCTTTTCTCAGTAAGAAACTTTGGTTTCTGAGAGATGATGTAGAGGTTTAGTGCTGAGATTCTCAGGGGCTGATTTTTGTCTATTATTTGTCCTCATCCTTGGAATACGTGATCTGGTGATCACCAATGATCTGGTGAAGCCTCAGGTCATTTTCCAACTTTTTATATGTACAAATGTTATGGCGCCAGTGATACCACATATTGAAGATTTGGCAAAAGTTTTACCAAAGACAGCCTGGAATTTCAGTGGATTGTCTGTGTAACTTGAATTATTAAGAAAATAATTCACCTACCTTAATCTTTACCAGAGGAAAGAAGTTCAAATTGGAATTACAGAATTGAACATTGCAATAATATAAATTAAGAAGCATACAAATGGGTGTAATAAGAGATTAGACATAGGAAGGAGGTTATCTAACTGAAGGACAGGTCAGTAGAATTTTACTGTGGAGAATAAAGGTTGGAGAAAATAAAAGGAGGGCAAATACAGATGTAAAGCATAAGTAATGTATAGTACATGGTAAAAAATGACATCATACTTGTAATTAGGGTCTCAAGAGAAAAGGGAGAGAAGGGGACACAATATTAGAGGAGATAGCAACAAGAATTTTTAGAAACCAGCAAAATCCACCAACTGATTTAAGAAGCGCTACAGATCTCAAGCAGGATACAGATGTAAATATAGATATAGATACATCTCTACAATGCTTATTTCCATTATAGTAAACACCTGAAAATCAAAGATAAAAATATTTTAAAGCAACAAGAGAACAAATAAGTGCATTTCCTTCAAAGGAACAGCAATAAGATTGGCAGCTGACTTCTCAGAAGAAACAATAGATGGCCACAGAGTGGAGAGCTGGACAACGCCACAGACGCTAAGCCCCTAAGTGGAGAAGCCCAGTTGATTGCCTCAGGCTCAGCTGAGACCAGGAGAGCCACACCCAGGAGTAAGAACCCTGTATTAGGATAGCTCTGGAAATTAAAATAAATAAATAAAACTGAAATAAATCAGTCCATACACTATCTGCCTAACGAAGGGAAACTTAACCTTCTTCAGAGAAAAAAATAGCATTATTCTGGATCTCTCTAATTTTATTTCACAATGTCTCGCGTCAGTCACACATTTATGGTATTCGATTACAAAACTAAAAACCAGGTATAAAACCATGACAGTGGCAACAGACCCACAGATGACACAGATACCAGAGTTCTCAAACGGGTTATTTCATGTAAACAAAACTATTATGTTCAATAAATTAGAGGAAAGGATGCAAAATTTCACCATAAATTTGGGGTCTAAAATTAATTAGGTAAAGAAATAATCTAATGGAAACTCTAGCACTGAAAAGTACTAATTAATTAATTAATTTTAAAATTAATTAACTAATTAATTTTAAAATTAATTAATTAAAACTCAATAGCTGATATACAGACAGATTATGTGTAGAGATTTTATATATAGCCATAATATAGCTATAGATTATATACAGATATAGATTATATATAGTATATATGTATATATAGATATAGATTATATATATAAAATGAGTATATATACTTATCTATATATATAGTAGAAAAGTATGTTTTCTACTTTCACTAGAAAATATACAAACTAAAGCACAAAAAGACAAAGGGATTGGGGGAAATGGGGAGATGCTGGTCAAAGGGTAGAAAATTTCATTGAGGCAGGGTGAATTTATTCACCAGGCAGATCTGATGTACAGCGTGGTGGCTATAGCTAATTATCCTCTATTGAATACATGAAATCTGTAAGAGAGTAGGTCTTAAATGTTCTTACCAGAAAAAAAAATACTATGTGAAGTGATAGATATGTTTAATTAGCTTGATTATGGTCAACCCTTCACAATGTGTATGTACACCAAATCATTACCTTGCACACTATGAATATATATATTTTTTATTTGTCAATTTTACCTCATTAAAGCTGCAGGAAGAAAGGAATTGAAAAGACATAAATGGCCATATGATATATATTGGACATGATCAAAATCTCTAACATAAGTATAATCAAAGATCCAGAAAGAAAATATATCCAGGCCTGGTGCGGTGGCTCACACCTATAATCCCAGCACTTTGGGAGGCCAAGATGGGTGGATTACGAGGTCAGGAGATCGAGACCATCCTGGCTAACACACAGTGAAACTCCGTCTCTACTAAAAATACAAAAAAATTAGTCAGGCGTGATGGCAGATGCCCGTAGTCCCAGCTACTCGGGAGGCTGAGGCAGGAGAATGGCGTGAACCCAGGAGGTGGAGTTTGCAGTGGGCCAAGATTGTGCCACTGCACTCCAGCCTGGGCAATGGAGCAAGACCCCGTCTCAAAAAAAAAATTATATATATATATATATATATATCCAAATGGTAACTTTTTTAAAGACGAGATTCTGTTTTGATGAAGGCATAAATACTGTTGTAGAGAGTGAATCCCCTCTGACAGCCTAAAAAAGAAGAGTGAGTCAAGCTTAAGACAACAGCCAAGGAGGCTCCACATCATCAGGGAAATGGCGGCTCCCTGTTTTGGAGAGAACTGGATGAAAAATAGATGAAAAGCAGCCACCCACAAGCAGACTGGATGATACACAGCAGTCTAAGCTGCGCAATGGCCCCACGTGCATACCCAGACATGACAAATAACACTCCTTGTAATGGAAGAAGACAGCTTGGAAATATCTCTCACAGACAAAGGTAAGTCCATACTGGGGAGGAGGAGCCAGTGAGGAGTAGGAAGGACCCACTGGAGATTCAAAAACCCATTGGGATATAAGACAAGCAGGTATGCCTGTGCAGTGTGGCAACTTTACACAGTATAAACTGCCTCGTGCAAACGTCGACTGAAGGCTTCCACTGAAGCCAGACATAGTGCAGTTCTGAGGATAGTGGAGATCGAAACAGTACAGGGAGAAAACTCAGGCTAGAAATGATGCAGCAATTCCCTGTATATCCCACATTGGGGTGCATAGAAAGGATTCCAAGACCATCCTAGGCCAGTCAGAAGCCTCATCATGTAAAGATACAATTTTTTATGTCTTCATAATTTTCGGTTATAAGTCATGCATATTTGTAACACTGTCATTGAACCAAGACTTAAGTTGAACAAAATTTCACAGTGTAAAAACCTTTGGAAGAAATATTTCATTTTTTAATGAATGAGTTTGAGTTCAGCAATCTGAAAATAAATAGAAAATCTTGATCTGTTCCTTCAATTTGTATATTCCAGAAAAGGAGCTTGATCTTTAGTATCTTAGAGTAAAAGGAAAGGCTTTACTAAAACTTTTGAGAACTTGCAGGATGAATAAAGGGCTAATTGTATTTTAACTTAGGAAAGCCAAATGCAAGAGGAGAAACTGTGCAACAACACAGAAGTCTATGATTAAGGAAACTAAAATCAGGGGGAAATCATCATCTGGACTCGTGGGGTCATCAGAACACACCTAATCAAGGATGCTTAACTACACCTCACCTTCCTCTCTATTGTTAACTTCCATCTGGGACTCTAAGGAGATTTGGAAAATAATCTCTTTCCTTGCAGATGGCTAACCTAACACCACCTGAAGACAATGTAGTCTCCCACTTGCATATAATTAAGCCTACCTACTAACCTGCTTCTCTCTTATATATGAAAAATCCTACAAACTTTTAAAGAATTCTGGCTAAGAAGTTCATCTTCTCTAAGTTTGCTTCATTAAACACTGTAATCATTTTCAGAGATTCAGAGCTCTCAGACCATTTCTATTAACAGCGTCACAATTTAAAAACATAATTTTCATCACAGGTAGACATTTTGGGGCCAATTGCAAATGAGAGCTGAGGCCAACATACCTTCCTGTTCATGTTACAGGATTTCATACACAAATGACAATGGCCAGGCTTTATGGTTTTAGAAGTTTTACCCACAACCTCTGCAGCAATTGCTCCAGAATGGTCAGGACTTGCTAGGTGACTGTTAGCTTCCCTATTTTTTGCTCCTGCTTCCTACTCCAGACCAACCAGAGAAAGCCAAATATGGCACCGAAACTAGTTACATAAGATACCATGTTTCTAAGTGGACTTTCAGCTTTCCCAGGCCAACAACCTCCAATCAGAGCATTTCTGAAGCTGTCTCTTCTTTGACCATTAATCTGTCCCACTCCACTGCCTGCCCTTGAGTCTCAGGCAGGCAGAGGTGATGACGATTGACTTCCTTACTGTACCAAGCCCTGAATAAATAGCCTCTGTTTGTTCTCATTTGGGTGGGTAGTCTTTGTTTATTTCTGCAATGTACTAAACAATTCTGGGAAAAGGCATCTTTTCTTAACCTGTGTTAAGCAATACTTAGATGAGGCAAAAATAACTTGGCTTCCAGAAGCAAGTATTTTCTGAGAAAAACTGCTAAGACTCAGAACCAACTTAGATAACTTACTAATTGAAACAAACACCTCACTCATCGATATTCATTTCAAGAATTCCATCCTACCATGCCCACCTATCCAAAGCTATCATAGCCTCTCCAATACCAAACAGTTGTCCTCCTTAAATCATTCAGCCCAGGCCTCAGCTTTGTAAATATACACCCAGCTTCTCTCTGCTGAGATACTATGAAGACTCTGTAAACATGGTATTCTCTCTTCCTTCAGTAAGTCTAATAAATTTAGTTCTGCTTATTCAACACATTGCATGGTGGTCTTTTGGGGAAATTGACAACCGATAATCTTGCAGATTGTGCCAGGATTATTCAAGATCCTCTTGCTTCTGTGGCTCAATAAACACAACTCAGAACTGCACAGAGCTCCTCTGAGGCCTCCTGAACTGCACACTCAGGGGCCTGAGCTGTGATCTCTTTTTGTCAAGCTCCCAAATACCAAGTTTACTTCGTTCCCTAGGGATGGGTAACCCTCTTTTGGAATCCTTAGATTACCTCGTCAAAATTTAAAACTCTTATTTTTGGTAGAGCATGTCTTGTTAATCTGTTCTTGTCTCTGTCTATTTTTGTTACTTCTATTGTAAGTCTATAAGGGGAAATTTATGGGGAAGAGAAATTTATAAGGCATGGGGTGATAAATTTACCTTTGCTATTGGCTCCAAGGCTGGTACAGAAGGTTGGCACAATCTTACAGAAAAACTTCAACAGATTACTCAGGTCACCTATATTAGTCTATATTAATAAGAAATATTGGTTGTAGTTGTCTTTTAATGTGATATATTTGTCTGGTTTTGGAATCAGTGTAACCTGGCCTCATAAAATAAATTGAGGAGTGTTCTCTCTTCTTCTATTTTTTAGAAGAGTTTGTGAAGAATTGACATTAATTTCCTATAGGTTTTGTAGAATTCTGGGACTAGGTTTTCTTGGTGAGAAGCTTTAAATTATGAATTTAATCTTTTTTTATTATAGATCTTCACAGATTTTTTAATTCTTCTGAGTCAGTTTCTATAGTCTGAGCCTTTCTAGGATATTTTTCTACTACTGGCATACAACTGTTCATAGTATTCCTTATACTTCTTTATTTCTATAAGGTCTATAATAACGTCCCCTCTTCATTCGTGTTTATTGAGTTTTCTTTCTTTTTTCTTTGTCAATCTGGCTAAGGATTTGTCAATTTTATTGATTTCAAAAAGCCAGGTGTGTTTTTGTTAATTTTTCTGTTTTTTTCTTCTCCATGTTATTAATTTCCATTCTAACTGACATTTATCTCCTTCTGCTTAATTAGGTTTAGTTTGTTCTTTTATAACCGACTTAAGTTGTATATCCGAGTTATTGATTTGCGGTCTTTCTTCTAATGTAATATAGACCTCTCCCCTACAGCTATGAAAGTCTCTGTAAGTGCTGCTTTAGTTGCATGCCATAAGTTTTGTCATGCTGTGTCCCACTTACTTTCATTTATTTTAAATTATTTTATATTTTTTGTGGTAGTCTGTTAATTTAGATCTGTGTTTTTAATTTCTACATTTTTAAAATTTCTGTTATTAATTTCTCATTACATTTGATTGTTTTTGGGAACATACTTTGTATGATTTCAATTCTTTTGAATTTATTGTGGCTTGCTCTATGGCCTAGCTTATGGTATGTCACAGAGAACATTTTATGCGCACTGGAGAAGAATGTATACTCTGATATTATTGGGTATTCTGCAGCTATCTGCTAGGCCTAGCTGGTTTATAGTTTTGTTTGAGTCTTCTATTTTCTTATTGATCTTCTGCCTAATTGTTCTCTTCATTATTGAAACTGAGGTATTGAAGATTTCAACCATTATTGTCAAAATGTCTATTTCTTCCTTCAATTGTGAGGGGTTTTTTTTGTTTTTTGAGATGGAGTCTCGCTCTGTCACCAGGCTAGAGTCCAGCAGTGTGATCCCAGCTCACTGTAGCCTCCGCCTCCCAGGTTCAAGTGATTCTCCTGCCTCAGCCTCACAAGTAGCTGGGACTACAGGCACCCGCCACCACACCCAGCTTATTTTTGTATTTTTAGTAGAGATGGGGTTTCATCATTTTGGCCAGGCTGATCTTGAACTCCTGACCTCAGGTGATCCGCCCGCCTCGGCCTCCCAAAGTGCTGGGATTACAGGCAATTGTGAGTTTTTAACTATGTATTTTGGGGGTTCTGTTGTTAGACATACATATATAATGAAAAATGAATAAAATCTATCAGGAAGATGTCATAATTACTATATATATATTTGTAATTGTTATACCTTCCTGATATATTTTATTCATTTTTCATTATAAAATCTCCCTTTTTATCTCTAGTAACACATTTTATCTAAAATCCATTTCATCTCACATTAGTATAGCCATTCTGCTTTCCTATCATTGCTGTTTGCATGATCTATCTTTTCTTACCCCTTAATTTTAGCCTATTTGTGTCTTTGAATTAAAAATGTCTCCTATGCAGAGCAAATAATTCAATTTTGTCTTTATAGTCAGTGTGACAGTCTCTGTCTTTTGATTGGATTGCTTAATCCACTTACATTTAATGTTATTATGGGTGTAATTGGATTTATATCCAATTAACTTTTTTTGATATGTCTCATGTCTTTTCTTTTTGTTTCTATATACTTCTTTCATGTATTTCTTTTATGTAAAGTGAATATATTCTACTGTAACATTGTAATTCCTTCAATAATTTTTAACTATATTGTTTGAATTATTTTCTTAGTGGTTACTTACTTTAGGGTTTACCATGTACATCTTAACTGGGCAGAATCTACTTCAAATTTATACTAACTTAATTCCAGTGAGATACAGAAATGTCACTGCTATATAGCTCTATTTCTGTCTTCCCTTTTCTGTGCTACTATTGTTGAACCTAACATTATGCCTAACATATATTAATATATATTTTATATGTTATCAACAGATACGAATTTATATTAGATATACTGGGGAAATATTTTATATCTCAACAATAAATATATAGTATTTATTGGGATATGTTATTATATGCCAAAAATAAATATATAATATATAAATGTATATATTATATAATATATATTTCTCATCAACAAATATATAATATATAAATGCATTTATGTAATATACAAACATATGTTAACATACATATATAGGTATATCCCAATAATTCATTGTTATAAATATTATTTCATATAATTTTATGTATATTTAAGATGCTGAGAGAAGAAAGCAGAACATATGTAAACAGCTTGTTGTAGTAATTTTGTTTACAATTTCTGGTTTTCTTCATCTGTCCCTGTGGTTTAGAATTACCATCTGCTGTCATTTTCTTACTCTAATATAGCTTTGCTCCTACCCACTTTTGTTCTGCTACTATTGGCAAATGTATTACATTTCTACATGTTACAGGCTCAACAATACAATTACATGCATTTGTATTATATGATTGCGTTTGAAATCCAGTTAAAAGGAGGAAAGAGACATTTATTTATAGTGTCATTTATAATTACATAACTGCTTTTACCATTGGGTGTGTGTGTGTGTGTGTGTGTGTGTGTGTGTGTGTGTGTGTGTGCATGCATATGTTTGAATTACTGCCTGGGGTCACTTGCTTTTAATCTGTAAAACTCCAGTTTTATTGCTTCTAAAGTAGGTCTACTAACAACAAATTCTATCCATTTTTTAAAAATCTGGGAATGTTGTTTATTTTACCTTCCTTATTGAAAGATGGTTTTGCTAAATATAAGATTCTTGGTTGGCAGATTGTTCTTTCACCACTTTCAATTTGTCATTCCATTGTTTTCTGGCCTCCATTGTTTCTAATGATAACACAGCTGTTCATCTTATTGGGGTTCCCTTATAAGTGACAAGTCATTCTTCTTTTGTTGTTTTCAAGATTCTTTTTTTTTTAATTTGGCTTTGGACAATCTGACTCTCATATGTCAAGGTATAGATCTTTTTGAGTTTTTCTTGCTTAGAGTTTGCTGAGTTTCTTGTGTGTATAGACGCATGTTTTTCATCAAATTGGGGAATTTTCTGCCATTATTTCTCTGAATAAATTTTTGTTCCACTCTCTCTCTCCTCTTTCTGGTATTTTTATTATGAATATGTTGGTGCACTTATGATATTCTACATGTCTCTGAGGCTCTGTTTGTATTTTATTGTTTTTTTTTCCTCTTTTCCTTCAGATTGGATCATTGCTAGCAGCCTATCTTCAACTTTGGTAATTCTTTCTTCTGCCAGTTCAAATAGATTGTTGAGCCCATTTGTGAATTCTTCATTTCAGTTATCATACATTTCAAATACTGAATTTTTATTTGGTTTTCTTTTATAATTTCTGCCTATTGATATTCTCTATTTGATTAAGCATTGTCATCATACATTATTTCCTTCAGTTCTTTAAATATATTTGTAATGGCTGCCTTAAAATCTTTGTTAAATCTGACATCTGGTCCCTTTCACAGGCAGTTTCTGTTACCTGGTTTTTTTTCCCCTGTGTATGGGACATACATTCCTTTTTCTCTGCATGTCTCACAGTTTTGTGGTTTTTTTAATTAAAAATGAGCATTTAAATAATATATTGCAGCAACTCAGGATTCTTGTTCTTTTCTTCCTCTCCAGTGCTTGGTATTGTTGTTTGATCTTATTTATTTGGTAAGCAACTGGCTTAAATCATATAAAATCACAGCAAGGACAAATTGGCCACTGTATTCAACCAAGATTGGCGATCATCTGTAGTGTATGTCTCACTTATCACCACTATTAACCAGACAAATCTATGAAAAACAGGACAAGAACAAGGGTCCAAGAATCAGGGTGTTTGAGTATGTTTAAATGCCTTTCATATGGCCATCTTCCACATTGGGTCTTAACTATTCTCTAGTGATTATTTACCTATTAGTGGAATGGATTAATGCTTTTCCTTACCAAAGAGCTATACCTTTGATAGTAGCAAAAGTATTGCTTAATTCTTTGTTTTCAATCTAGGGAATTCCAAACCAGGGCTAATGAAAATCCTTTAAAATGTGTGACTCTGTCACTGGAAAGGTTTTGCAAACCCTTACCACTTACTCAGAAATTTCACGGCCCATATTATCCCTAATCTTAAGAAAATATTGAAAGAACAAATAGTATTCTTCAGCTAAAATTAGCATAGTTTTCAGTGACCCTTTGCTTCTATCACCTAAGGTATTATCTTAGTTTTAATAACAATGCAATCACCTTCTTCTGGGATTCACTAATTCTCCCACTATAAGTTAGTAGCAGGTCATCCCATGGCTGTAGTAATTGCATCTCTGATTCTAGATTGTGCCCTCTAGTAAGTGGAGATGGAAAAATACTACAAGGGACTAATACAACAGATACAGCCTGAGCATCCATTGGCATGAGCAACGTTTGCTCAACATCCTCCTAAGCAACCTTGCATAACCTAAAACCTGGAAAAATAACTTTCCTAAAGAGACTTCTGAGAAAGATGGCCCCCAAAACCTGATGGGAATGATCTTATCAGATACTGTTAAGTTGCACAGTAAGAAAATCTCAAGAGTTTTGTCCTTAGATACACACTCTCCCCTGCTACTCCAGCCAGGACCCCAAAGACATAAAGGCATTTTTCAGTCATTGAAAATTTGTCCTAGATGGAGACATGAAGCTAAAAATTGGTATTCTCCAAGAGTAAACAGTTATTGGAAGAAAACAGTTCCCATCAAAGGCTTTCAGAGCAAGTAGACATCTGCAGGAAGTAGAGAAATTCAACCCACAACCCATAGAACATCATCTAGATAATTGGAGTCACAGATTCTCATGCTTTAATTTTCATGCTTTGTTTGCTACATTCTTAGGTAACTTCTTTTCTCTTTACTTGCTGTAAGGTTCTGGTCATTAAGAAACATTTTTATCTATTAGTTATGGTACTCATACTGTCCTTATGATCAACATATTTTTTTTTATTCTTAGCCACTGCTTGGTATGGGTCCAATGTCAAAATGAAATTTATTATTAATGACTTGGCAAAATATATAAACAAATGAACCATTTCTTTGCATTCATTTTTCTTCGTGTGCCACTTTGCTTTCTTTGATAACACATGCTTTTAACAAGTCTGTTGGATTCCTTGGTCATTAGACTCTAGTGGAAAGCAGTTTTTAGGTTGAAAGCCACTCAACAGGACAGCCAGCCAGAAATCAAAAATCCCCTATCGGATCGTATATAGCAAGAGGGTTTTCTATCTCCACAGAAAGAGTATTCAAGTGCCTTTCATAGGAAATGCCTTTTGTAACAGAACTTTTATGGTAATAAAGTTTCTAAAAGAGTTAGAAAAACAGTTGCTATTTGGAAGTTGTATCATTTTAACAGACATTGTAAGAAAGAAGAACTGCTTAGGCTCAATGCTAAGCTCTCTTGCTTTAAATCCACCTGATGATCTCTATTCTAAACCGACTGTCACTTGACACAGAACCACATTTGATGAGTGGGATCAAAACATTACTATATTATATCACAGCAATATATCATGAGACCTGCTTCGGCCAAAGTCTAATTAGATTGTCCCTAATAACTGATTTTGGATTTGTGATGCAACAGGCTACTGGCTATGACCTGAAAATTTTACAGCAATCTGTTTTCTCTGTACATTACTTGTCTTCAAATAGTCCTCACTTGAGAGGAATTCTATGAAAGGGAGCAGGTGGTGGTTCAGAACAGAGCTGAGTAGGTAAGGTATACCCTTCGCAAGGTGGAGGATGTGCTGCCTTATGGGAAGAATATTGTATTCAAACATCTACAGATCTCTCTTGGATGTTTAATATGACAAAAAAAATCTGGGAAACAAAGATAACATGAAATTAGATAATTGAGCTAATACGGTTATGTATCTCTTCAGATTGGGGGTGATATATTTTATTTTTGTTTAATGTGGGTGTTTTTATTTAATTTGGCTTAGCTGTGGACTATAAACTTGGACCATAATTCTTCTCATAGTATTTTTCTGTGTTGTACTGCTCAGATGTGTCATCTGCAGTCTTTAGTGCTGCTGTACAGCCCCTGTTACATCAAAGGACCCAACAAATAATCTTTCAACAAAAAGCACAACAAACTCTGACACGTATAAAGGTTGGAATAACAAACATCAGAAACTCCACATGTGACCAAAGATGGTAAACAGTGGTGAAGATCAGAATTGATCATGTCCCCAGAAGGCAATGGTCTATCCTTTAATGTGATTGAAGAATTATCAAGGGAAGTTGGCAATAACTGAAACCAACATGCTTTCCTATTCTTGTATTAATTCCAAAATCAAATGTATCTTACTTTCCATGGCCTAAAAACTTTGGGACAAATATCTTTTCCTGGTTTTTGCTAAATAATTTATTGGGGGCAAGCAAAAATATCTCAGATACTTGCCCCAAGGAATCGTTGCTCCAGAAAGCTAACACCATAAACCAACCAAAGAAAAAAATCGCTACTTCTGAAGACTCACAACTGACTCATTAATACCCTCTTCAAAATCTTCCTCTCTCTGTGCCCACCAATTAAAACTACTATAATATAAACTTTTCCCAAAGCCAGTTATCATCCTGCATAGTAGACTCACCTTAAAGTCATCTAGCCAAGGTACTAAAATTTCATAAATAGCCTCTCTTGACTTTTTCCTTCTGAGACACTACTAATATTCTGTCATGGCGGTGCTTTTCCTTACTACCATAAATCTAATAAACTTAGCTTTTCTTGCTCAACATGTTTTACTGATGGTCTTTTCAGGGATTTGACAGTAGATAAGATCATCCCTTTAACATACGGCATCTGAAATCATATCTACCATAGAGGTGTGATTCCCATTCTTGAAACCCTCTCTCAAAGCATGAATTCTCTCTCTGAAGGTCAAACAATAATCTATTCTTTTGTCAGTGGAATTTGGATTGTTTCCAGTTTTTTCATATTATAAGTAGAGTGCTGTAAATATTATTGTACATATCTCCTGGTGCACATGTCAAATAATTTTTCTTGTATATATACCTAGGAGTGGGATAGCTCCTGATTACAAGTTATGCAAATGTTCAACTTACACGAAAACATGAATCTTTTTAAAAAAAAAAAATTATCCCAGTTAATGTTCCGATCAGCAATGAGTACAAGTTCCTCCTGTGATCATCCTTTCCACCATTTAATATTATCAAGTTCTTTAATTCTTCCAATAATCAGTGATGAAATAGAATATATAATCATATATTTATTGTCCATTTATTTTTTCAATCTGTAGTAAAATGTCCACTTACATCTTATGCCCACTTTTATATTTTTATCTTTTTCTTGTTTTGTAGACATTTTAATATATATTCTAATAATACTTTATTAGTTATGTGTGTTCTGGTTATCTTCTCTCAATTTTTGAATTTGTATTTTTGTGATGTCTTTTCATGAATAAAAATTCTTTTTAAATTATTTTTATTGTATAAATTTAAAATATAGAACATAATGTTTTGATATGCATATACATAGGGAAATTATTACCACTGTCAAAAAATGATCATATTCATCATCTTTTAGAGTTATCTTTTTGTGGATAGATATAAACACTATATGTTAAAATAATTAAATGTACTATTATTTTATGGTGAACATTTTTTTCTTTGTTTTAAAAAAAATCCTTCCTCAAGGATATGTCTTCCTCTTTCAAAAAGACATTACATACTTTCTTTTTGAAATTTTTCAACAGTCCTACAGTTAGTCCTTAATTTACTTATATTTGATGGGTGGAGGAGGCAAAGGGTCAGACAGGAAGCAGGAACTCCAGTGTCTGCTTGGAGCCCACAGGGAAGTCTCACTATTGTCACTTTCGAGGAAGAGTGTAGGTAGAACTTGTTTTAGGCCAATACAGACCAGAGTGGGGATCCTGACAAGAGTACACAGTCTCCTTTAGGACCTTCCTAGGTAGAAGTTGATTGTGCAATTCCACTTTAATCTAACATGGCATAATTTGCAGTGTATGAAAAAAACACATTGGCCAAATCTTCTCGCTTCTGATCTACACCTGGAATTTGAAATTACTTCATAACTAATGTATGAGTTGTAAAAGAACCAAATTGTCAAATGCCCATGCTACAGCTTTACATTCAGGACAGCACAAACACGCAAAAGAAATCCAAGACAAAAGAAATGCTAAAAATATTGCATTGCAAATGACGGTAAGATGTAAAGCCAAGTGCAAAAGAAAACTAGAAGATTTCATATAACATGTATTAATTTATCCAATATTTATTGTGCATATACCAGGAACCAGGAACTATGCTAAAGGGCAAGGAAGATATCACTGTCCATAGAATCCTTGGCATAAATGAGTAAATCAAGATTGTGGGAAATTGTAAGAGGCAAGAATACAGAACAATTGTATTTAACATATCCAGTAACTTCAGACCTATGTCCCTTAAACTTCGTATCATGTATAGCTTACCAGGCTGCCACTAACATTTCCAGGACCCAGGAATAAGTAAAAATGGAGACCCATATACCACATGCCCCAAGGTAATGTATTTACAAATAGGTTTGGTTAATTTATATTTTCATCTCATTGGCAAACTGAAATTTCATTTTATCAGCAACTTCAAATTTCATTTCATCATTTTCATTGGCAAATATATCTCCATAATGGCCTAAACTCTAGGTTTAAATTTAGAGTTATCAAAATCATTAAAATTCTGTGCTGGCATTAAAATTCTCCTCACAAGGAGAGTCTCAGGTTCATCTGTGTAGCAGTCACAAGCTGCACATCCCAGCTCAGTCCATACTCCTTCCACAACTCCATAACATATAGCACCTGCCTGGCCACCACTTACGTCTAGGGCTGTTCACTCCAGAGGCATCATCTGTTTTCAAGAGAATCACCTGAAAAGGAGACCCTTGCGGGTGCTGAATCCTGCCTTGGGGCAGGTGTGCATAGAATGCCAAGGCCCTGGGTGCCTGGAACATGGTATGAAAATAGGCAGATGGCGTACAGGCTCTGAATGGACACATAACCTGGGCCCAGGGACCCCTCACCTCCATGGACAGAGCAACTGGAGGACCAGAGCCAAGTGCTCCCAGACATGGGGACCAGGGCAGAGGATCCTCTTGTCTCAGGGTAGGACTGCAGCTCACCCCAATTGTTTTGTTGTGGAAGGTTTTTTTAAACGGGGAAAATCAGAGAATAAAACCCAAAAGAAAGTTGAAATAGTGGCCTGCTGTTAAAAAAACCATTATCAAACAAATAAAATAAAAGACAAGTGTTGGTGAAGATGTGGAGAAATTCAAACCCCCTGTATGCTGATGGTGGGAACGTAGAATGATGCAGCTGCTATAGAAAATAGTATGAGGATTCCTCAAAAAATTGAAATTAGAACTACTATGTAATCCAGCAATCTTTCTCCTGGGTGTTTATCCAAAAGAATAGAGATCAGTATTTCAAAGAGGTATTTTCCCTCCTATGCTCACTGCAGCTTATTCACAGCAGCCAACATATGGAAACAACCTAAAAGTCCATCAATGGATGAGTGGATACAGAAAATATGGCATATTTTTCTGTATATATGTATGGTATATATGTGTACTATACATTGGAATAGTATTCAGCCTTAAAAAATGTCCTGCCTTATGCAACAACATGGATGAACCTTGAAGGCATTATGCTGAGTGAAATAAACCAGTAACAAGTAGGACAAATGCTTCATAACTCCACTTATATGAAGTATCTAAAATAGCCAAACTTAGAGAAGCAGGGAATACAATGTGGTGCTAGGGACTAGGGGGAAGGGAAAATAGGGGTCAACGGTCAAAATGTCTCACTTATGCAAGATACATAAGTTCTAGAGATCTGTTGTACAACATTGTACAGTCAAAAATACCATATTCTGCAGTATTATGAAGTGTTCTTACCATCAAAATTTTAAAAATCTGTGTGTGTATGTATAAAGCAGGGGAGATAATATGTTAAATTGCCTATTAAATAGCAATGCATCAGTAACAAGACATAAAAAGACAAATAGTAAGGATCAATTTGCCTTGTCAATGGTTTTATGGCCCTAAATTTCACTGAGGTATCCTGGTGGGAGGTTAAGATTTCTTTTCATTTTCAGGCCAGAAAGGGACCAAAGCTCAGCTCTGCCCTTGCATGAAATTTTTAGTTTAGTTTCTATTTGGGACACTTCTTCAATTATCTTCAAATCTTTAATTAATTTTTATTAAAATGTATAACTAAGATTCAACTTTGCTGTAGGAAATTAAAGGAGAACCTACAAGTGATACAACAGAGCCACAAGGTAGCAAGGTGCCCCTCCCTGATACCAGAAGACAATAATAATTATAGTCATTAGCAGAGGACAGCCACATGAACTGCAAGACCATCAGTGGGAGAGGCAGCCTAGGGATAAATGACCAAGCAAGGAGCAGAAAATCCCAAGATGCTGGTTTGAATACATGTGAGAAAGGCTCACAGGGAACTTTCCTAAAGATCTGAGAGACGTTGTAATGGGCATCTTCCTGGAAACTGGAGTGGGAGCTCCATATAATTAGCATACCAAAAAACCAACCTCATCAAAGATCAGAAAAACATAGGCTATCAAATTTTAACCTATTAGGTTGTGAAGGAGTTGAATGATAATATCCAGAATATGAAGAGAGAAGTGATTTGACATCATTTCTGGTGGAAATGTAAACTGAAATAATGTTTTTAAAGGGAATTGACAGTAATATCAGAAACTAAAAATCAAAGATTTTTAATCCAAAATTCAGCTTCCAGAGGTATATAATGATACATAGACAAAGATGGTCAACAAAGTACTGCTTTCTGATAAGAAAAGTTAAAGAACAAAATAAAAGTTCAAAAACAAGAGAATCATCGTAGAAATTAGAGAAAATCCTTTCAAATTGATATAGTTTGGCCATGTCCCCACCCAAATCTTGTCTTGAGTTGTAGCTCCCATAATTCCCATGTGTGGTGGGAGGAACCCAGTGGGAGGTAATTGAATCATGGAGGCAGGTGTTTCCCATGCTGTTGTCGTGATTGTGACTAAGTCTCACAAGATCTGATGGTTTTATAAGGGGGAGCTCCCCTGCACAATCTCTCTTGCCTGCCACCATGTAAGATGTGCCTTTGCTCCTTCTTTGCCTTCAGCAATGATTTTGAGGCCTCCCCAGCCATGTGGAACTGTGAGTCAATTAAATCTCTTTCCTTTATAAATTACCCCATCTCAGGTATGTCTTTATTAGCAACATAAGAACAGACTAATATAGTAAATGGGTACCAGTAGAGTGGTGTGCTGCTGTAAAGATACCCAAAAATGTGGAAGTGACTTTGGAACTGGGTAACAGGTAGAGGTTGGAACAATTTGGAGGGCTCAGAAGAAAACAGGAAAATGTGGGAACGTTTGGAACTTCCTAGAGACTTGGAGGGCTCAGAAGACAGAAAGATATGGGAAAGTTTGGAACTTCATAGAGACTCATTGTATAGCTTTAATCAAAATGCTGATAGTGATATGGACAATGAACTCCAGGCTGAGGTAGTCACAGATGGAGATAAGGAACTTGTTGAGAACTGGAGCAAAGGTGACTCCTGCTGTGCTTTAGCAAAGAGACTGGTGGCTTTTTGCCCCTGTCCTAGAGGTATGTGGAACTTTGAATTTGACAGAGATGCTTTGGGGTATCTGGAAGAAGAAATATCTAAGTGGCAAAGCATTCAAGAGGAAGCAAAGCATAAAAGTTTAGAAAATTTGCAGCCTGATGATGTGATAGAAAAAAACCTATTTTCTGGGAAGAAATTCAAAATTCAAGTCAGCTGCAGTAATCTGCATAAGTAACAAGAAGCCCAACGTTAATCACCAAGACAATGGGGGAAATGTCCCCAGGGCATGTCAGAGACCTTCAGGGCAGCTCCTCCCATCACAGGCCTGGAGGCCTAGGAGGGAAGAATGGTTTCTTGGGCCAGGTCCAGGATCTCCCTGCTGTGTGCAGCCTAGGGACTTGGTGCCCTGCATTCCAGCTGCTCCGGTCACGGATAAAAGGGCCCAAGGTACAGCTCAGGCTGTGGCTTCAGAGGGCGCAAGCCCCAAGCCTTAGCAGCTTCCACATCATGTTGAGCATGTGGGTGCACAGAAGTCAAGAATTGAGGTTTTGGAACCCCTTCTTAAATTTCAGAGGATGTATGGCAACACCTGGATGTCCAGGCATAAGTTTGCAGCAGTGGTGGGCCCACATGGAGAATCTCTGCTAGGGCAGTGCAGAAGGAAAATGTGGGGTTGGAGCCCCTGCCAGAATCCTCACTGGGACATTGCCTAGCACAGGCATGAGAAGGGGACCACCATCCTCTAGACCCCAGAATGGTAGATCCACCAACAGCTTACACTGTGTGCCTGGAAAAGCCACAAACACTCAATGCCAGCCCATGAAAGCAGCAAGGAGGGAGGCTGTACCCTGCAAATCCACAGGGGTAGAGCTGCCCAAGACCATGTGAACCCACCTCTTGCATCAGCATGACTTGGATGTGACACATGAAAAAAAAGAGATCATTTTTGAGCTTTAAGATTTGACTGCCCCACTGGATTTTGGACTTGCATGGGGCCTGTAGTCCTCTCATTTTGGCCAATTTATCCCATTTGGAACAGGTGTATTTACCCAATGCCTGCACCCCCATTGTATCTAGGAATTAACTAACTTGCTTTTGATTTTACAGGGTCATAGGCAGAAGGGACTTGCCTTGTCTCAGATGAGACTTTGGACTGTGGACTTTTGAGTTAATGCTGAAATAAGACTTTGGGGGACTGTTGAGAAGGCATGATTGGTTTCAAAATGAGAAGACATGGCATTTGGGAGGGGCTGGATGTGGGATGATATGGTTTGGCTGTCTCCCCACCCAAATCTTATCTTGAATGCTCACTCCCATAATTCCCATGTGTGGTGGGAGGGACCTAGTGGGAGGTAATTGAATCATGGAAGTGGGTCATTCCTGTGCTGTTCTCATGATAGTGAATAAGACTCATGAGATATGATGATTTTACAAAGGGGAGTTCCCTTGCATACACTCTCTGTGACATGACTTTGCTCCTCATTCACCTTCTGCCATGATTGTGAGGCCTCCCTAGCCATGTGGAACTGTGAGTCCATTAAATCTCTTTCCTTTATAAGTTACTCAGTCTCGGGTACGTCTTTATTGGCAGTGTGAGAATAGACTAATTCACAAATACAATACACAATTACCATTTCAAAAAAATAGGCTAACTTTACATGTACAGGTGATCCCTGAACAATGCAGGGGTTAAGGGCCCCAACTTGTATGCAGTCCAAAATCCAAGTATAACTTTTGACTTTTCCAAAACTCAACTACTAATGGCCTACTGTTGACCAGAAGCCTTACTAATAAGAGTTAATACATATTTTGTATCTTCTATGTATTATGTACTATATTTTTACAGTAAAGTAAGCTGGAGTAAAGAAATGTTACTAAAAAATCGTAAGGAAGAGAAAATATATTTACTATTCTTTAAGTAGAAGTGAATTATCATGGTCTTCGTCCTTGCCCTCTTCACACTGAGTAGGCTGGGGAGGAGAAGAAAGAAAAGGAGGAGTTGGTCATGCTGTCTCAGGGGTGGCAGAGGCAGAAGAGGTGGAGGTGGAAGGAGAGGCACGCACAATTGGTGCAACTTTTATCAAAAAAAAAAATCTATGTATCAGCGAAGCTACACAGTTCAAACCCATGTTGTTCAAGGGTCAATTGTATTGACTTTCATTGATGTCACTCTAGCCTGGATGGGAAAGGAGACATGAGATGATGTTGTATAAATGAGCCAAGGGCAGCAAGAGTGAGGGAAAGAAGCTGTGAAATAGTGTTGTATAACTGAGCCAAGGACTGCCCCTGTAAATTGGCCTCTAGGTTGTTTACTTCTTCACAGAAGGCTGAGACCTATTTGTTCAAAATCCTCCTAACACCAAACTCAAAATGTTCCATATTCAACTGTTTTAGACACAGATCAAATATGCATATTTTTAGCCATTTAGAGCCTATCTCTGTTGTATGCCCACAAAACTGTGCCCAACATGTGCTAACCGTATATAAGATAAACTCAGGGCTATAAAGATGCCAACTACTGCTGCCCTTTGGAGTTCTCTGACCCAGACTCCCCACCAGGCTGCTGAGCAACTTCACTCACACATCTGAGCCCCGCTCTAGTCCCCTCACCCCTTGGGATTCCCTTCCAGCCTTTCCTTCTGAGTGGTGGCTGGATCCTGTAGCTCTGGAAGGTCTCCTGCTATAGAGGACTTCCTTCCTTTTCATGTGAACCCATCAGAGCATCACTTAAATGAAGTTGCATGTGTCACCTTGCGATCACATTTTTTTTTTATGTTAAGCCTCCAAATACCTTGGACCCTCTACAGGTAACAGAGGATGGGAAACTATGCCAGGTGAGACATTACTTCACTGGGCGTTGTTTTATAATGAGTGATGGGATGACACAGCAGGTCACTGGCCATGACAGTTCGCCCAGCCACAGGTCATGCTCCTGGGACAAGCAGGCCACAGATACCAGGAAAGGAGGAAGGAGAAGCCTGTCCTCTTTGTTTCCTTCCATCCTCTGTTTCCAATTGGTGGAAACTGATCTACTGGGGAGTTAATACCTCTGCATACACTTGCTCATTATCTGGTCCCTTCTGCATACACTCAAGATACTAGAAATGACAGGAAGAGCCAGAAATTCTGGGCATGCAGAATTTGGCCCAGCTCCCTGGCAGCTCCCATGCGGGGGGTAACTGGTCAGCCCACACAGCAGAACCATGTGGGTCCAAGCAATTGGTGGGCAGTGAAGTGTGGCAAGCATCTGTGGATTCAGGAAGCAAACAAGGAAATCTAAGAAGATCCAGCAAATGTGTCAGGTACATTTTTATGATATACTGTTACAGAAAATTGCCAGAAAAAAACAAATTGCACTATATATATGTGTGTGTGTGTATGTATACACACACACACACACACACACATATATACATATAAAATAATCATCTTGATTTTGGTATCTATCTTTTCACCCATGCTTTTTCAAAGCACATGAAAACTGTTTACAGCGATTTTCCCTGGAAACTAGGGATTTTCCTTTGTCACTTTCTTTATTAGAGAAAGTAATGTATCTTCACCAAATTTTTAAAATGTGAAGGTGTATAAAGTAAAAAGTGATTGTGATCAGTTTTTAGGTGCTGGATATTGAGTTCTGTCAAATATGGGGTATGCCTTGATTTTTTGGAAGAATTCCCCTTGACCTCCCAGAATGGTCTATTCTACTCTGAAAGACAGAAATTAAAGGATGTGATAGTACAATTGCTCCTTATAGCCTACTGTAGGAACAGCATTCACTGCCTATAATTTTGCAATGTCCCCCCTCAAGTAAGTCTCTGGAAAACTGTGGGGCTTCGCCCCTTAAAATCAATGATGTCACAAACTCCCCTAAACTAGCACAATATTCAATTGCAATCCCTCAGCAGCAGAATGGGCCACCCCAGGACAATGGGCAGAAAAATCTCTCAAATAAAGCATATACAACTCATTAAGAAAGGCTAATAGGAGTTTTCTAGACAGTCAACAGGACCAAGTGCAGATCCTTGAGTGGTTTATTTTGTTTGTTTTCCAGAAATATAGCTGCAAAACACTCCTTAACTCACAAATAAATCTTGTAGGAAAAAACCCTGGAGACAGAGAAAGCAATGAAAAACTCATACAGGAGCAAGCTACTGGCATCTTGGTTTCTAAAAGAGCAAAGGAATCCAGGCTCCCTGATAAGGGGTCATGTTGATGAACGTTGGCCAGTGAAACACTGGAGACATGGACTTGGGGTGGAGCAGGGAGGACAAGAAGAATGCATCAATCCAAATGGAACACCTCAACCAAACTGGGATTCTGAGCAATGTCTCTGACCTGTGTGCCTTGGGGACCCAACCTACCAGGCAGCCAGTAAACCTGGCCATAAGCCACATTCCTTGCTCCTTCCCCAACAATGTACACATGAAAAAACTAGGTTCAAACATATGAAGTTTTCACCCAAGATTATCCAACTGCTACATGGAAGATGAGTATGAAGGAAGACTCAACTCTGAATGCAGGTGCTATGGTCTGAATGTGTCCCCCATAAGTTCATCTGTTGGAAACTTTATCTCCAATGCAGTAGTGTTGAGAGGTGGGACTTTTAGGAAATAACTGAGTCAAGAGGTCTCTGCCATGAATGGATTAATTCATTCATGGATTAAAGGATTAATGGATTAATGAGTTATCATGGTGGGGGTTACTTATCACAAGAGCTAGTCTACTATAAAATCTAGTTTGGCTGCCTCTCATGAGCACCCACACCATGTGATGCCCTGTCCTGCCTTGGGACTCCACCAGCAAGATGGCCCTCACTAGATGCAGCCCCTCAGCCTTAAACTTCCCAGCCTCCAGCAACGTAAGAAGTAATGTAAATGTATTTTCTTTATAAATTACCCAGTCTCAGATACTCAGTTATAACAACAGAAAATGGACTAGGACAACAGGGTTATGGTCTTGCTACTAGCAATTACTAAATGAGCAACACCAATGCAAGTAGGTGGGTGCTCAGAGGTATAGCCAATCACTCCAGACTGGAGCAGACACAATGGCTCATAGAGAAAAGGAGGTGCAACCTAGATATGAAAAGAGGTGGCTGGGTACAGTGGCTCACACCTGTAATCCCAGCACTTTGGGAGGCCAAGGCAGGTGGATCATGAGGTCAGGAGATCAAGACCATCCTGGCCAATATGGTGAAACCCCATCTCTACTAAAATACAAAAAATTAGCCAGGTGTGGTGGCACACGCTTGTCATCCCAGCTACTCAGGAGGCTGAGGCATGGGAATCACCTTAACCCAGGAGGCGGAGGTTGTAGTGAGCCAAGATCGCATCACTGCACTCCAGTCTGGCAACAGAGCAACACTCCATCTCAAAAAAAAAAAAGAGGTGAAAGAGGGCATTGCAGATGAAGCATAGTGTGGGTACATTTTCTAGAAGAAAGTGTACATATGCAGGAGACACAAGGTTAGTTTAGATACACCATCATATTTGTATAGAGGAATAGCAGAGGATAAAGCTGGAAAGACACATGGGTCAGAATTTGGCAAACATAGAATGCCAGCTTGAATTTTGTATTTTGAACGAAGTTTCAATGCACGTTAGTCATTTTTTTTTCTTATAGCACATTGTATGGAAAAACTCTGACAGTAGCTGTGCTGTTGATGTGCCTCTCAGGTTTTCTTGCTTTAATCACCTTTTATGCCTCTTTGATTCCATCTCAAGTCTCCAGGATCCCGGATGGCTGGCCTTCTAATATCCTCATGATCAGAGAGGCTTCATTAAATGCACTCAGATTGCGAAGTGCAGTATTGTAAGCTGGTCACCAAAACCTACTCCAAGAGTGTCCTAAGTTTGTAGAAGTATGAGGGTCACTGCATGGGCTACCACGGTGTGAAAAAGAAATCAGAAGTCCACACTTAGTCATTGTTATGCATATCAGGGAAGGGAGGAAAGAAAACAGTTCTGATTGAGAGATGTTTAGATATTCAACACTTAAGGCATGCACGTTTTGGAGACAGTGCTGTAAGAACATTTTCAGACAGAGTTCTGTTTTGATGTTTTCAAAGCTTTCCTTGAAGCCAGTGAAGACACAGAGCTATTTGCATATGAATGTAAAACAACAATATGCCCTCACACTCCCTGAATACACAATTGCTGGAAAATGACCTTAACTCCCTCCCTTGTTCTCCTGCTAGTTCTCTCCTTCTGCTAAGGTTGCTTCTTGTATGTGCTCTGAAGGAGGAGACGCTTGTGCTCTTTGGATCAACAAGTAAAGATAATGAACAATTAAATCACAGGAAACACCCATGACCTGAAAACTGGGCCAGAGAAAAGTTTTGATTTTTTTAAAAAAGAAAAGTTTTGGACGGGCATGGTGGCTCATGTCTGTAATCCCAGCGCTTTGGGAGGCTGAGGCAGGCGGATCACGTGAGGTCAGGAGTTCGAGACCAGCCTGACCAACATGGAGAAACCCTGTCTCTACTAAAAATACAAAATTAGCCAGGCGTGGTGGCACATGCCTGTAATTCCAGCTACTCGGGAGGCTGAGGCAGGAGAATTGCTTGAACCCGGGAGGCGGAGGTTGCAGTAAGCCAAGATCATGCCATTGCACTCCAGCCTGGGCAACAAGAGCGAAAAACTCCATCTCAAACAAAACAAAACAAAACAAAAACAGTTTTATTGAAATACGATGTATACAATTTGATGGTTTGATACACATATACATTGGGAAATGATTACTACAGTCAAGCAAATCAGCATATCCATCACCTCACATAGTTACTGATTTTTATTTAAAGTTTTGATCTTCTGCAAACTCAGAGCCATATATCCTCAGCAGAAGGTCTGGGAAAGAGATACAAAAAAACACCTTCTGTCAAAATCAAGAATTGAACTCAGAGTCAAAGACAGAGTGAAGAGTCATGTCCAGCCTTGCACTTGTGGATAGAACCAGGGACAGAAGACAAGGATAATTAACTAGAATCCATAGTCCAGCTTGGAACATTTGAGCCTACAATGCTTTCCCACTTCCTATTAGAAAGGATGATCAAATAATTTGTTGGAGACACTTCTGCAGGCCAAAGGGCATGCTGGTGATACTAATTACCGCAGAACAAAACCCGTCCAGGACAAATCTGGACACATGTTGCCCTACTGTTTGATCATATCCAAATCACTTTTCTTGTCATTCAGGGTCTGACACCAACTCACCTCACATGCTGTGTCCTCAATATGATCACTTCTCAGGCTGGTCATCTACTAGTCCTGAGAGCTACCTACACCTGGTTTTCCCAGCCTGGTAAACACATGCACACATACTCACACATATGCACGGCATACATGCAGGGGCACACATGCACACTCACACATATGTGCACACGTGCACACACAGGCACATGCACACACAAGCATGGGTGCTAGGCACATCCTTCTGACTCTAGAGTCTTCCATTCTTCCTCTGGAGTTCTGTGTTCTCCCATCTGACTCAATCCAAATTTCCCTCACTCCTCACAGTAGATCAAGTCAGTCCCACCCCCATTCCCTTTATCTATCTTCATTTGATTTCACTCAGAGAGCTCTGTGAGATTTCAACAAATGTTACAGAATTAGAGGCCCTTGGTCTTCAACATCCAAACAAATTAATAGAGTGGAAAGAAAGCAAGCAAGGGAGAAAACCATCAGGTGCTGGTAACAGTGACTGTGTCCTGCTCTGTTGCTTGTCAAAACCATTTGGATCCTCCCGAATGCCATCATGACTCTCAGAAAACCTTCCCTTCATTGCAGCTGCATATAGCTGAATGAGAACACACCACACAAACCACCTCCTTCCTCTCTGACCAGGTCTCCTGCTCCACACACATCCTGGCAGTTGGGAGGTCTTTTCCACACTCCCTGCCCCCTGTTTTGCTATCAACTGAACTGGAAGTCAGGAGCTATATTGCCAGTCCCTGTGGCTGCCCAGCCACATCACCATGGACACATCTGACCCTGGGCCCACTCTCTTTCTCTGTAAAATGAGCACACTCGACCTACTAGGCCTCCCTCTAAAGGTTGTTAGAACAATGCAGAAGTGGTGTACTCGTAAGTGCACAGAGTCTCCTGTGCTGAGCTGCTGACTGCTCCCCTACCCCTTCCTCTCCATCCTGTCCTGCCCACCTCCCTTGCTGGCTGGGTCTGGTTGACTGCTCCCTCCCAGCTTCCCCCTGCCCCAGGCAGAGAATGCTGCCCTCCTACCCACAGCTCCTGCCAGAGACCCCTTCAGGACTGCAGCCCCCCCGGTTCAGGTAACACCACCATTTCCCCCTTGCCCAGCAGCAAAGCCTCCCACAGTGTGCGGCTAGCTTCAGCTCTCCCTGCTGCATCCCTAAACCTTAAAGCACAGTCCTCTGTAATCAATGCCTTTGTTGGGTTTCTGCAGCTACAACCTCTGGGTACAATTCTGTTTCCTGACAAGATCCTACCTGATGAAGCACAAAATGCAGCATGAAAGAGAAACATTGTCCTGGGAGCTCCAATGACACTAATTAATACAATAAAAACAGTACAAAGGCGACCTTTGGAAGGGACGCTGAATTGGAAGGGCAAGAGTTCAGTGTGAACATTGCCCCACCCGGTTTCTTGAGAACAGTCACAGTTTACACCTGTCACTCCTGCAGAATGATTAACAGTGATGCAGGATTTTTCTCAGTCACTTTGCCAGCTGGGGACCTCTGGCTGGTGATGCCCTGACTGAGGCCTAACTCAGGCACTCTACCTGCTGCAGGAGGGACCCTACCTGTTGCAGGAGGCACCCAGTCAAGTCTGGCTTGTGCACCAGCTCAGCCCACGGCTGGGCCAGCTGTGGAGCCTCAGCCCACCTGTGTTATATCTTGTACCCACGTTCGGTGGTTTCCAAGCTCTTATTCTATGTCCAAGAAGAATGAGGATATGCTGACAATTGAAGGGTGAGGAGGGCAGAGAAGAATTTTATTGAGCGATGGAACAGCTCTCAGCAGAGAAGGGACGTGGGGGTGGTCCCCCATCCCCACAGTCAGTTGTTTTCTCTCCTGGTGTGGCTGAGATTTTATGGGCTCAGAATAGGAGAGTGCGTGCTGATTGGTTTGAGTATGCAAAGAAAGGCTAAAGCAAAGGCACCACTCAAAGGTGGGCACAGCAGTGTCGAAAATCAATTAAGAAAGGGTAGGTATATGGAAAATAGGTGAAGGGTGAGGATCAATCAGAGGAAAGCACGCCACATGGGAAGACAGTTTCTCAGTCCAGTCCATGGATTTAACTTGTAGCTTGGCTTTCAGGCTTTAAGCTGTGCTCGACTCAGAGGTGGAGTTTCATTGGGGACCTGCCCCTATCTGCCTAGGTATTTCTCTGCCTCCTGCCACTATCAATGGTACCTCCCTTCACTCTTGAAGTGTCCCAATTTAGATAATAAGTTCAATGCTGAGAAAGAGAAAAGCAGCTCCTGACCTCCAGGAGACAGCCTTGTATCCTGCTGCTGAAATCAACAATGTACACAACATCAACACTAGACAAGGCCACTCCGTGATCGTGATGGATCAAGGCAAGAGCAAGACTCTCTGTAATCATGTCTGGACACAGAGCGTCATTGTGAGCAAACATACCACCATCCTAGCTGATGGGAGTTCCTGCCACTTCATCAGTTAGAACGACTGGCCTCAGTCTAGTCTTCCTGTCTTCTCAGTGAGATCTATTAAGCCACCCAACTAGAGAATTAACCCTGCTTCCTGATAATAACCAGTCCACAGCAAAACTCTACTTCCTGGGACCTTCCCCCGGCTCACCTCACAGAGGCCGAGGCCCCTGTAGTAAGTCCTTTCTAACACTCTCCAACAGAGGTGCTGGCACTCCACCGTTCTCCGTCATGGGCTTCTTCTTTTCGGGAGATTCAGCTCATTTAACAAAAGGTCGACTCCAACTCATTCAATTCAGATACAATCCTGGTGGCTTGTGGCTGGTGGCTCAGACCATGGTCAGCCTAGACTTGGAAAACAGAGAAGGGAGGCAGGGCTTTTAAGCCACAACGAACACTTGAAATTGGAAATAAGCAAGGCAGGTCCCAAGAACTTGAAAATTGCTATGAAATTGCTTAAATTTATCACTGTTGACCTATAGATGATTTTCCTTTCCGGATCATCATCTCTCAAATGATTACAAATCAATTTTAAGTTCCTACAATCCTGCTGCAATTCTTGAAAGAAAAACCACAGGCGAATTTTCATGTCCCACAGAATGCCCAGATGAGCTCTTGGCTTTTTCAATCCAGAAACAGCAGCAAGCACACTTATATATGGTGATGAGTGTTAAATAATATGTGCCCCTCATGGTTACTTTCCATTTGAAAATTAGATCTAAAAGACTGCTAAAATGCTGATCGCTTCTGAGGGGTATCGAGTCCCTGTGGCTGAATCATTCCATTTTCCAAAATACTTAACATAATTAAGTTTTGTCAGTGAGTAGCTTAGTTGCCCACATGGGATCACTGATGACTCATCTTAAAGCCAGGAAGCTAAAGGTTTGTGTTTGTTTCTAGAATCATCTTGTATGTGTAGCAGTAGGTCAGCATAATGGAATAAGCTGGGCTGGTTTTTTTTTTCAGCCTTGGGCATTGAAGTTACTAACATCTCTGTGTTTTTTAATGATGGCCTGGATTCTTTAAAGGCTGTCCAGTCTACTCAGTGAAGAATGGACTGGCAAAAAGATCTCTTGCACACAGAATCAGGACCAAGGTAAATTTGCCACTGTGTTGGCACTGATCTTCTTCCTGCTGTCGTACCTCAGAGGTGAGAGGTGACGTCCTCGCCCAGCTCCTGCCATGCACCACCCCTCACCCTCCACCCCAGATATCCGCAGCACACTCTCAGAGCGGCTGTCCTGCTCTGCTTCTGTGCCATGGCCCACCTCCTCCCTGTCCCTCCACACCAAAACACCTCAGTAGTCACCTGTTCCTGTCTCCTTTCCTTGACATCCTACTTTCTGAATCACAGCTACGGATGGGGTCATTTGTGCTAACTCTGTTCCTCCCAGAAAGCCTATTTGCATTGATTCAGATTTACTGTTTACATATATTTGCTCAAGCCCAGAAGTGTGAATTAAACATTATAATAGGAAATTACTTATTATAAAAAATGTACAATGTACATTTTTTTGTGATGGACACCCTAAAAATTCTATTTGGCTACTATAAAATCTATGCATGTAACAAAATTGTAAATGTATCCCATAAATTTGTACAAATAAAAATAAATAAATAAACATTAGAATCCCAGGTACTATCATTAAGCTTGAGGAGAAGGAGTGGAGGTGTTTATAGACAAGACTTTAAAAATAAAACAGAAATGTTAATAAAGAAATTGAGGGAAAAGAAAAATGAATGTAGGAAAAGAAAACTAAGGTAAAGCCAGAAATAAAGTTAGAAGACAAAAGGCCTTTCCTGCTGTTCTGTTGCCAGAATCCTCAGAGGACTTTCACAAATTGATTTTAACAACTTTAAGAGCTAAGGCCAATGGGGGACTATGACCCATCTGGATTTCCAGTTGGAGCTATGATAGCCTCCCAGGGAATGGGGAGTGAATGAGAACACACAGCTGCCCACTAGGTCTGTATGCAGCCCATGCCTACTCATTTATATCAAAGGAAAGGCCCTGAGAGGTATGGCAGGGTAGCAAACTGTGGCAGTGCAGGGATGAGAGGCAGCACAGGTGCTGTCTACCTGGGACAGGCACACAGAGGACTGCAGAAGCACACTGCATTCATCAGTATGCTCCAGAGAAACAAAGCAAAACAAATATATGCACGAATGTGTGTGTGTGTGTGTGTGTGTGTCTGTCTGTCTGTATTTTTGTGCATGTGTGTGTAGACACAGAGAGTGGGTGAGGAGTAAGGTATTAAAAGGTATTGGCTCACATGATTATAGAGACTGAGAAATCCCGCAATCTGCCCTCTGCAGGCTGGAGACCTGGGAAGGCCAGTAGTGTCGTTCAAAGGCCTGAGAGCCTGAGAGCCAATGGTATACATCCCAGTCCAAGCCTGAAGGCCTAGGAACCAGGACTTCCCAGGGAAGAAGATTCATGCCTCAGTTCAAGCAGTCCCAAAGAGGGAGAGTGAATTCAACCTTCCTCTGGCTTTTTGCTATATTCCAGCCTTGAACGGACAGGATAACACCCACCCACGCTGGGGAGTGCCATGGGTTTTACTGAGTCCGGCAGTTCAAATGCTTATCCCTTTTGGAAACACCCTCGCAGAAACACCCAGAAACAGTGTTTAACCAGCTACCACCTGGGCATCCTATGGCCCAATGAAATTGACATATGCAATTAACCATCACACACATCAAAAAAATTTAAGGTACAATATGTCTATCAATAACCATCCCAAGGAGACTCATGGGTCTAAGAGATGGAAGAAGAGTGAAAACAATGGGTTTTAAAACGTGCTGCTCACAACGTCAGAACTTCTGTAATCCAATCATAGAATGTCAGAAATCAACTGAATTATCTAGTTCACACTTCTTGTTTATCTAAGAAATAAATATACAGAATGATACCTGGGAAGGTAAAGTCAGACTTCATTCCAGGCCCATAGACAGATGAGGACAGGAAGCCAGATCTCTTGATCCCAGCTCAGTACAGGCCATCTCAAGAGCTTTATTCCATTTTCTTACTTGCTATCTTTTGGATAATAAGTCAGTCAAGACACTGGAAATTACTATTAGGACAAAATCCTCCATAATTCTCTACCTTAGTCAGATGAAGCCTTATTATCCAGATGAAAATGTCTTTGCTCCCAAATGCAAACATATAATAACCAAATAAACAAAGAAATTAAGATATGTGCACGCTGATCCCTTGGTTAATCTGTCTCACCTCAGCACTGCCACGTGTGATTTTACCTAATAAATGATTATATTCTCTTCAATAAATGGAAACACGGCACACGCACCTGAGCGTGTCCCACGTGCCGGCCACTGAGTTAGCGGTTGTGGGTTTTCCTATTAGACTGCAAGGACCTGGAAAGATATATTTTTAATTACTTTTCAAAACAACAGTCTACAAATACATATTGAATGCTGCAAGGCTACAAGGCAAAAGTGTATGGTGTCACTCACGTGGTGCTAGGGGGTGTGCCTGGGGCTATGCCCACCTCCGTGCAGGTAAGTGCTGCCTTTGCCCATTTCCAGAAATGCACAGCATCTTTCTGACACAGCAACAAGCTTCCTCCCGCCAACCAAGAGAGCCCCCAGATCAGAGTGAAGATTCTGTCCAAGCCAGCTAGAAGCCCATCTCCACTCCCATTATGAGGCCAAGTTTTACCCTCTTGTCCCTTCCCAACTCTTCTGGGGATTCAGGCTGTGATTCTGCCTGCAAATCCAGGGAAATCTACGGGTAGCAACCCCAGCACATCAGTTTTGGGGGATTTTGTTTTCCAGCTTTGTTGAGCTGTGATTGGCAAATAAAACTTGACTACATTTAGAGCGCACATCATGATATTCTGATACACCTATACATCGTGAAACGATTCTCACAATCAAGCTAATTACCATATTTACCCCCAACCTTGTTACCATTTTTTGTGTGTGTGATAAGAACTCTTGAGAGCTACCCTCTAAGCAAACTTCACACATACATTTATCATTAACTATAGTCACTGTGCTGCATATTAGACTCCTAGAACTTACTCATCTTATAACTGAAGGTTTGGACTCTGTGACCAACATCTCCCAGCTTTCCCCAACCCCCAGATCCTGGTAACCATCGTTCTGTTCTGTTACTATGAGTTCGACTTTTTTGACTCTTTCAGTGAGATCACAAGGTGTTTGCCTTTCTCTGCCTGGCTTATTTCACTTAGCATAATGCCCTCCAGGTTCATCCATGTTGCAATTGGCAGTATCTCCTTTTGACGGCTGAATAGTATTCCATTGTGTATATATACCACATTGTCTTTATCCATTCATCTGTAGGCACACACTTCATTTGTTTCCATGTCTTAGCTATTATAAGTAATGCTTCACATGGTTGACTATTTATTGTGAGACCAGGTGAAGGTCAGGGTATCAGATCAGTACTCAGCAGTAAATGGTCCGCACACTCATAAGAGATAATTGAACTGGGGAAAGTTAAATGAAGATGTCCATTAGTGAATAAAGGGTGCGTGACCATGATGAAAACACAGCAGCAAATTGAGGAAAGGTCACGTGATATAAAAACCATGGCAATGCTGAGATAGGACAGATTAATCAAGGGATCAGAGTGCAAGGTATCTTGATTTTTTGCATTTATTGTATGTTTATGTTTAAGACAAAAAAAATTTTTTTTGAGACAGAGTCTCACTCTGTTGCCAGATTGGAGTGCAGTAGCACAATCTCAGCTCACTGCAACCTCCACCTCCCAGGTTCAAGTGATTCTCCTGCCTCAGCCTCCCGAGTAGCTGGGACTACAGGTGCCTGCCACCATGCCCAGCCAATTTTTGTATTTTTAGTAGAGATGGGGTCTCACCATGTTGGCCAGGTTGACCTCATGATCTGCCTGCCTCGGCCTCCCAAAGTGCTAGGATTACAGGCATGAGCCACCACACCTGGCCCAATTTTTTACTGGAGAGTGAGATAATCTGATAGAATAGTGATTGCCGAGGATTTGGGTTGAAAGAAACCAGTAAAATTTCTATTTTGAGAGCTCCAAGGACCTTGATTCTTTTGTCACTTCAGGATGGAGATCTGAGTGAATGTATTCAGCAAACTAATGGCCCAGATCAGAGTCTCCAAAGAGGAAACAGTGGAGGTGAGTCATTTTCCCAAATTACACCTGCTCTACTGCCCACAGACCCAGCTGAGGTTCTCAAAGGGAGGAGGCATCAATTCTGACTCCCAGGGGACATTTGGCAATGTCTGTAAATGTTTTGTTTTTTAAATTGCATATATTTATGGGGTAGAAGTGACGTTTTGCTATATGTATGCAATGTGGAATGATTAAATCAAACTCAAATAACATATCTATCACCTCACTTACTTTTTGTGGTGAGATATTCAAAATTTACTCTCATTAGTTTTGAAATATATAATATATAATTATTAACTAAGGGGATAATGTCCAAAACATATAAGGAATTCAAACAACTCAACAGCAAGAAAACAAATAACCAAATTTGAAAATAGGCACAGGACCTGAACAAATATTTCTCAAAAGAAGACATACAAATGGCCAACAGTTTCATAAAGAAAAGTTCAACATCATTAATCACTGGGGAAATGCAAATTAAAACCACAATGAGATATCACCTCACACCTGTTAGAATGGCTATTATCTGTAAACATTTTTGATTGTCACACCCTGGGAAGGGGGGCTACTGGCATCTGGTGGGTGGAAGCCAGTGATGCTGCTAAACATTGTACAATGCACAGGACAGTCCCTCACAACAAAGAATTATCTACCAAAAATGTCAGTAGTTCTCGGACTGAGAAACCTTGCTGTTGCAGAGAATCATTGTGTGTCATAAGAAATGGTGTGAAGGGTATGTATTTGCCACATGAATGGGGTAAAGGGTAGAGACCGAAAAAAGAATGGAAAACTTTGCAAGAAAAGGTTAGAAATGACCCTTGTTAGACTCAAACCACGGAGCAGTTGAGTAGTGAGGTGAATAACCTGAAAAGGTTGAAAATTAATATGGAGTCATCCCCTCCTCAACTGCTGCTCTTTCTCCATATTCCTCAAAAGTTCCAATAAACCTTCCATAAAGGGAGAAAGTTTGGGAGTAGGAAATTTTTATTTTTACTTCTTCTCCTTAATTCATAGTTTTCCCTACAGGTTGAAGGAATGTTGCAGTATTCTCCATCTAAAAGTAACTGACTATTGGTATTTTAAAGAGGAAGCAGTTCAGATATGATTCTGATTGAAATGACATCTGATCTCTGAGTAGAGGTAAAATATTGAGACAAATAGGGATGACAATAAGTTCTATGGAAATATTTACCAAGTATCTCCTATATCAATTTTGTTACTCATAACAAAAACATGATTCAAACCAGCTTAAATAATAAAGATACGTTTATTGGTTCTGGAAATTGCAAAGTCCACAGGCATGCCTTGATCTAGTGGTTCAATGATATTCTCAAGAACATCTCTCTACTCTGTGAGAAGCTCAGCTGTTTAAATGGTAAGGCTAACATTCATGGAACAGTGTGAGAAGGGTACAAAAAAGAATTTAACTATGTGCCAACTTGCACAGCACAGACTGAAAATGTTAGGAATTCTGAAAAGAATACTCTGACTTCCAAGAGGAGAAGAGATTAAAGTTGGCCTCAAAAGATGTGTATGGTTTGCATCAAACACAGAGGGAAATGGGGGCATGCTAAACAAGAACAAGAAGTGAATGGGATTGGAGACTTGCCTGCCTGGAGCAGAGTGAGAAACCAACCCCCACCTCCAGATTGATTTCCTCTACTGAGCACCTGGCTTCACCATCCATGGTGACCATGCTTGCTTATTTATTTTGACAAGCTCATTTAATTTGAGCAAAAAGAACATCTCATTGAAATGGAAAAGATTTGGGTAGTTGATTCCTTTTATCAGTTTTCCCTTCTAGGAGAAGCATTCTACCTATCACTTTTCTTCTTCAAAACCATTAGTCAATCAGCAAGAAACAGAACCCATGCTTTTGCTGTGCAGGCTGGTGACAAATGAGAGTGGTAATTTCCCTGAGCAGGCACTTTGGTTTGCCATTTGCTTAACCAGCAGCAGACAAACACAGTGTCTAGATAATGTCTTTAAGATTGCAATGGCCTTTTATAAGAGATAACTCAGAGTGATTAGAAATGCTATGACTGCGGACTTAAAGAATGTGGCTCAGCCATGAAGGATTGCTTCCGTATGAACCCATATACTTATTGCAGGCACAGAGCTGATAAATCCTTTCTAGTTATTCTGCTTAGTATGAAGGACAGCCAAAGTATGTCTTCTAAGTTTCTTACAGAATGCCTTTGTCCCATTCAAGAACATGTATGTGGCTCACTGGTCTTTGTTGGAATGCCAGCAGAAGGTTTCAGATGAGACATACAGATATAAGAGATATAAAGATAGCCACAGGCTGACCTCACTATAAAACTCATAAGCTTTCACTTGCCAATATTCATGCAGTTCTTTAATCAAGGTCAACTGGCTCACCATTGCTGCCTATGAAGCCCATCTATAAATTCAAACAGTACAACATACAAAACATTGATCCACAGCAAGTGAGAGTAACAGCAGCAATAATGGCACCAATATTGAGAAGTTCTTTGAAATTCCCTGGTGCAAACACAGCAAAAAAAAGATTATTAATAGCTTCTTTTTGTTGTTGTTGTTTTTTTCTTTTTTTTGAGATGGAGTCTTGCTCTGTCACCCAGGCGGGAGTGTGGTGGCACCATCTGGGCTCACTACAACCTCTGCCTCCTGGGTTCAAACAATTCTCATGCCTCAGCCTCCCGAATAGCTGGGATTACATAGCATGCCACCACACCCAGCTGATTTTTGTATTTTTAGTAAAGACAGCGTTTCACCATATTGACCAGGCTGGTCTCAAACTCCTGGCCTCAAGCGATTCACCCACCTCGACCTCCCGAAGTGCTGGGATTACAGGCATGGCCACCATGCCTGGCCTAATAGCTTCTCAAGCCTAGAATTTTAATCGTTTATAAAGATTTCACACAGAAGTCACTGATCAGTGCCTTAGTCCATTCAGGCAGCTGTAACAAAATATCTTAGACTGGGTAATTTATAAACACCATAAATGAATTGCTCACAGTTCTACATTTAGAACTGGAAAGTCCGGCCAGGCACGGTGGCTCATGCCTGTAATCCCAGCACTTTGGGAGGCCAAGGTGGGCAGATCACGAGGTCAGGAGATCGAGACCATCCTGGCTAACATGGTGAAACTTTGTCTCTACTAAAAACACAAAAAATTAGCCAGGCGTGGTGGCGGGTGCCTGTAGTCCCAGCTACTTGGGAGACTGAGGCAGGAGAATGGCGTGAACCCAGGAGGTGGAGCTTGCAGTGAGCCGAGGTTGCGCCACTGGACTCCAGTCTGGGCGACAGAGCAAGACTCCATCTCAAAAAAAAAAAAAAAAGAACCGGAAAGTCCAAGAGCAGGACACCAGCAGATTCAGTGTCTGGTGAGGGCTCACCCTCTGCTTCAAAGAGGGTGCCTTCTAGCTGTGTCCTCACATGGCAGAAGGGGTGAATGAAATCCCTTGGGCCTCATTTATAAGGGCACATATCCCATTCATGAGGGCTACACCTCATAACTAATCACCTCCTGAAGCCCCACCTCTTAATAGTATTGCATTGGAGATTAGGTTCTAACATACACATTTTGTGGGGATACAAACAGTTCTACTTTATTTGTAAAGAAAAAAGTCATAAAATATCCAACCACATTTGTTAACGCCTTGATGTTTAGTCCCTTTTTCATCAGCACTTCTTTAAAAATAGCACTCGATATTTTATTTCATCATGTTTCATAAAACTTTATAGTTTATGGACCTCAGTAGACTTCTTAATTAAGGCTGATGTTGGCAACATTGCCAAAAGTCACAGGACCTAGGCAAGATACATAATTCCTCCCCAGTGTGGCCAGGAAACTATTCCCAGACAAGATATGATTAATCCTTATGTAGGCAAGAAATCTTGGAAGTGCAGAAATATAAAAGAAAATGTCTGAATTCCAGTTTCCCTGGAGAAAATTTTGCAGCTGCATGCTTCCTAGCTCGAGAGAGCCTGAGGCAGGACCAATACAACTCCCTAACAGAATGAGATAAGCATGGATATTTTTACAAGTATTGATTGATATCAACATGTGCATTTAAGATTAGAAACTACTTAGTTATGGAACCAGTGATTAAACTGAGTATGAGAAGCCGATCTACAAGGTGAGCAGAGTTAAAGAAGTGCGGTTCACTTTTACTTGTGCTAACACTCAACCCTTATTAGCCAAACTGTATTATGTGAAACCTTAGTCATGCAAAATGCTTCATGGAAAAATGACTCTATAATCAATGAAGTTTGAGAAACTGTGAATTAGTCAAGGTCCCAGCAGGAAACAGAGAGAATGGTCAAATTAGGTATTTTGAAATGAATGCCATAAGGTGTAGACCATATACATGAAAATCACAAGATAGTGCAGTCTGTGGGTGCTATTTGCACTTTGCTGCAAGGGGAGTGAGCAGTCACCAAAACAGACAGAAGGCTGTGCAAAGAAGGCCCTGACAACAGCTGTGACTGTCAGTCAAGGTATACAATCAGCTGTCAGCCACCCACAGGAGGGAGCCAAGGGAGGAAATACTTGACTATTCTCTACTCTTTCCCTCTTACCTACTGAGTCCTCACTGTCCAAACCCAGCAGGAAAGGAGAGCAAGGGGGCTTGTTATGGAATCGGAGAAGACTAGCCTGCCAGGGAACAGAGCAGGGTGGAGAGTAGTGGAGAGTGGGCTTGAAGGGGCAAACAGAAGCCCAGTTCACCTTGCTTGCTACTCCTGCATTTTGGAGAGCAACACGACATATTAGCTTGTTAAAGGCCTTGAGAGGTTCTCTTAAACAGAAAGTTTAGTAATGTTTTGCCTGTTGTTTCCCTGATTCATTTGACCTCAGCCTGTTTTCTTTCACATAACATGCTGTTCTGTGGAACCCACTGGGGTAAATACTGTTCTTAACTGACCACTTCTATGTGAATCCATGTAGGGAGACCCCCTGAAACTATTGCTACAGAATAAAAGATAAAATGCTCCCAATTATTATAAATACAAAATTGCATGCAGGATTGTGTAAAGACAATGCCAGGTTGGGCTGCCAGAATGAGCCAACAGCGTGTGATATGCTTTCCCCTACAGAGAGCCTATGAACAGATGTGCAGTCAGGGAGGTTTCACATTACCAAGATTCCTATCCCAGAAAAGCAGATGTTCATAGCTGTCAGAATGGAATGTGACCCTTGTGGAGGGCCTATAAATGGACACGTGACAGGCGCCTGTTCACATGGATAAGATAGGGCTGTAAACACCCTCATCTTGCCACGGCTCTTCTAGGCCTCTTTAGGGTTAAGGCATACTCCCTTCTAAGAATTTCTGGTCTAACTGGTTGTCTAGCTTCATGTCCTGTTTCTATGGATTGCTTGTAACCAGCTTTTGCTGCAACTGTTAACTGCTGATTAATATCTTGCTAATCATAGGTTATGGAAAGACTGTGTTTCTGTTTTAAGGCTCTGTTAGAAATTACTGATGCACACACTATATTATAAATTCTTATCTCGGTATACTGTACTACTGCATACAGATGTTATGTTAAAGAATTACTTCATCCCCATGTGACCATCTCACCTCATAATCAAATAACCCTAAATCCCTCACTAACCTACCCCTGCCCTCACTAAACTTAATAATAAATGCTGGTATATCCAGTACATTGTTGGCACCGCAGGACCGAAGGTGGTGACACCCCTGGACCCAGCTTTCACTGTCTTGTGTGTGTCTATTATTTCTCAACCTGCCGATCAGCCTGGGGACAAAGAAAGAGCACCATTGCATTATGGGCTGCTGGCCAGATCCCGCAATAAATCCACTTATGCATTTATTCACTCCTTCACAAAATGTCAATAGAGCATCCCAATGGGTGAGGCACTGTTGGATACAGATGTGAACAAGATGGTTATGATGGCCTCACTTACCATACTTACCCAGCACAGATCTGATGTTATTACAATTGTAGCACAGCCACTGGATCGCTGTAACTGCATCCCACTGGTATCCTTGCTTCTAGTCTTACTCCCCTCCACTCTCCTCCACCTGTGGGTAAAAATGCAAATCAGATTCTGCCACTACCCTGATTAACACTCTTCAACAATGTTCCATTGATCATAACATAAAGTGAAAAGATAATACACTCATGTGGTTTCCAACACCCTTCAAGATCTGGCCTGTCCACCTGTACAGCTGAATTTTATTATATCATTCTCTTCAATCATACTGAACTGACCATTTTTCATTTCCCTAAATATATTTTATTCTTCCCTGGACTTTTTCTCCCCTTCTCTCCATGACCTTGTTGAGTACTCTAAGAAGTCTCTGATGACTCTCCCACATCTGAGTTCAGTGCCCTTCTCTGTGTTCCCATAATATTCTGTTGTTTCTCTATTTTAATAGGTTTTACCCTTCATTGAAATTGCCCTTTCCATGTCTAAATCTCCTCCCAGACAGAAGATGGGTCTAATTTTATTCCAAAATTGTGTCCAATATTATCGCATTTATATCTCTGGTATCTAGCACATAATAGATGGTCTATGAATATTTGTTGAATAAATAAATACAGGATTAGTTATTGCCTTTTCATTGTAGCAACTTTCAATATACAAGCACAACAAATCACAGGAGGCCCAACAAATCATGTCCCTTGCCTTTTCATGAGATTCCATTATCATCTCCCTAGAAGACAGAGATACGGGCCCAGCAAGATGGAAGTGAGGTAAAAATTTAAAAAGAGAACTCTGAAAAGTGGTCCCCTTTAAAAAGTGTTATATACAATGTTCACTAATTTTATAATCTTGCCTGAGATTTGAACTTGTTTCCAAGTCAAAATGCGTGAGATAATTGTGATAAAAGTTTTTGTTCAATCACATAGCTAGTCAACAATTACTCTGCAACCCGAGAAGAAATAAGAGAGAATAGGAAATGTCACATCTGCCCCCTCAATTAACAAAAATATTCACCCAGAGATTTGTGGAAAATTAAGATGCAGAAAGGAGAAATGAGTGGAATGCTTTGGAAACTTATCAAAAGCAGTGAGGCATCCCCAAACTATGGGGGTGGAGGCCCCTCACTGAAGTGTGCAGCCAGGTGCATATTAAACGTGGTCACAAAAGCAAAGGGGATGAAGAAAAAGGAGAGGAAAAGCATCAAAAGGCACCTGAGGGCAACGTGGAAGAAACAGGATTCACAGACAGAAGTAAATGCAAAGGAAAGGTCAATCTAACAATGAATAAAATCCAGCTTGCTACAAAGTAGTTATCTAATTTTCTTTTCTGTTTTTTCTCTATTATTTAAAATGGACACATCTGAAGTCCTAGCCAAAGCAATCAGACAAGAGAAAGAAATAAAGATCATCCAAATCAGTAAAGAGGAAGTCAAACTGTCGCTGTGTGCTGATGATATGATCATATACTTAGAAAACTCTAAAGACTCATCCAAAAAGCTCCTAGAACTGGCAAATAAATTCAGAAAAGTTTTAGGATACAAAATTAATGTATACAAATCAGTAGCTCTGCTATACATCAACAGCAACCAAGCTGAGAATCAAATCAAGAAATCAACTCCTTTCACAATAGCTGAAAAAATAAAATACTTGGTAATATACCTAACCAAGGACATGAAAGACCTCTACAAGGAAAACTACAAAATACTGCTGAAAGAAATCATCGATGACACAAACCAATGGGAATACACCCCATGCTCATAGATATAGAATCAATATTGTGAAAATTACCAGATTGCCAAAAGCAATCTATGAACTCAATGCAATTCCCATCAAAATACCATAATCATTCTTCACAGAACTGAAAAAAGCAATCCCAAAATTCAAATGCAACCAAAAAGGAGCCCACATAGCCAAAGCAAGGCTAAGCAAAAAGAACAAATCTGGAAGCATCACATTAACTGACTTCAACCTGTACCATAAGACCACAGTCACCAAAACAGCATAATACTGGTATAAAAATAGGCACATATACCAATGTAACAGCATAGAGAACCCAGAAATTAAGCCAAATACTTCAGCCAACTGATCTTTGACAAAGCAAACCAAAACATAAAGTGGGGAAAGGACACCCTATTCAATAAACGATTCTGGAAAAATTGGCAAGCTACATGTAGAAGAATAAAACTAGATCCCCATCTCTCACCTTATACAAAAACAAACTCGAGATTGATCAAAGACTTAAATCTAAGACCTAAAACTCTAAAGATTCTAGAAGATAACATCAGAAAAACTCTTCTAGACATTGTCTCAGGCAAAGACTTCATGACCAAGAACCCAAAAGCAAATGCAACAAAAACAAAGATAAATAGATGGGACTTAATTAACTAAAAAGCTTCTGCACAGCAAAAGAAATAATCAGCAGAGTTAAGAGACAACCCACAGAGTGGGAGAGAATCTTCACAATCTATACATCCAACAAAGGACTAATATCCAGAATCTGCAAAGAACTCAAACAAATCAGCAAGAATAAAATCAACAATCCCATCAAAAAGTGTGCTAAGGACATGAATAGACAGTTCTCAAAAGAAAATATACAAATGGCCAACAAACATATGAGAAAATGCTCAACATCACTAATTATTCAGGGAAATGTAAATCAAAACGACAATGCAATACCACCTCACTCCTGCAAGAATGGCCATAATCAAAAAATCAAAAAATAATAGATGTTGGCATGAATGTGGTGAAAAAAGAACACTTTTACACTGTTGGTGGGAATGTAAACTAGTACAACCATGATGAAAAACAGTGTGAAGATTCCTGGAGGGGGGAGGGATAGCATTAGGAGATATATCTAATGCTAAATGACGAGTTAATGGGTGCAGCACACCAACATGGCACATGTATACATATGTAACAAACCTGCACATTGTGCACATGTACCCTAAAACTTAAAGTATAATAATAATAAAATAAAATAAAATAATAAAAATAAAAATAAAGAACTTAAAGTAGATCTACTGTTGATCCAGCAATCCCACTGCTAGGTTCCAACCCAGAGGAAAAGAAGTCATTATATGAAAAAGATACTTGCACATGCATGTTTCTAGTGGCACAATTCGCAATTGCAAAAATATGCAACCAGCCCAAATGCCCATCAATCAACGGTGGATAAAGAAAATGTAGTATATATATATACCATGGAATACTACTCAGCCATAAAAAGGAATGAAGTAATGGCATTTGCAGCAACCTGGATGGAAGTGGAGACTATTATTCTAAGTGAAGTAACTCAGGACTGGAAAACCAAACGTCGTATGTTTTCACTCTGAAATGGTTTGGCTGTGTCCCCACCAAAATCTCATCTTGAATTGTAGCTCCCATAATTCCCATGTGCTGTGGGAGGGACCTGATTAGAGATAATTGAATTATGGAGGTTGTTTCCCCCATAATGTTCTCATGGTAGTAAATAAGTCTCACAAGATCTGATGGTTTTATAAGGGGAAACCCCTTTCACTTGGTTCTCATTCTCTCTTGCCTGCTACCATGTAAGACATGCCTTTCGCCTTCTGCCATGATTGTGAGGCCTCCCCAGCCATGTGGAACTGTGAGTCAATTAAACTCTTTCCTTTATAGACTACCCAGTCGTGGGTATGTCTTTATCAGCAGTGTGAGAACAAACTAATACACACTTATAAGTGGGAGCTAACCTATGAAGACACAAAGGCATAAAAATGGTACATTGGACTTTGGGGACTCGGGAGAAAGGGTGGGGGGTGACAAGGGATAAAAGACTACACATTGGGTACAGTGCACACTGTTCAGGTGATGGGTGCACCAAAAACTCAGAGATCACCATTAACAAACTTATTCATGTAATCAAACACCACCTGTTCCCCAAAAACCTCTTAAAATTAAAAAAAAACTTTAAAAAGGTAATATTATTTAATATTTTAATGAGGAAAAAAACCCTTGCTATTGTTAACTAAAATAAAAAATAAGTATGTCTCAGCTAATCTTTATTAAATAAATAAATAAGTAAAATTGACCCATCTGATAGAAACTTGATACTGGTGACCAGAGTCTAGTGAATCAGCTGGGTTGAGCAACAGTCAGGATGTGGGAGAGAATAGTCAGGAAATCTGATTTCTAGTCTTGGCTTGCTACTCATCACAGTTTTTCCCAGAAAAGTTCCTGTACCTCAGTTTTGTGGTCTGTAAAATGAGAGAATATTGCCTGGATACCTCACAAATTGATCATTTCAAGGGAAGCTTGGAAAATAAGGCAATATACAAACCTAAGAAATATGTTTTTGAGGCCAGATACTCTATGACATGGGTTGATAAACTACACCATTGGGCCCAGCCCAGCCTGCCATTGGCTCGTGTAGGTAAAGTCTTGTTGAAGGACAACCATGCCCATTTGTTTACTATTATCCATGTCTGCTTTGGCACAACAGCAGCAGAGCTAAGTCATCTGAGACCATATTGCCCACAAAGCCTAAAATATTTACTATCTAGCTCTGTATTAAAAAAAAAAAAAACTTGCCAACACTGGTCTATCACATAACTTTGAACTTCATAAATGAATGTATAAAGGTGATTTTAATGAATTATTTTATACTATGTCTACTGCATGTATCTTTGTCTTCCTTCTAAATCTCCTTCCTGATTATAAAGTGACATAGTAGAAAGTCTCCTTTTGATTTTGTGGCTTTTTAATTTGACTATAGTTCCCTTAAGAGACTACACAATGTTCATTGTATTTTAGGGATGCCCTCTTCAGAATTTACCTGTGGAATTCATTCATTGGAATGGCAATTCTTCCTTTAGTTAGGATGGATTTGAATGCTTGAAACACCTACATAGGTGGATGCAAATGTGAAGAAGAAACAATTTCAAGTGTTGTTTTGCCATCTTTGAGGCTTCCAGGCCCCAAAGGAGCCCTATGAATTCCCCTGCTCCCTGCCTTGCTTGTTCCCCTGTTGGCTGGACCAGTGTCCCCCATCAGTCTCCAACCTCACGTGTCTCCATCCCCTGCTACCCCGTGAAACAAAGAAGCCAATAACATCCTCCCACAGGCATCAGGGGCCACCACACCCCCTTGTTTCTACAAAGCCTGCCTCCATGCCCCTCTGGTCCACTCTGTTCCTGAGTGCACCCCTCATGTGGCCCTGCCTGGTGTGTGGTGTCATCTTCCCCAGGCAGGCTGTGGGTATATGTAACTAATAAACTGCCATTGATCACATCTGTCCAGCGCAAGGTGTCATGTGTTCAGCTACCTTGTGCGATTGAAGGGGTTGGGTATTCTTCCTCCACCAACATGGTGAATAACGATGATAGAACAGGGTTGCAGCTGGGAGCCACCAGCTGCCAGGCTATGGGTAAATCGTCTCTAAAGAAAGGATCTTGGCAAAGCACCACAGTCTTCATTAAAGTTAATCCCTTCCATTTCATAGATCAACTTGTTTTTTACATTAAGTTTGTCTCATTTGAGTAAAGCACTAGGATCACTGAGCACCAAAGAGATTCTTCCCTATGTCTATTGTGTGGCAGCAGGCCTACCTCCCACTGGTAATGAGTCAATTTTCCCTGCAGGTTGTGACTTTTCTCTTCTGGATGGTTTCTTGGAACTAAGTGATCAAGCAGCAGCCATAACTGGTGGAAGTAATTTCCTTCTGGAAGCCAGGACCTCTTAACATGTAGAGCATGAAATTGCAGGGACCAGAGCATAAATTTCAAGTGAGTCGAAGAGAGCCATGAAGAATGTGGTGTCATCTCTATTTTCCATTCCTTACACCAAATGAAGACACAGCTGTGTCATATAATAGTCATTGATTTAGGGTGTCTATGCTGTCCTGGAAAATAGCACCTGTGGTAAATTTAAAATGGCTGCAGATTTTTTGCAACTGATCCCACTGAGATGTCATTGAGAGGGAAGGTCTATTTCCCCTCCTCCTGAATCTGGGCCAGGGCTGTGACTTCTGTGGTTAGTAGTGTGCTACAGAAGTGATACCCCATGACTTTCAAGGCTGGGTCATAAGAAACCTTGCAGCTAGGCCTGGAATGTTTGCACTTGGGATCATCCCTCTTGGAACAAGCCATGAGGCTATGAGAAGCCACAGTGAGGGCTCCAGTTGATCACCCTGTTGGACTCCCAGCCAATAAGCAGCATCAACTTTAAGCTACTGTGGCTAGAGGGATGAGTTGGGGGAGAGGTACCAACACAATAATAGAAGATATGTGGTCTGGGCCACCTGCTCATGTAGCTTACTTGTACCTGCTGGATTTGTTCTTGCCTAAACCTACATGCACCATTTCTGTTTTATGATGAATTTCTTCTCGGCTCACTTGCCTATGCCTTTGTGGGTGTGACCCGATGCAGCTCATGATGGGGCACTGGTCAGTTGGTCACTTGATGCTCCATGGTCGAACACTGTGCCTCTACCAGAGCCCAGGACAGGGCATGACAGGAGCTACTTTTGGAATGCTTTATAGTTATCTCCTGTGATTGGTAATGTCCTTGCTCCCAGTAGATCCTAAAGAGATACATTCTGGTTATCCAGTTGAAGCTTGCCAAATGTTCCACACAGCATCTTTTCCCACATTTTTGATACCTACAGGGTCATACATCTGTCAGGTCAAATGGCAAAAATGGGAGGACCAGCTGTGCTGCAGCCTGGAAACGATGTAGATGCCAGCCTGGGCTCAGGTTCCACTCAAAAATGCATACCCTCCATGTCTCCTCTAAATGGGTACAATCAGTATTCCCAAGTGCCAAAGATGTTGACTCCATAATCCAGGGTGCCTGCCAAATTCTCGTCTTTCTTGACTGTGGGCAATACTAGATTTAACAATTCATCCTTTATTTCGAGGGGATGTCCCAGCAAGTCCCAGGCTTCCAGACACCTACAAATTTTGTGACTATGACAGATCCCTGAACCTTCATAACATTTATTTTTCCATCCTCTGAAGAATGTGAACATATGCCTTATCAAGTTCTCTAACATATTTGCCATTTCTTGTTCATCCAGCATGATTAAGATGATGCCATAGATACAGTGCACGTATGTAGTATCATAGACAATTCCTAGATGGTCTACGGATCTTCAGACTATAAAATGACAGATGGTGGGAGAGTTAACATAACCGCAGAGCAAGACTCTAAACATTTACCATTGTGCTTTTCACATAAACATAGGCTGTTTTTGATCCACCTGCCTGATAAAGATGTTAAAAATGTCTTCGCCATCTCATCAAATGCATACCTAAGAGAGGAAACTGTATTAATCATGGCTTAGTATGTGCAATTATCTGGTCCTTTTGATCCTTTCTTCTACCATCTGTCACAGCAACTCTGGCATTTCTGCTTCACTTACTCTGGGCCATTGATTTTCTCAAGAATTTCAAGAGCCATCCTGGCAATGTATCAGCCCCATTCCCATGGTTCTTGCCAGTTGTTATATCTTCTATTGTAAGGTATTGCTTCCACGTCCACAACCTCTCCTTCACCCAATTCTATGTTCTGCCCACCTTGATCCAGCACCCTTGGGACAACTCCCAAGCCTGCTAGCAGACCCTGGAGGACTTCGGATTATGAGCCTCCTCCTCACTTGGCAGCTCAGCATGACCCTCTTTGGGCTCTGCTGGGATTCGACACTTGTTATTAGATTGCTGCCAGAAACACCCTGAAGGGGAGGGCATTGTCTTTTAAGAAACCTGACTCTTTTGAGACCTCTGCATAATCTTCAAGCAAGGAGACATCTTTTAGCAAGATGGAATAGGCCACTTCTTTAGGACGAGCAATATGGGAGATGCTGGATGCTCAAGTTTCTCAAGAGCATCTACTCACCCACCCTAATCTCAGACCTCAGGTTTTCACTCTGTTATTGGGCTTAATTTTGTCTCCCCCAAAATATGTTGAAGTCCCAATCTCCAAGACCTGGGAAAGTGACCTTGTTTGGAAGTAAAGTCTTTACTGAGGTAATCAAGTTAAAATAAGATCATTACGGTGAACTGTAATCCAATATAACTGTTGTTCTTATACAAAGGGGAAATCTGGACACAGAAACAGACATGACACAGGGAGAACGCCATATGAAGATGAAGTCAGAGATTGGGATGACGCATCTAGATGCCAAAAAACACCAAAGATAGAAAACCACTAGAAGATAGGGAAGAGGCACAAAACAGATTCTCCCTCACAGTCCCCAGAAGGAACCCCCCCTGCCAACACTTCTCTCTGGGACCCCAGCCTGCAGAACCATAAGAAAACCTGTTCCTGTGGTTGAGCCACTCAGTCTGCAGTGCTACGTTACCAGAACCCAAGGACACTAATGCAAACTCCTTCCCTTCTGGGGTTCCCAGCCTAGCAGGAACTGCACTTCTATGTAGGTCTCTCTCGTGCCCGTTTGGATCATCTATTCTGGGGGAAGTTGTGTCATGAGCAGCCCCATGGAAAGGCCCACATGGTGAGCAAATGAAGCCTCCTGCCAAGTCACATAAGTGAGCTTGGGCACAGGACCTCCATCCCCCATTGAGATGGCCATGGCCCTGGCCAACAGCTTGACTGCAACCTCGAGAGAGACCTTGAGCCAGATCCACCCAGCTAAGTCAAGCCTATTCAGAATTTTTTTTTTTTTTTGAGACAGAGTTTTGCTCTTGTTGCCCAGGCTGTTGTGCAATGGCACAATCTCAGCTAACTCCACCTCCTGGGTTCAAGCGATTCTTCTGCCTCAGCCTCCCAAGTAGCTTGGATTACAGGTGCCCACCACCACGCCTGGCTAATTTTTTTGTATTTTTAGTAGAGATAGGGTTTCATCTTGTTGGCCAGGCTGGTCTTGAACTCCTGGCCTCAGGTGATCCATCCGCCTTGGGCTCCCAAAGTACTGGGATTACAGGCATGAGCCATCATGCTCAGCAAGCCTGTTCATAATTTTAAGCTGCTAAGGTTTGGGCTACACTGTAGTGCCACAATAGTTAATACAGATGGCCTTCAGGATTTCAGAGACTGAGACATTTTCATCTGTATTCCTCATTAACAAGCTCATTTGAAGGGTAGCACAAGGTTAGGACATTTTTACTGGGAACAGAGCAGTTTGTTGTGTGAAAAATTAATGTGCTTAAGATAGCTGAATAGGAACAGCTCCAGTCTGCAGCTCCCAGCGAGACTGATGCAGAAAGCAGGTGATTTCTGCATTTCCAACTGAGGTACATGGCTCATCTCATTGGGACTGGTTAGACAGTGGGAACAGCCCACAGAGGGTGAGCTGAAGCAGGGTGGGGCATCGCCTCACCTGGGAAGTGCAAGGAGTCGGGAACTCCCTCCCCTAGCCAAGGGAAGCCCTGAGGGACTGTGTTGTGAGGAACAGTGCTATCAGGCCCAGACGCTATGCTTTTCCCGTGGTACTCACAACCTGCAGACCAGGAGATTCCCTCCGGTGGCTACACCATCAGGGCCCTGGGTTTCAAGCACAAAACTGGGCGGCCATTTAGGCAGACACCAAGCTAGCTGCAGGAGTGTTTTTTCATACCCCAGTGGTACCTGGAATGCCAGTGAGACAGAACCATTCACTCCTCTGGATAAAGGGTTGAAGCCAGGGACCCAAGTGGTCTAGCTCAGCAGATCCCATCCTCACAGAGCCCAGCAACCTAAGATCCACTGGCAGTCTGAAAATCCAGCAGTCTGAATTTCACCAGGGACACTCGAGCTTGGTTGGGGGAGGGGCGTCTGCCATTACTGAGGCTTGAGTAGGCAGTTCCCCCTCACAGTCTAAACAAAGCCACAGGAAAGTTCAAACTGGGCGGAGCCCACCACAGCTCAGCAAAGCCACTGTAGCCAGACTGCCACTCTAGATTTCTTCTCTCTGGTCAGGGCATCTCAGAAGGAAAGGCAGCAGCCCAGTCAGGGGCTTATAGATAAAAGTCCTGTCTCCCTGGGACAGAGCACCTAGGGGAAGGGGCGGCTATGGGTGCAGCCTTAGCAGACTTAAACATTTCTGCCTGCTGGCTCTGAAGAGAGCAGCAGCTCTCCCAGCACAGCACTCAAGCTCTGCTAAGGGACAAACTGCCTCCTCAAGTGAGTCCCTGACACCCATGACTCCTGACTGGGAGACACCTCCCAACAGGGGTTGACAGACACCTCATACAGGACAGCTCTGGCTGGCAACTAGCAGGTGCCCCTCTGGGATGAAGCTACCAGAGGAAGGAACAGACAGCAATCTTTGCTGTTCTGCAGCCTCTGCTGGTGGCACCCAGGAAAACAGGACCTGGAACGGACCTCCAGCAAACTCCAGCAGACCTGCAACAGAGAAGCCTGATTGTTAGAAGGAAAACTAACAAACAGAAAGGAATAGCATCAACATCAACAAAAAGAACGTCCACACAAAAACCCCATCCAAAGGTCACCAGCATCAAAGACCAAAAATAGATAAATCCACAAGACAGGGAAAAAACAGCACAAAAAGGCTGAAAATTCCCAAAACCAGAATACTTCTTCTCCTCCAAAAGATCACAACTCCTTGCCAGCAAGGGAACAAAACTGGATGGAGAATGAGTTTGACGAACTGACAGAAGTAGGCTTCAGAAGGTAGGTAGTGACAAACTCCTCCAAGCTAAAGGAGCATGTTCTAACCCAATACAAGGAAGCTAAGAACCTTGATAAAAGGTTACAGGAACTGCTAACTAGAATAACCAGTTTAGAGAAGAACATAAATGATCCCATGGAGCTGAAAAACACAGCACAAGGATTTCATGAAGCATACACAAGTATCAATAGCCAAATTCATCAAGTGGAAGAAAGGATATCAGAGATTGAAGATCAACTTAATGAAATAAAGCATGAAGACAAGATTAGAGAAAAAAGAATGAACAAAGCTTCCAAGAAATATGGGACTATGTGAAAAGACCAAACCTACGTTTGATTGGTGTACCTGAAAGTGACAGGGAGAATGGAACCAAGTTGGAAAACACTCATCAGGATATTATCCAGGAGAACTTCCCCAACCTAGCAAGACAGGCCAACACTCAAATTAAGGAAATACAGAGAACACCACAAAGATACTCCACAAGGAGAGCAACCCCAAGACAATAATCATCAGATTCACCAAGGTTGAAATGAAGGAAAAAAATGTTAAGGGCAGCCAGAGAGAAAGGTCGGGTTACCCACAAAGGGAAGCCTATCAGACTAACAGCAGATCTCTCTGCAGAAACTGTACAAGCCAGAAGAGAATGAGGGCCAATATTCAACATTCTTAAAAGAATTTTCAACCCAGAATTTCATACCCAGCCAAACTAAGCTTTAGAAGTGAAGGAGAAATAAAATCCTTTACAGAGAAGCAAATGCTGAGCGATTCTGTCACCATCAGGCCTGCCTTACAAGAGCTCCTGAAGGAAGCACTAAACATGGAAAGGAAAAACCAATACCAGCCACTGCAAAAACATACCACATTGTAAAGACCATCAACACTATGAAGAAACTGCATCAACTAATGGGCAAAATAACCAGCTAGCATCATAATGACAGGATCAAATTCACACATAACAGTATTAACCTTAAATGAAAACGGGCTAAATGAAGACACAGACTGGCAAATTGGCTAAAGAGTCAAGACTCATTGGTGTGCTGTATTCAGGAGACCAATCTCACGTGCAAAGACACAGATACACTCAAAATAAAAGGATAGAGGAAGATTTACCAAGCAAATGGAAAGCAAAAAAAAAAAAAAAAAAGCAGGAGTTCTAATCCTAGTCTCTGATAAAACAGACTTTAAACCATCAAATATCAAAAAAAGACAAAGAAGGGCATTACATAATGATAAAGGGATCAATGCAACAAGAAGAGCTAACTATCCTAAATATATATGCACCCAGATTCATAAAGCAAGTTCCTAGAGACCTACAAAGAGACTTAGACTCCCACACAATAATAGTGGGAGACTTTAACACCCCACTGTCAATATTAGACAGATCAAAGAGACAGAAAATTAAGGAGGATATTCAGGATTTGAACTCAGCTCTGGACCAAGTGGACCTAATAGACATCTACAGAACTCTCCACCCAAAATTAACAGAATATACATTATTCTCAGCATCACATTGAACTTTTTATAAACTTGACCATATAATTGGAAGTAAAACACTCCTCAGCAAATGCAAAAGAACAGAAATCATAACAAACAGTCTCTCAGACCACAGTGCAATCAAATTAGAACTCAGGATTAAGAAACTCACTCAAAACCGCACAACTACATGGAAACTAAACAACCTGCTCCTGAAAGACTATTGGGTAAATAACGAAATTAAGGTAGACATAAATAAGTTCTTTGAAACAAGTGAGAACAAAGACACAATGTACCAGAATCTCTGGGACACAGCTAAAGCAGTGTTTAGAGGGAAATTTATAGCACTAAACGCCCATAGAAGAAAGCAGGAAAGATAAAATTGACACCCTAATATCACAATTGAAAGAACTAGAGAAGCAAGAGCAAACAAATTCAAAAGCCAGCAGAAAATAAGAAATAACTAAGATCAGAGCAGAACTGAAGGAGATAGAGACACAAAAAAACCCTTCAAAAAAATCAATGAATCCAGGAGCAGGCTTTTTGAAAAGATTAACAAAATAGATAGACTGCTAGCCAGACTAATAAAGAAGAAAAGAGGGAAGAATCAAATAGACACAACAAAAAATTATAAAGGGGATTTCACCACTGATCCCACAGAAATGCAAACTATCATCAGAAAACACTATAAACACCTCTATGCAAATAAACTAGAAAATCTAGAAGAAATGGATAAATTCCTGGACACACACACCCTCCCAAGTCTAAACCAAGAAGAAATTGAATCCCTGAATAGGCCAATAACAAGTTCTGAAATTGAGGCAGTAATTAATAACCTACCAACCAAAAAAAAAAAAAAAAAGCCCAGGACCAGACGGATTCACAGCTGAATTCTACCAAAGGTAGAAAGAGGAGCTGGTACCATTCCTTCTGAAACTATTCCAAACAATAGAAAAAGAAGGCCTCCTTCCTAACGCATTTTATGAGGCCAACATCATCCTGATACCAAAACCTGGCAGAGATACAACAAAAAAAGAAAATTTGGGGCCAATATGCCTGATGAACATCAATGCAAAAATCCTCAATAAAATACTGGCAAAGTGAATCCAGCAGCACATCAAAAAGCTTATCCACCACTATCAAATCAGCTTCATCCCTGGGATGCAAGGATGGTTTAACATACACAAATCAATAAACGTAATCCATCATATAAACAGAACCAATGACAAAAACCACATGATTATCTCAACAGATGCAGAAAAGGCCTTTGATACAATTCAACATCACTTCATGCTAAAAACTCTCAATAAACTAGGTATTGATGGAACCTATCTCAAAATAATAAGAGCTATTTATGACAAACCCACAGCCAATATCATACTGAATGGGCAAAAGCTGGAAGCATTCCCTTTGAAAACTGGCACAAGACAATGATGCCCTCTCTCACCATTCCTATCCAACATAGTATGGGAAGTTCTGTCCAGGGCAATTAGGCAAGAGAAAGAAATAAAGCGTATTCGAATAGGAAGAAAGGAAGTCCAACTGTCTCTGTTTGCAGATGACATGATTGTATATTTAGAAAATCCCATCATCTCAGCCCCAAATCTCCTTAAGCTGATAGGTAACTTCGGCAAAGTCTCAGTATACAAAATCAATGTGCAAAAATCACTAGCACTCCTAGACCAATAATAGACAAACAAAGAGCCAAATCATGAGTGAACTCCCATTCACAATTGCTACAAAAAGAATCAAATACCTAGGAATACAACTTACAAGGAATGTGAGGGACCTCTTCAAGGAGAACTACAAACCACTGCTCAAGGAAATAAGAGAAGACACAAACAAATAGAAAAACATTCCATGCTCATGGATAGGATGAATTGATATCATGAAAATGGCCATACTGCCCAAAGTAATTTACTGATTCAATGCTATCCCCATCAAGCTACCACTGACTTTATTCACAGAATTAGAAAAAACTACTTTAAATTTTATATGGAACCAAAAAAGAGCGTGTATAGCCAAGACAATCCTAAGCAAAAAGAATAAAGCTGGAGGCATCATGCTACCTGACTTCAAACTATACTACAAGGCTACAGTAACAAAAACAACATGGTACTGGTACCAAAACAGATATATAGACCAATGGAACAGAACAGAGGCCTCAGAAATAACATTACACATCTACAACCATCTGATCTTTGACAAACCTGACAAAAATAAGCAATAGGGAAAGGATTCTCTATTTAATAAATGGTGTTGGGAAAACTGGCTAGCCATATACAGAAAACTGTAACTGGACCCCTTCCTTACACCTTATACAAAAATTAACTCAAGATGGATTAAATGCTTAAACATAAGACCTAAAACCATAAAAACCCTAGAAGAAAACTTAGGCAATACCATTCAGGACACAGGCATGGGCAAAGACTTTATGACTAAAACACCAAAAGCAAGGACAACAAAAGCCAAAATTGACAAATGGGATCTAATTAAACTAAAGAGCTTCTGCACAGCAAAAGAAACTATCATCAAAGAGTACAGGCAACCTAAAGAATGGGAGAAAATTTTTGCAATCTATCCATCTGACGAAGGGCTAATATCTAGAATCTACAAGGAACTTAAATTTACAAGAAAAAAACAACCCCATCAAAAAGTGGGTGAAGGATATGAACAGACACTTCTCAAAAGAAGACATTTATGTGGCCAAGAAACATATTAACGAAAGGTCATCATCCCTGGTCATCAGAGAAATGCAAATCAAAACCACAATAAGATATCATCTCACATCAGTTAGAATGGGATCATTAAAAAATCAGGAAACAACAGATGCTGGAGAGGATGTGGAGAAATAGGAACACTTTTACACTGTTGGTGGGAGTATAAATTAGTTCAACCATTATGGAAGACAGTGTGGTGATTCCTCAAGGATCTAGAACCAGAAATACCATTTGACCCAGCCATCGCATTACTGGGTATATACCCAAAGGATTATAAATCATGCTGCTATAAAAACACATGCACATGTATGTTTATTGCAGCACTATTTGCAATAGCAAACACTTGGAACCAACCCAAATGTCCAACAATGATAGACTGGATTAAGAAAATGTAGCACATATACAACATGGAATACTATGTAGCCATAAAAAAGGATGAATTCATGTCCTTTGCAGGGACATGGATGAAGCTGGAAACCATCATTCTCAGCAAACTAACACAGGACAGTAAACCAAACGCTGCATGTTCTCACTCATAAGTGGGAGCTGAACAATGAGAACACATGGACACAGGGAGGGGAACATCCCCCACTGGGGCCTGTTGGTGGAAGCGGAGCTAGGGGAGGGATACAATTAGGAGAAATACCTAATGTAGATGACGGGTTGATGGGTGCACCAAACTTCCATGACACAAGTATACCTATATAACAAACCTACATGTTCTGCACACATATTCCAGAACTTAAAGTACATTTTTTAAAAAAAGAAAATTCTCAAATCAGTCATTCAACATTTGGAAGTTACATTTTCAAAATGTATTGCTGTGAAGGGTCAAAAATAAACAAAAATTATATGGTAAAAAAAATCAATGTGCTTGAGCACTAAGGAACAAAGATTCAGTCCTTTAACACAAAGATAATCATAGATTACTGTGCTCACCTACACCCCCTTCTCAGGGCCATTGCACTCAAATCCAGCTGCTGAATATATGGGCTGAGAGCTCACAGCTGCACTTCCCACTGGAATTACCCTCAGCCACGTAGAACGGCATCAGCCACAGTTATGACCTGTCAGGACGTATCAATTCAGGGATACAAAGGATGAGCCATTTGCTTCAAACTGGGAGAAATACGAAGATACATCCGCACTCCAGGCAGAACTGGCTGGAGCCACAGTTGCAACCACACTGCAGTTCAGTTTTTCCCTCTGCCCAATCCTGCATACCCTACTTCCTCACCATTTCAGTGGTTAGTCCCCCTTGTCATTATTCTGTACATTGTGCCTTCTTCTTTTCTCAATTAAAGAAGCTGGTGCTTTGTGATGTTTGTTAACTTTCAAAAAAAAAAAAAAAGGAAAGGTTTCAGTTTGGTACACTCTTTTCTACATTCTTCTTCTCTGATTTTAACGTTAGTATTTCCTTCTGTGTGCTTTCTCTTGGTTTGCTTTGTTTCCTTTGGATCCCTAGTTTTCTGAACTGATACTTCATTCATTCATTTTCACTCCTATTGATCAGTATTTAGTCCTACGACTTTTCTTCTAATCACTGCTTTAAATACATCACATAGATTTGATAGGTCGTTTCCACTATCATTAGTTTTTAGAAATTCTTTAATATCAATTTGCATTTCCCCTTTTACCAAGGGTTATTTAATAAAATTTTACTAGATGGAGTGGATCTTTTTTCTTTCAGGATTTTGTTAATAATCTCGAGTTTTATTGTATTGTAAAATAAAAATTTGTTTATAGTATTTTACTTTTTGGAACTATTTGTTAATATACAGTTAATTTTTGTAAATATTCCATGTAAACTTGAGAATAAGGCATATTCTCTGTTATGAGAATATCTAGTTTGGTATGTATCCACAGATTATCTTGATAATATGATTTAGGTCTCCCATATCCTTACTGATTTTTGTCAGCATAATCTGTCCTGTACTGAAACTGATGTGTTGATATCTCCTCTCTGTTTCTGTTACATCTCCTTGCATCTCCCGTAATTTTTATTTCATAAACATGGTTATTGTGTGAATTGGTATAGACAAGTTTATTACCATTGTATCTCCATTAAAAATTATGTATAGCATTTTAAAACATCCTTATTTGTCACATTTAATACTTTCAGACTTCAATTCTAATATTTGGATTAGCAATCTCTTCTCACATTGTTTTCACTCGCCTGGTATACTTTTTCATCTCTTTATATTTAAGCTTTCTGAAGTATTTCATTATAGGTGTATCTCTTGTTAGATAAGTCTTCCATTGTATAACAAATTAAAATCTTTGTATTGGCCAGGTGCGGTGGCTCACGCCTGTAATCCCAGCACTTTGGGAGGCCGAGGCGGGCAGATCACAAGGTCAGGAGATAGAGACCATTCTGGCTAACACGGTGAAACCCTGTCTCCACTAAAAATAGCAAAAATTAGCTAGGCATGGTGGTGGACGCCTGTAGTCCCAGCTACTTGGGAGGCTGAGGCAGGAGAATGGAGGGAACCCGGGAGGCGGAGCTTGCAGTGAGCCAAGATCACGCCACTGCACTCCAGCCTGGGAGACAGCAAGACTCTGTCTCAAAAAAGTAAATAAAAATAAAAATAAATAAAATCTTTGTATTTTAACGGTGCATTCATAATTGTCAATACGACTACTACTCCAAATAGTAACTTGGTCATAATATTTTAAGTATTATGTTATTTTTGCTTTGTTCTTTTCTCTGCATGACATTTGTGTTTTGCTCTTTATTTTTAAAACCTTTATTCTTTTGTATTTAGGAATTTTGTATTTTTGTCGTAGTGTTTGTCTTCGTACCTATGTTTTTTTTTTAGTAGCACCAGCTCTGTTTTCTTATTTAAGTTTTTCCTATCTGATATATCAATATTTAGTGATATACTACAACCCCCACCTACTTTCTAAAAGACATCGAATGGTTCATTTTTCCTTTCCCTCTATCTTTTCCTCTCATTGTTAAAGTCATATTATTTCTATTTTTCATAACGCGTAACATTTGTATGCTAGTCTTTCTTCCTTGCCTCTGCCTTTGCTTTAGCCTTGTATGTACAATTATATTGCTATGCAGATGACTGGTCGTTTTGCTGAAATTTTTATAATCATCTCTTATTCCAATGAAGCTCACCCCCTGTTAGACACACAATTCCCTATGTTGCCGTGTGTCTAAAATGGCTTTCTGTAATCTTGGCACTTAGACAGTTTGACTGGAAATAAAGATCCTTTTCCACATTTCCTTTCACATGGATTTTTTTTATTCTGTTCCATTTTTGCTTTGCCTTTTTATGTTGTTTTTAAGAATTCTAATTACAGTTTATTTTTCTCTCATATGTTACTTAATGTTTTTACCTGAAAGTATTGGGATTAGACTTGTGCTCTAAATTTAAAACTTAGTTAAAAAGAAGACATTTATATAGCAGTGAATTTTAAAAGACAATAAATAACTAAATTCTAAAACTGGTCTAATAAAAAAAGTGCTTGTTTTATCTCGGAAGTCTAATGGTTTTACTAGAGTACGTCTTGAAGTTCATCAGTCATTCCTGCTTTATTTTCCCAGGTATTCAGTGATCTCCTTCATTATGTAAATTTGTGTTATTTTATTACTGGAAAGTTTTCTGGATTAGATTTAAATATTAATTCTGTTCTATTGTTTGGTTTTCTACATCAATAACTTCAATTTTATGTATGTTGTTTCTTATTTATCGTCCAGTCAACCACTCTCTACTGGGCCTTTTTACATCTTCCTTTACCTTATTTTCATTTGCAGATTATTTTCTTGCATTTCATCAATTCACTTTATTATCTTCCATTTCAGTCTTCTTCAATCTGAGATGATTTTGTCTTTTCTTTTATCATTTCTTTGCTAAGTTCAATCAACTCAGTTCATTTTTTTCTGCTTTTTCTATTTTTGCTTTCAGTTTTCAGATTTCTAATTCAAAGTGGTTCTTCAGATTTGAGATTTGTTTTAGTATATTTAACTCATTTTGAATCATTTCTTACATTTTTATTTTTCTTCATGGTTGTTTCTGGTGAGAAGTTTCATCCAGCTGAAATGTGTTAATTCTCACTTTTTGTGTCTTTGTGGTAACTTTGCATAGACTTATTCCATTTCATCCTGTGTCCAGAATTGGTTCCTTCTGGTGGGTTCTTGGTCTCGCTGACTTCAAGAACGAAGCTGTGGACCCTCCCGGTGAGCTGTTACAGTTCTTAAAGATGGTGTGTCCGCGGTTTGTTCCTTCAGATGTTCAGATGTGTCCTGAGTTTCTTGCTTCCAGTGGGTTCATGGTCTCACTTACTTCAGGAGTGAAGCCCCAGACCTTTGCAGTGAGTGTTATAGCTCTTAAAAGCAGTGCATCTGGAGTTGTTTGTTCCTCCCCGTGGGTTGGTGGGTTCGTGGTCTCACTGACTTCAGGAATGAAGCCACAGACCCTCTGGTGAGTGTTACAGCTCATAAAGGTAGTGCAGACCCAAAGAGTGAGCATCAGCAAGATTTATTGTGAAGAGTGAAAGAAGAAACCTTCCACAGCATGGAAAAGGACCCAACTGAGTTGCTGCTGCAGGCTCCAGTGGCCAGCTTTTATACCCTTATTTGGCCCCACCCACATCCTGCTGATTGGTCCATTTTACAGAGCACTGATTCTTCCACTTTACAGAGTGCTGATTGGTGCATTTTACAGAGCGCTGATTGGTGCATTTACAATCCTTTAGTTAGATGCAGAGTGCTGATTGGTGTGTTTACAATCCTCTAGCTAGACAGAAACTTCTCCAAGTCCCCACTTGACCCAGAAGCCCCACTAGCTTGACTTCTCAATACTATTGATTTTGCATATGTGTGGTGGTTTACAAGATTTCTAGTTTAATGGCTTGTCATCCTCCTCTGTCTGTATAGCACAGTCTAGATTTTTTCAGGGATGAGATTTCTGTTGATGCAGGAAGTGGTTATGTACCCTCTGACTTTCATGTTAACCCTTTGCCTTGTAAGACTGTAACTTTTCCTTCCACTTCTTTTATTTTTTACCACCCAGTCACTGGAGTTCCTCCCTGTTAGTTTTTCATCTTTTTCTCTCAGAAGCTGTACCTTTTGAAGACTGCCACTTCAAATCACATGTATTATAAATCTCTTCCCTGTAATCAGCACTGTGATGCAGTAATGCACATTTTTTCCGTATTTTCACAGTTAGGATAACTTTATCATCCTGGTTGTGGTTTCAGAAAGATTTTAGATCTGCTGCTCACTCCCTTCTTCTCTCTTCTATACAAGATTATTTTTTAAATTTTTATTAGACTGCCTTTGCCTACAAGAAAGGCTTGCGGCAGAGCCTGAGTTTCATGTGGTTCTCAAGGTTCTTCCCTTGTGCAGTCTTCTGTATTGTGGTGCATGGATTTAGGCAGCTATCATTGTCCCCAGGTACCTAGAAGAAAACAAGTACTTTTTTTAGAGATCTGTATAGTCTTAACGTATGCTCTAAATTTACAACTTAATTAAAAAGAAGCCATTTATACAGCAGTGAATGTTAAAAGATGATAACTAAATTCTAAAACTGGTCTAATAAAAAACTTTACAGGAATTTGGATATGAGAATGAATTTTGAGAGACAGGCTATGGCACAGTGTTTAAGAAGGCAGGCTCTGGAGTCGGTCAGCAGTGAGTTTGAATCACAGCCCTGCTACTCACCAGCTGTGCTGTCTCAGGTAAGGATTTTTATACTCATTTTACAGATCAGGAAGCTGAGGTCTAGAGAGTTAATCACATACCTACCCTCACTGAATACTAATAGCTATGTGAAATAATGCACAAAAAGGGCTTTCGTTAGAGTTTATGATGCATAGCAAATGTTCACAACGTATTAGCCATTATTATTAACAAAATAATGAAAGAAATTAGGAAGGGCTTCATAGAGTATCAGGGCTTAATGTGTACATTAAAACCTAGGTGATAATGCTGAAAGGGGTTCCTAGGAGAGTTATAGCATAAGTAAAGATGTAGGAGTGATCTGTGGGCCTGGCACATGTGCAAAAGATGGTGACGGGGGAGCTGCAGGAAAATGAGACAATCCTTTCCCCCATCTGATGATTTATTTTGGAAAAGCAGTGGTGGAGAAGATTGGATTGATTTGTGTGCCTGATTGTGGATGGAATTGAATGAGTTGGAGGACTTAGGATTTACCTAATCCAGAGCTACTGGAGAAACTGGACCAGATAAAATCAACAATATGCTCTAATACAAATGTGTTCTGAGTCTATATACATTTGGAATGATTATATTCAGTAAAGCTAACATAATTTCCCTATGTAAAAATACTCTGAGCTTCAGTAAGCTGGTTTGCATAATGAATCTTCAAACTGCAGATATCATATTCAGCAATATTTCTGAAACTTGAGTATCGTCTGTGACCCTTTTAACGTAAAAATAAAATAAAACACAGAGGTGCCAGTTTGACTACGGCAGAAATAGAACTCAGAACAGGGCTGGACACGGTGACTCACACCTGCAATCCCGGCACTTTGGGAGGCCGAGGTGGGCGGATCATCTGAGCTCAGGAGTTCGAGACCAGCCTGGCCAATATGGTGAAACCCCATCTCTACTAATACAAAAATTAGCTGGACATGGGGGCAGGCATCTGTAATCCTGGATACTCAGGAGGCTGAGGCAGGAGAATGGCTTGAACCCTGAGGCAGAGGTTGCAGTAAGCGGAGATCATGCCGCTGCACTCCAGCCTGGGTGACAGAGCAAGAGACTCCATCTCAAAAATAATAATAATAATAATAATAATAATAAAATAAGAACTCAGATCAGTCTGAAATTGGCCTACTAAGGGATGCTGTTTGAAAACTGACCATTGCCACTTCATCCAGGAGCAACTGAAAGACCTAGAGGACATTAAACTCTCACTATAAAGGCTGAATTTTTCACCTGATGCAATCCTCTTTCCACATGAGGGGCATTGTTTATTGCCCTCTACATGGTGAGGTCTGAAGATATAAGAAGCCATTAATTCATAAGCTTTCCCCAGTTATCTTCACACATGTCTGTAACCTTTTCATTCAAGTCATCTTGCACCCTAAGATTGTCTATGGACACCTTCCTATCGATCACATCGCCCTCTGCTTGGGTTTAAATGTGGTCCCTGAAGGTTCATGTGTTGGAAACTTGGTTGCCGTTGTGGCGGTGTGGAGCGGCGAGGCTTTGGGTCTTGAGGGCCTGCCCTTGTGAGTGGATTAACTCTGTTATCACAGGAGTGCTGCTTCCACCACATGCTGTGTCTTAGCCTCCATGCCAGGAAGCAGGGCAGGCTCCTCTGTTCGTGGAACCCTGCGGTGGAATAAACATCAACTCTTTTTTAAAAAAATTTTTAGTTTTTAAATTTTGTGGGTTCATAGTATGTGTATATATTTATGGAGTATATGAGACACTTGTTACGGGCATGCAGTGCGTAATAATCACATCACGGAGAATGGGAATATCCATCCCCTCAAGCATTTATCCTGTGTGTTACAAACTATCCAATTACACTTTTAGTTATTTTTTAATGTATAAGTAAATTATTTTGACTATAGTAACCCTGTTTTGCTATCAAATACTAGTTTTATTCATTCTTTCTAACTTTTTTTGTACTCATTTAACCATCTCAACCTCCCCAACATCCACTATACCCTTCCCAGCCTCTGGTAACCATTATTTTTCCCTCTATCTCCATGAATTCAATTGTTCTGGCTTTTATATCCCACAAATAAGTGAGAACGTGCAATGTTTTCCTGTGCCTGGTTTATTTCACTTAACATGATGACCTCCAGTTCCATCCATGTCATTCCAAATGACAGGATTTCATTCTTTTTATGGCTGAATAGTACTCCATTGTGTGCATGTACCACATTTTTTTTATCCATTCATCTGTAGATGGACACTTAAGTTACTTCCAAATCTTGGCTATTGTGAACAGTGCTACAATAAACATGGGAGTGGAGCTATCTCTTCAATATACTAATTTCCCTTCTTTCCCCTGCTATTTTCCTGGTATATACCCAGCAGTGGGATTGCTGGATCCTATAGTAGCTCTATTTTTTCTTCTGGAGAAACCACCAAACTGTTCTCCATAGTGGTCATACTAATTTACATTCTCACCAACTGTATACAATAGTTCCCTTTTCTCCACATCCTCTCCAGGACTTGTTATTACCTGTCTTTTGGATAAAAGCAAATGCTGACTCTTGCAAAACCAAATGGACTCCATTCTCTCATTCCTCTGTCTCCTGTGATGCCTGTACCCATCCTACCTCCATACTCAAACTACCAAGCCTCCAATACACCTTGGATTCTGCATTACTAGGAGTGTGGTTTCTCTGGGGGTTAATTTATCATGAAACAGTCATATTGCCTCAAAGAAAAACCAAAATACTGAACACGTGAGCTTGTGTAATCTTTTAGTGGTAACTTTAGAAATGGTCCCACAACAAGGCTCAAAAGAGCTCCCCCAGCTCTTATGGAGTCTGCAGTACTCCAAGGCACAACTCTTCTGCGTCTGTGTCTCTATTGAGGGGCATGCCCATCTGGAGGGGCTCCAGCATCCTTTGCCTTGTCTCAGAGCCTGCAGAAATGACTCGTTTGTCTTCCCAAAAGCCTACAATGCATCAGCTGTGCCTTGAAGCTGCTGTGATGGTCCTTGTTTATCCTAGATGGACAGCAGAGTTTGGGTTAGAGCTAGTGGATTCACCTTCACTCTCTAGGAACAGTTTCCATCTCACAAACTCAGAGTCAAACGTAAGGGTCTTAAACATCATGATAAGCCTCTCGTGAAATCTGTAGATAATCTAATCTTATCAGCCAAGGCTAACAAGACTGCATCTGCCCTCTTTCTCCCTCTCTCTTCTCCTGTGTTGATCACCAGGTGTCTGTCCAGGAGCTGGCCAGCACATAGAAGTACTCTTCAACTCGGTGCTGTAAATCAAAAAGCATCTGAGACAGGTCTCAATCAATGTAGTTTATTTTGCAAAGGTTAAAGACATGCCTGAGAGGGAACTTATTGCCTTTCTTTAAAGATGATTTTGAGAACTTCAATAACCAATGGGGCAAAGCAGGCTGGAGAGGAAAGAGGGAGGGTACGGTCACATTACTGAATCCACGTGATGCAAGAAAAAAAGGAGCAGGTAGGGGAACTTTATGCATTCATCTTCTCACACTCAGCACATCGGCACTTTACACAAGATAAGGTGAACATATAGTAGGTACTTGGAGGGAAATTTAACTTTTTGTTTGTAGCTCTTTGCTTAAGAACAAAAGGAAAGGCAGTTTCTTGCATGACTCGGCTTTCAGCTTGATTTTTTCTTTTGGCAGAGTGAATTGCAAATCCCAAGCGTTTATTTTCTTTTCACAGTGCCATCAGAGGCTACTGGCATTTCCTAATTCAACAGGAATTTTGAGAAGACAACTCATCTCTCTCTACCTATTTTGCAAGAGTATTACTGGTATTGTTTTGAAAAAGAATTGGCTTGGATTCAAAGGGCTGTACTCTATCCATGTTACAAGCAATTCACAAGTATGTTTGTTGATTCTAGACTTGGTTACCTCCTATAGTAGCTGTGATGCTCAGCCCAAAAATTCAAGAGAGATAAACAACAGCAACAACAATATTCCTTTTGTCCACCGTCTTCATTACTTACTGAGGTCCCCATTCCACCAGAACTCTGTTCTGATTAGGATTTTCCCATCTCCAAAGTGCCCAGGCATTTGTGGAGGAGAATCAGTCCTCAGCCACCAGCCCACACAGCTTGCTCCCGAGGTGTCCACAGGGCCCCTCCCTGCTGTAAGTGGACCACCAGCATCTTCAGAAACACTGTCAGTCCCGTCCTTCCAGAGGTTCTGTGCAGCCAGCTCCCTTTGAGCTCTGGCTGCAGCTCCCTTTGGGCTCTGGCTGCAGCTCCCTCTGGTCTCTGGCTACAGCTTCCTCTGGGCTCTGGCTGCATCTCTAGCAGAAATTCTGAGTAACAGGAGCCAAAAGTCAGTTTTGGTCTCAGTACTGGTCACTCCCTTGCTTCTGCAAGATTTTCCTAATTTGCCCCAAATTCTCCTAAGCTCTCAGCAGGGAGGATGGGTCATACACACCACTTTCCCTTAAACTCTCCCACACACTTACTTTCTTGACACGAAATATTAAGCCTGCTCCTTGCTCATATGGGTGAATGGATAAGGGGAAATTGTGGGAGGAAAAAGGAATGAGTCATAAATTAATATTGTAAAACATCATTTTGCTGTATGTGTAAAATATACTGATGAAAAAGGAGAGAAAACAAAATTGTTCCCACACAGGGACAATCATAACCACTGCAGTGGAGCATCCTTTCACAGGTGAGATTGGGAAAAAATTATCAGTAAAGCTTGCCTTTGAAATTCAATCGAACTGTGCCAGATGGACCCCTGACAATTACCCATCACCAGGCATGAAATTCTGAGTAACAGGAGCCAAAATTCTGTATGAAGGTGGTTTTACTGCAGAGGTAAGGAAAGATGACAAAGAACATCCTTTACTGCTGGGAAGGAAGAAAGTGGTCCTGTTGTGGTGCCTGCTAAACCTCAGCACTTGGTGGATCTGACAATGCCCAGTTCTTGATGGGCAGCTCGAGTCACATGGCATTTGATGACCCATGGTCACAGCATGCAGTGCCTACTAGGAGCAGGGAAGTGAGACAGGGAAGGCAGCAAAGGCAATAACAGTGCATTCATGAGTGTTTTATTGCTGTGAGAAGGTGAGGACCCAACGCCCCTCTGAACCTTCCTATTGAGGGCCAAGGCTGCTGGCATATTTGTATATAATCTCCCATCCCTCATAAGTCAAGAGGAGGCAGAGGCACAGGGAGTCTTTGTCATGCAGGACCATTCCCTGGGTCTCTGGGGCAGGACAGGGGATCTGAGTAGGACACCAAGTGGCAGTCAGGGCACAGGCATGTGGCAAGACAAATTGGGAAGATGACAGAGAAAGAGGAAAAGAATCACAAGAAAGGACAAAGCTGAGGCTGCCTCTGTCCCAAATAAGGCAGTCAAATTCAAGCGTCCCCTAAAGGTTGCTCTCCTTCTGCACGCAGCCACTCTGCAAACAGTCTCAATACTTCTACAATTCCATCTTCAATACAAAGAAAACAACAAAGGCATAAGCCCTAGTTGAGCTCCATATCAACACAGTCTTACCAGACAGCTTCTGCTGCACAGTAGGTAAGAGCAGAGCCTGGGACCACTCTGTCTGCATCCAAAGTCCTGCTCTGACTTTGGGTGAGGTTTGGTACATCTGGTTGCTTCAGGTTCCTCTTCTGTAGACCAGGGACACTAACACAGGTCCTATGATGGTTAATTTTAAGTGTCGGCCTGACTGGATGAAAGGATGCCCAGGTAGCTGGTGAGAGATTATTTCTGGGTGTGCCTGTGAAGGTGTTTGCAGAAGAGATTAGCATTTGAATCAGCAGACTGTGTAAGGGAGATCTCCCCTCACCAACGTGGGTGGGCCCCAAACCATCCCCCAAAGGCCCAAATAGAACCAAAAGGCAGCAGAAGCATGAATGTGCTCTCTCTTCTGGACCCAGGACATCCATCTTCTCCTACCCTCGGACACCAGCACTCCTGCTGTCAAGTCTTCAGCCTCAAACTGAGTCTGAAGCCACTGGCTGTTCTGGTTCTCCAGGTATTTTTGTTGTTTGTTTTTTGTTTGTTTTGAGACAAGGTATGGCTCTGTTGCTCAGGCTGGGATGCAGTGCTGCAGTCTCGGCTCACTGCAACCTCTGTCTCCCAGGTTCAAGTGATGCACCTATCTCAGCGGGACACCCTCTCTTGAGTTGCTGAGACTACAGGTGTGTGCCACTGTGCCCGGCTAACTTTTGTATTTTTGGTAGAGACGGGGTTTTGCCATGTTGCCCAGGCTGGTCACGAACTTCTGGACTCAAGTAATCTGCTGGCCTCAGCCTCCCAAAGTGCTTGGATTACAGGCATGAGTCACCACACCTGGCATGATTATCCAGTTTGCAGAAAGCAGATTGTGGGACTTCTTGGCCTCCACAATCACATGACCCAATTTCCATTGTGTGTGTGTGTGTGTGTGTGTGTGTGTGTGTGTGTGTGTGTGTGTGTGTGATGTTTCTCTGGAGAACCTTGACTAACACAGGTCCATAATCCCATATTCACAATTCCAAAACACAAGAAGCTCTGAGAAATGTGGTTTCATAACTTTTCAGCAGCACTTTGACCTGAACTAAAATTAGGTAATTTATAGTCTAGGTTTTCCCAGCTAATCATAAATATTCATATACTGCTTTGAGAAAATGGTAACATGTTTAATAATAAGATGCTGCTGAGGATGTAACACTATATGTGGTATAGGCAGCATAAAAAGATAGGAAAAGACTTATTCAAACCACATCTGGTCTGAAGGGCTTTAGATAGGGAGTGTATGGAACCTGTCCACTTGTGTTGTGACTGCAGAGTTCCCCCATTAGTGATGATTCTGGATGCAAACAGTGGTATATTACAAACACACATGTAGTGCTTACCATGGATCAGGCACTGTTTGAAGCCATTCACATGTAATAACTTATTTATGTATTGCTTACAACCCCCTAATATTTGTATCTTAAATCATCACCAATATTGAAATTTTCCAGTTACCATCACAAGGGACTTCCAACATTGTGGGCAGGAAAATCTTCATGAGTTACAGGTTTTGTAAAAATTTAAAACTGGACTTGTGAAGCCAGCGCCCTTGTGATGAACAGGGAGTAGGCTATCAGCACCACACTGAGGGCGAGTCCAGGACAGAGAGAACCCCCTTCGCTGTGGATGCAGCTGATCATGATGTTTCATCATCAGCTCATGATGTTTCATCAGCGGTGCAGAAGGCTGGCTCCACAGGTAACCGTGCATGAGAGCTGTCAAGAGCTGACTTCCATCCAGATGAGAAACCATTAGGCGCAGAGTCAGAAGAGTTGGGTGCAGGGAGGGAAAGACAGATGGCCAAGCAGGAGGGAGCTTGCAGTTTGGAAAGCTTGCCTGGCTTTTTTACTTTTGTATTTTTATTTTAATGTTATTTAATTTTATTTTTTGAGACAGGGTCTTGCTCTGTCACCCAGGCTAGAGTGCAGTGGTGCAATCTTGGCTCACTGCAACCTCCGCCTCCCAGGTTCACGCCATTCTCCTGCCTCAGCCTCCTGAGTAGCTGGGACTTCATATGCTCGCCACGACACCTGGCTAATTTTTGTGTTTTTAGCAGAGACGGAGTTTTGCCATGTTGGCCAGGCTGGTCTCAAACTGCTGACCTCAGGTGATCCACCCACCTCGGCCTCCCAAAGTGCTGGGATTACAGGCATGAGCCACCGTGCCCAGAGGGCTTTTTTATTTAAAATGACACCCCTTAGTCGCTGGTGAGGTGCAGTGCTAGTAATGTCAGCACTCACTCAGGAGGCTGGACAGGGAATGCACCAAAGCAGGATTTATGAGCCGGCCGAGGGGTGGCATCCAGCTTCTGAAGGCCTCGCACTGACAGAAGATTGCCAAGTCCTCCCCATAATATGCTCATTATTGATATTCTTACTGCGAAATGATTGAACTGAAAGATGGATACTGAAGGAAAGCAAATCCACACTGATTTAGCTTGCAGGTGGAATGTTCCCCAAATTGAGATGATCTGCCCAGACACTGGAATCATAATATGATAGAAAGAAAAAGGGCGATGTGGCCGCATGCAGAGCAGCGGGGTGGGAAAGCACAGGGTTTGCCAACAATTCGGCAAGGTGCCCGCTCGATGTACCTTGTTCTGTTTTTAATGGCTGACTCACTGTCATCATGATGTTTTCTGTAGCGTAAGAAATATGGAAGGACCTGGCATGACACTGGGATCATCTTACAGTTGTCAAAGCCGGAATTGGTATTTTTTTTCTGGATATTCTGGGTACGTATGAAGTGAGTTGTTACTAGATGAGTAATAGAGGAGGTGGTCATGGTAAAAAATAATAACAGTAACAATAATCTACACTATTCACATACTGTTTAAAATGTACAAGGAACTTTAATGCACAATTAATCCTAATAATGCCAGGAAATAATTAGGACATTATACAATTTTACAGAAGCAAACCTCATGAAGAGTAAATAATTACTCACAACTGGAAGTGGCAAAGCATGAAATAGGAGTCATGGTCTTCTGGCCCTTAGAAGATGCTCAAGAATAAATGTTTGAGTTGAATTTCAAGTAAAAAATTAGCATACCCTATGAGAAGTGTAGTTTATCCCTTGTTGGGCATAGAGGAAAGATCAATAAAGAAAGCACAGACAAAGGGCTAGAAATTAGAACACTTTTCTTTTTTCTTTTTTTCCTTTTTCGAGATGGAGTTTCACTCTTATTGCCCAGGCTGGAGTGCAGTGGCATGATCTCTGCTCACCGCAACCTCCGCCTCCTGGGTTCAAGCAATTCTCCTGCCTCAGCCTCCCAAGTAGCTGGGATTACAGGCACCCACCACCATGCCTGGATAATTTTTTGTGTGTGTGTGTGTATTTTTAGCAGAGACAGGCTTTCTCCATGTTGGTCAGGCTTGTCTCGAACTCCAGATCTCAGGTGATCCGCCTGCCTCGGCCTCCCAAAGTGCCGGGATTACAGGCATGAGCCACTGCGCCTGGTCAATTAGAACACTTTTCATACAGTCGTGCTGTTCTGACCTGAAGAATTCACTAAAGTAATTTAATAATAAAAAGATCTAAGTGGACTTCATGAGAAAAATACAGGTCAAATAGAAATATTTAGGTATTCGCCTATCTTACCCTTAAATTCAAGCTTTACTCATTGAATTCCACTCAGTTTTCACAGCAGGCTTAAACAAAATGTTAGCATCAGTTGCCTGCTGAATCCATATGGAACATATGATAGTAAATTAGCTTGACTGATACTTGAATTCATATAACTGAGTTTTGGTCAATTGAGGGTAAGCCCTCTGAAAGACTTTACACATGTGTCTTTGATGCTACTGTAGCAGACATCAGTTTTTAAACTTCTCTTTTGGAAGAGCCATCAATCCACTTCAGCATCTTTTATCTTTAGCATCTTTTATCTTTAGCATCTTTTCAGGTGCTACGTCCTCAAGCTTGGAGGGCAACTTTAATATTTAGAAGTAGCCAAAGTCATTATGAGTCCAGTTTTAAGGTAAACTACTACCATTTTTGGTCAATAGCTAACCTAGTACAACTAATTTAGCTTAAATTGCTTCTTAAGAGAATTCCTAGAGTTCTTAAAAGGTAACGCCTTTTTTTTCCCATATGTTTGGAAATGTAATGCCCTCCCCCAACCAAGAGAACACTTTGAAAACTATCATTTATTTTAGTGCATAGTTCTGATAGGCAGCTAGTGAACCTGTTACTTCATGTCTTCTCACCAGTGTTAGCATAATGTCTTCAACCATGCATAAGCTCCACATTCTACAGTTCTCATGTTCAGGGCAGCTTCCATCAAAAGGCTCTTGGGGATTCTGGGAAGATGGTGAAGTAGAAAGCATCAAGAATCCATCTCCTCACCTAGACAACAACTGCAATGGAAGAATCTGTCTCGTGTAACTATCTTAGAAATCTGGAATGACTTGGAGGCTCCCCTTGGAGGCTCCAGAGTAAGGCTTGGATGGTAAACTGCCCATAATTTTGATCAATTTCAGCTTTTAGCATACTAGCAGTTACCCATCCTTCACCCCCAGCCCCATGGCTGGCAGCTGGGCATGTGTTCTTGGAGGAGCATGCACACAGCTTGTGGGTGGGCAAGAAACACCCTGTCCTCCAAATATCAGAGATCTGTGCTTTGATCACTAGTTACTATTTCTGATCACAGAGGTGCAGTCAGAGGGTCTAGAAGCCATTGTTGTTTTACCTCCCCCCGCTGGTGTTGCTAGCCCCTCTCCCTCTGACTGAAGTGACTTCCGGTGAATTTAAACAGCCAGTGCCCTTTCCCCCTTGATTAATGTTTTTCTTTTTCCCCTGTAAGAGCCAACCATTAAAGACCAGGACATTCAAAAGCAACCACATATACAGGAAAAAATACATGCCCAGGGAAAGATGTAGGCTCAGGAAAAACCTGAGAAAACTTTAAGTTTATACTTCAGGCTGATCCTTGGAGCAGAGACAGACTACAACAGCCAAAAAATGAAAACAATAAACAAAAACAATAACAACAGCAAACTCTAGGGAAGAGGAGAATCTGCTTTCCAGAGCTCCCACATTATTAGATTCAAATGTCCAGTCTTTAACAACAACAAAAACTGTAAAGCATATGAAGAAACAGCAAAGCATGGCACATTCAAAGGAAAAAATTATCCAACAGAAACTGTCCCTGAAAAAGATCTGTTGACTGATCTGCTAGACAAAAAGTTTTAAATAACCATCTTAGAGATGTTTGAAGAACTAAAGGAAGATAAAGAAAAAGTCAATAAAATGATGTATAAACAAAATGGAAATATCAATAAAGAGAAAGAAAACTTAAAAACAAACAAAAAGAAATCTTGGAGCTGAAAATTACAATAACTAAAATTTAAAATTTACTAGAGAGGGATTCAAAAGCAGATTTGAGCAGGAGAAGAAAGAATCAGAGAACTTGAAAACAGGACAATAGGAATTATCAAGTCTGAGGAATAGAAAGAAAAAACAATTGGATAAAAGTAAACAGAGCCAAAGAGACCTGTGAGACTTCACCATGGGAACCAACACATGCATTGTGGGAATACCAGAAAAAGAAGACAGAGAGAAAGGGGAAGAGAAAATATTTTTAAAATAATCACTGAAAACTTCCCAAACTTGATGGAAGACATGAATATAAAATTCAAGAAGCTCAACAAATTTCAAGTAAGAAAAACTCAAAAAGACCCACACAATATAATCAAATGTTTAAAAACAGAGTCTCAAAAACAGCAAGAGACAAGAAACTCATCACATATAAGTGACTGTCACTAAGATTAACAATAGATTTATCATGCAAAACTTTGGAAGCCATGAGGCAGTGGGCCAATACCTGCAAAGTGCTTAAACAACAACAACAAAAAAAAACAAAACTTGTCAACCAAGAATCCTATACCCAGCAAAACCGTGTTTTCAAAAGTGAGAAAGAAATTAAGACATTCACAGATGAAAAAAGGCTGAGGGGTTCATAACTACTAGAACTTCCCACAAGAAATGCTCAACGGAGTCCTGCAGGGTGAAATGAAAGGACACTAGACAGTAATTCAAAGCTATATAAAAAAATAATACTAGGTGAGGTGGCTCAAGCCTGTAATCCCAACACTTCATCAGGAGGCCAAGACGGGTGGATTACAAGGTCAGGAATTCAAGAAAAAGTAAGGATCCCAACAATGGTAAGTATATGGACAATTTTAAAAGCTAGTTTTGTTATAACAACAGTCTATTTTCTACATGATTTAAGAGAAATCAGTAACAGGAGAAATATTTGGAAACTCACAAATAAATGGAAATTAAACAGCTTGCTTCTGAAAAACCAATGGGTCAAGCAAGAAATTAAAAGAGAAAGGTAAAAATACCTTGAGACAAGCAAAAATGAAAATACAACATATAGAAATTTATGGGATGCAGCAAAAGCAATTCTGAGAGGGAATTTTATAGTAATAAACACCTACATCAAAAAGAAGACTATCTCAAATAAACAACCTAAAGTTAAACCTCAAGTAAGTAGAAAAAGATCAAAGTAAGCCCAAACAGCAGAAGGAAAGAAATAAAAATTAGAGCATAGACTAATACATTGAAAGAATAACAATTATTAATCTAAAAGCTAGTATAACTTTGTTTTGTAACTCCACATTTTGTTTTCTACATAATTTAAGAGACTAATGCATTTTAAAGAATTATTAGCTTATGTTTTGAGACACACTATGTATAAACCTACATCAGAAATATCATGGGTTCAGGTCCAGACTACCACAATAAAGCAAATATCATAATCCACACAAATTTTTTGGTTTCCAAGTGCATATAAAAGTTAGGTTAATACCATTCTGTTGTCTAGTATGTATATAATAGCATTGTGTCTTTAAAATGCACATACTTCAATGTAAAAATACTGTATTTCTTAAAATGCTAATGAGGTAAGCACATGCTGTTGAAAAAAAATCATGCTAACAGACTTCCTCAACACAGGGTTCCTGCAAACCATCAATTTGTAAAAAATTCAAGACAAAGGGCAATAAAGACAAAACAATAAAATTAGGTATGCTTATAAAAGGATATAATTTTGTGTCATCAACAACTAAAAGGAGTGGAGATGGAGCTGTAAAAAAGCAGAGTATTTGTATGTTGTTAAAGTTAAACTAATATAAATTTATTATTTTTCTTTTGAGATGGAGTCTCGCCCTGTCGCCCAGGCTGGAGTGCAGTGGCACGATCTTGGCTCACTGCAAGCTCCGCGTCCTGGGTTCACACCATTCTCCTGCCTCAGCCTCCCAAGTAGCTGGGAGACTACAGGCGTCCGCCACCACACCCAACTAAATTTTTGTATTTTTAGTAGAGTCGGGGTTTCACCATGTTAGCCAGGATGGTCTCGATCTCCTGAACTTGTGATCCACCCCTCTCGGCCTCCCAAAGTGCTGGGATTACAGGTGGGCGCCACCGCGCCTGGCCTAAACTAATATAAATTTAAATTAGAGTATTACAACCTTAGGATGCTAAATGTAATCCCTATGATATCCGTAGAGAAAATAGCTATAGAACATACACAAAAAGAAATGATAAAACATTTCAATACCAAAAGAATCAACCAAACACAAAAAAAGACAGTGATGTAAGAAATGAGAAACAAAAAAGCCATAAGATGTGTAGAAAACAGGTAGTAAAATGACAGAAGTAAGTCCTTTCTTATCATTGTCCAATTAAAAGACAAAGAGTAGCAGAATGCATAAAAATACATGATCTAATTATATGCTGACTACAAGAGGCTCACTTTAGATCCAAAGACACAAATAGGGTGAAAGTGAAGGGATGGAAAAAGGTTGAAGAACTCATGCAAATACTCATCAAAAGAGAGCAGGGATGGCTATAAAGGTTCAATGTCTCTTACCTAAAATACTTGGGATGAGAAGTATTTTAAATTTTAGATTTTTTTATTTTAAAATATTTGCATTACATTTATTGATTCAGCATCCCAAATTCAAAAGTTCAGAATCTAAAACGCTCCAATGAGCATTTCCTTTGGGCATCATATGATTGCCCAAAAAGTTGCAGATTTTTAAAAATTTACAAAAGACAAAGAAAGACACATATTAATAAAAATGTCAGTAGAGTAAGAAGTTATAATTATAGGCCAGGCATGGTGGCTCAAGCCTGTAATCTCAGCACTTTGGGAGGCCAACGTGAGAGAATCACTTGTGCTCAACGTGAGAGAATCACTTGTGCTCAGAAGTTCCAGACCACTCTGGACAACATAATGAGGCCCCATCTGTACCAAAAATTTAAAAAAAAAAAATCCAGGTGTTGTAGTGTGTGCCAGTAGTCATAGCTATTTGGGAGACTGAGGAGGGAGGATTGTTTGAGCCCTGAAGTGGAGACTGCAGTGAGCTATGATCGTGCCACTGCACTCCAGCCTGGGCAGCAGAGTGAGACCCTGTCTCAAAAAAACAAGAAATTATAACAATTATAAACATTTAAACACTTAATTACAGACCATTAAAATAGACAAAGCAAAACTGACAGAATTGAAGGCAAAATAGTTCTATAATAATAGTTGAAGACTTCAATGTCCCCCCTCTCCGTAATGGATAGAACAACATACAGAGGATAAATAAGGAAAGAGAGGACTTCGACAATACAATAAACGAACTAAATTTAACACACATATACAGAACACTCTGCCCAACAGTGACAACATACACATTCTTCATAAGTGCACATGGGACATTTTCCAGGATATGCCATATGCTGGCCCACCAATTAAGCCTCAGTAGATTTTAAAAGATAGATGTCATGCAACATATCTTCTCCAACCACAACAGATGAAGTTAAAAATAAATAACAGGAATAAAACTAAAAACTCACAAATTTGTGGAAATTAAATAACACACTCTTAAACAACCAATAGCTCAAAGAAGATATTACAAGGGAAACTAGAAAATAATACTTAGACATAAATGAAAACAAAAACACAGCATACCAAAATTTATGGAATGCAATGAAAGCACTACTAAGAAGAAATTTTATAGCTATAAACACTTAACATTAAAAAAAAAATTCAAATTAACAACCTAACTTGACAACTTTAGAAACCAGAAAAAGAACAACAAACTAAACCAAAACCTAGCAGAAGGAAGGTAATAATAGAGATTAGAACAGAGGTAAGTGAAATGGAGAATACAAAAACAATAGAGAAAATCAATAAAACCAAAGTTGGTTCTTTGAAAAGATCAACAAAATTGAGAAACTTTTAGCTAGATGAATTCAAATTTAAAAAGACAGAAGACTCAAATTATTAAAATCAGAAATGAAAGCAGGGACATTGCTACTGGTTCTACAGAAATAAAAAGAATTATAAGAGAGTACTATGTACAATACTACAACAAAAATTGAATAACCTAATTTGGACAAATTTCTAGAATAACAAGACCTACCAAGACTAAATTGCAAAGAAATGGAAAATCTGAATAGACCTATAACTAATAAAGAGATTGAATCAGTAATCAAAAATCTCCTAAAGAAGAAACATCCTGGAACTAATGACTTAACTGGTGAATTTTACCAAACATTTAAAGAACTAATACCAATATTTCTCAAACTTTTCCAAAAAATTGAAGAGGAAGGAACACTTCCTAACTCATTCTGTGAGGCCAGCATTACCCTCAAATCAAAGCCAAACAAAGATACCATCGAAAAGAAAACTATATCTCTTACGCACATTGACGCAAAAATTCTCAAGCAAGTACTAGCAAATCAAATTCAACAGCATACTAAAAGAATCATACACTATGACAAAGTAGGATTTATTCCTAAGTTGCAAGTATGGTGCAACATACAAAAACTGATCGGCATAACACAATCCATTAATAGAATGAAGGGAAAAGCCAAGTGATTATCTTAAGAGATGCAGAAAAAGCACTTGACAAAATTACACTCAAGAAACCAGAAATAGAAGGAAATTACCTCAACATAATAAAAAGCCACATATGAAAAACCCACAGCAAACACTGTATACTCAATGGAGGAAAGACTGAAAGCTTTTCCTCCAAGATCAGGAACAAGGCAAAGATGCTCATTTGCATCATTTCTATTCAACATCATACTGGATATTCTAGCCAGAGAAGTTAGGCATGAAAAATATATAAAATGCATTTAAATTGAGAAGGAAGAAGTAAAATGATCTCTATTCAGAGATGGTATGATCTTATATATTGGAAACTCTAAAGATTCCTGCCCCCCCCCAAAAAAAACTGTTAGAATTAGTAGGTTTAGCAAAGAAGCAAGGTACAGAGTCAACACATAAAAATCAGTTGCATTTCTATTCACTAACAATTAACAATATGAATGGGAATTTACAAAAACAATTCCATTTAAAATAACATCTAAAAGAATAAAATAATTAGAAATTAATTTGACCAAGGAGGTGAAAGATTTATATAATGAACACAATAAAACATTGCTAATACAGAGAAGCTAAAGAGGACACAAACAAATGGAAACATACCCCATGTTCATGGATTGGAAGACAATACTGTTAAGATGACAATATTATTGAAAGCAATTTACAAATTTATGTAGTCCCTATCAAAACCACAATGTTTTTTGCAGAGATAGAAAAATCTATTCTAAAATTAATATGGAATCTCAAGGAACCCTAACTAACTACAACAATCTTGCAAAGAAAACAAAGTTGTAAGATTCACATTTTCTGATCTCAAAACTTAGTACAGAATTACAATAATCAAAACAGTGTGATACTGGCATAAAGACAGACATATTGACCACTGGAATAGAATACAAAGCCCAGAAATACATACTTACATAATATGATCAAATGACTTTCAACAAGGGTGCCAAGACCATAAGATGGGGAAAAGATCATTTTTTCAACATATGGTGCTGGGAAAACTAAATATCCACATGGAAAAGAATAAAGTTGGCTCTTTACCTAACACCACATACAAAGTCAGAACGGATCAAAGACTTAAATGTAAGACCTAAAAGTATAAAACTCTTAGAAGAAAACATAGGACAAAAGCTTCACGACATTGCACTTGGCAATGATTTCTTGATTATGACACCAAAAACACAGGTAACGAAATAAAAAACAGACAAATTGGACTTCATGAAAATTACAAATTTTGTGCATCTAAATGCAATATCAACAAAGTAAAAAGGCAACCCACAGAATGGGAGAAAATATTTGCAAACAATATATTTATTAAGAGATTAATATCCAGGATATGTAAAGAACTCCTAAAACTCAACAACAATAAACAACAATTCAATTCAAAAATGGGCAAAGGACTTAAATAGACATTTCTCCATAGAATATTCAAAATGGCCAATAAGCACATGATAAAATGTTCATCATCACCAATTATTAGGGAAATGTAATTCAAAACTACAATGAGATACTACTTCACACCCATTACAATGGCTTCTATAAAATAAAATAAAAACAGAAAATAACAAGTATTGGCAAGGATGTGGGGAAATCGGAACTCTTTTGCATGGTTGGTGGGAATGTAAACCATTGCACCCACTGTAGAAAACAGTATGTTGTTTCCTGAAAAAATTAAAAATATAATTACTATGTCATCTAGCAATTACACTTCTGGGTATATACTTAAAAGAATGGAAAACAGCATCTCCAAAAGATATGTGTACAACGTTGTTTATAGCTGTATTACTCCCAATATCTAAATGTGGAAGTAACCCAAGTATCCATTAACAGATGAATGGATAAGCAAAATGCGGTCTACACAGAGAATGGATTGTTAGCCCTACAAAGAAAGAAAAGCCTGCCACATGTACAACACGGATGAAACTTGAAGACAGTATGCTACGTGCAATAAGCCAATCACAAAAAGACAAATGCTTTATCATTCCGCTGATATGAGATACTTACATTAGAATTAGAGACAAAGTAGAATGGTGGTTACCAGGGGCTGGGGTAGAAGGGAATGGAGAGCTATTGTTTAATGGGTACAGAGTTTCAGTTTTGTGAGGTGAAAAGAGACGTAGAGACAGATGGTGGTGATAGTTGTGCAACATTATAAATGTATTTAATGCCAATGAACTGTAAATTTAAAATGGCTAAGATAATAAACTTTATGTTGTGTGATATTTTACCACAATAAAAAAAATTGTGGGGAATAAAAGGTCCTGGGTACAGGCTTACACTGCAGACTTCACTCTTCTGAAGAAAAGAAGAAGAAAAAAACCCTCATGTTTGCGTAAGTTTCCTCTTCTCTGATTCCTTTTTATTTGAGCAGAAAATGAAAATATATACTTACATTTTTCAAGATAACTAACACCATGCCACTCATTTCCATAAGCCCCTTATGATTTTTAACCAGAATAGAATATCCTCATTCCATCTAAGATGCCAAGTTGCTCTGCTCTTTTATAACCAACAGCTTAAAATTTACGGGAAATGCTTAAGCTTGCTTACTAAACTCCGAGAGCTAATCTTCTATGCAATGTTTATACCTGGTAGCTAATTCCACTTGCATTAGCAAGGAAGCTTTTGGTTATGACCTAGCAAGACTTGCTTTAAATGTATTTGTTTTAAGACAAAGCCTTGAAGCAAAGACATAAGGTACATTCTCCACATCCAAGTATAACACCTGAACAGACATGGCCTCACCCCTAACAGTTTGCAGTTGTTGTGTTTACATCTGAAGGTAGTTTCTTGCTGAAAGAGTCATATTTCCCTCTTTAACGTGCTTTGATTTACTGTTCTGCTGCGTTTCAGACAAAACTCTTAGTAGAAGATGTTTATCACAGGAAAGAAAGATAAGCAAGGGTTTACCTTGCCTGTTGTCTACTCTAGTTAGGGATATCATTATTTTCCATTAAGGCTGAGTCTCTCAGCTACAGCCTAGGAGTGAAGTTAGCACTTTGGGGAATTAGATTTACTCTCGCAAGCAACTAAGGCACTATTTAGTTAATTACTGATCTAAAGCAATAAAGTTAGCTCATGACAGTTTTCAAAATTCATTAGAATAATGAAGTTCTACCCAAGTTGAAAATCTGCACTGACACACCCCTTATTTATCACCACGGGTGTCTCCTTACTCCCATCCTCATCCTGCAATGGCGTGTATTCTAAAGTAAGAGAGAAACAACCTTAACATCTAACATCTACTCAACTCCAAGCACTTAATCGTAACCTGACACATAGTAGATGCCCAGAAAACAAAGTGTCAAATGAAATAGTACAAATCACTGTCCTAGACACAGACAAAGGGAAGACGCCAGAGGGAAAGGTAGGGATGTTGGAGACAGCATTACATTGAGTCTTTGCTCTCAAGGAGCTTGAAATCTGATTCAGATAAGGCATCACAATGTGAAAATTAATTAATTTGTGTCATATTTTCTCTATAATCCCAAAGAAGGAGAAGAGCCTCACATATTTAAAAAATAGAAAGAAAATCCTTGAGCCTAGCTACAACGTAGTGCAGAGTGTGAGGGTACGAGACAGGGAGTCAATGACGGGCCACAGATGGCAAGGAGCCTATTCATTCTGACAATCAGAATCCCCTGGTAGGTCTTAGGAGGCAAATGAAAGCTTGAAAAGTCACTGTAGTTGCCAGTGGAAGAATGACTGGAATGGGTGAAAGAGGAAGCAGAGAGGCCTTCAAAGAAGCTTTTGTCTTACACCAGATGAAAAGCAAAAGCAATGTGGTCTACGGTAACAAAAATGGAGAAAGTCAATGCAATGGTGATCTATGTTGGAGACGAAGGTCTGACTGCATTTGCAGATGAACCAGATGGTCAAGGTAAGGTAAAAGATATCAAGTGAAGGGTGTTCTGTAAATATTTAGCTGGTAACCTGTCACCTCTCCACTTGAACCCTGAATGGTTCTCTTCCAGCCTCCCCCACTTCAGAAAAATGGCAGCCATGAACTTTATTTGGACAAATGAATTTTGAGATGTGTATTCACCCAAGTAGTGGTTTCAAGTAAGTGATTGGACACATGAGTCAGAACTCAGCTTAGTGGTCAAGACTGGAAGCACCAGCATCCAGGAGATTTTCACAGCAATAAAACTGGATAGAACCATTGAAAGAATAAATGAAGACAGAGATGAAATAAGATCTCAGGTCAAAGCCCTGGGACACTCCAGCATTTACGATGCAGGCAGTTTGGGAGAAGCCTACGGAGGAGACTGAGGAGAAGAGGCCAGAGAAGTAGCAGGAAACCCTATTTGAAGCCAAGAATGAGAAGATTTTCAAGGAAGGAACCATGTCAGACGCTGCTAAGCTGTCATGTGAGAGGAAGAATAAAAGGTCAGGTTTGGAAAGACTGAGGTTGTGGATAAATTTGACAAGACTGGTTTCTATACAGTGACAGAAAGAGAAGCCACAGGGAAATGTTTGCAATAAAATAAAAAATACCAGATATCACCTAGCTATACCACAGAGGAGAAAATTGTCAGGCCTTTTGCCCAAGCACAAACTTTGACTTGCTGTGACCATGAATACACAGCCTTTGCCACCTCTCCAGTGTCAGCGGAATGTATGCTCCAAAAGGCCAGAAGCTGGGCACGGAACTGCATCATATGACAAGCCTCTTAGGCACAGGGTGCCTACCAGTTTCTCTAACATGCATTATTGTTCATATTCTATGTTCATAAGTATTCATCTAGAGCCCCTGGACTTAAGGATTTAAGAGGGACTATATGAGACTATATCCAAAATTATGTACAAATGCATTTTTCTAGTGAAAGAGTCTAAAGCTTTTAACAAATTTTCAAGGGGTCCATGACTCCCCCTCAAAAAATGAAATATTAAGAACTTTGCCCTACACCAAAGAAATTATACAGCTCACCAAACTGAGAGAGACTGTCTCTGAGATCAAGCTCCTATGAGAGCATCATTTATCATCATCCAGGGCACTAAGCAACATTTGCTCCACAGTCAAAGAAACTCCAAATAGCCCAGCAGCCTAATAAATCACCCACCCATCTCATCTAGCACTCCTCTAAGGTTTTAAAGGCTTTGAATCCAGGGAAATGTCACTTCTGGGCATGGAGCTTCAGAGGCTGATAAATGCTACACGATCCATCAAATTGTATGAGGACAGTGCAGAGCTTGAGTGGGAAGCCACACTGTGCTAGGCCTAAAGAATCATAGCTCAAGCACAAAGCACTATCTGACGAGGGTCCTCCTAATTCAATTTCTGAAATCAGTTCCCATCAAGAACTCCTGCGGTGGGTAAGATATGGTGGCTGGCTTATAAGTGGAACTCGACATTCTGATTGGGTCAGTGCTATCTCCAGGGTTTCACTCCACTTTGAATACTTGGGCAAAGGCTGCTAGAAATGTTTGGCAATGATAGTGAATCTGCTAGTTCCAAGAATATAAAGGAATTTTAGGACATTTGTGTTCTTGAAAGTGCCAGAGGTGAAGCATAAATTGGTTCTCTATACCCGCCGAGCAGCAGTGCGCTCCTTGCAGGCCACTGTGAATGAGTTGGATGTGAAATTTCAACCTCACCTAAAATTCAAGTTTAACTCCTCAGCTGCCACGACCATATTTGGTCACTACAGAGTTAGAGCTCACTCCCAATCGTGACATTTAACTACTAGTGGAAACACAGCTGTCTATATTCTGAAATATCCTTCCTTGGGATTACTCTTTCAATCTTCAGTCAAAACACACAAATGTACAAAATATTCAGTGCCCAAGGGCATGGCAGGGGCTCAAGGCAGGGATGATGCCTCTCACACACATTTTTTTCCAGTCATCAAATTTCAAGACAACAGATGTTTATTCAGTGATTTCTCTTTTTTATTTTTCAATCCGTGGCATCTAGCACAGTGCCTGGCATGTAGAAGCAGCACAATTCTTTTAATCAATAAATCAAGTATCGAGAGATTAGAGGAATACTCTATCAGTCAGGGTCTGGTCAGAAAACAGAAACCAGGCTAGGATTTCACACAAAGGGAATTTAATATGGGGAATGGCTTATGCAGGTATCAAGATGGGGATGCCTAAAGAGACAACGCGACAAACTAGATTCTAGCAAGAGCAGGTGCCATTCCGAGTCCCGGGTATGAGGCAGGTCTCCCAGGGCTGCGAGCTGGATAAGCACAGGAGGGCTGCCTGGCCATAGTCAGGAGTACAGAGGGAAGGGAAAGGGCTGCCCCTACAAGAGCCAGAGCACCGAGGAGGTGCTGCCTGCGATAGAAAGCAGGTGAAAAAGCCCTGACTTCCCTCCTTCCACCCTCCTGTCTTGCACTAGAGTGTCCATTGGCAGAGGGCAGGGGAGGCTAAGAGATGTAGCTGTTATCCACAGCAGAGCACACAAAGATGGTGAATAGGCAACTGACTGCCACAAATACTCCTTAAGATACAAAGAGCATATGACAATTTCCCAAGGAATTAATTAGTATGAATTAGTGATAGCATCAAGGAATGCATGAGATATACATGCTTTAAAGGGTGCTGTAAGGGTGAAAGAGCAGTAGAAAGAGTAAGCCCTGAAGCCATCCCCAAGAAGGAGAGATGCATATGCTCCTCAGAAGACAGGCTGGAGCATTCACCTCTGCATCTCAGCACACAAAAGGTGCTGATTCAAAAGACATGGACTGGACTGATTTCCATTGTTGATGAGAATGGTCTGAAAGGGTTTCCACGGAGCACATGAATGGGTTCCTGCTTTTGAAAGAGGAGAATAATTAAATTGAAAAGGAGAATACAGGAATTCTAGAATGGCAGCCATGGGCGTGTAGAGGCTGAAATGAAGAACAGAGGCATAACTTTGTGCCAGAGCATGGCTTGCCTCTGCGCACCACTCGTGCTCTGGGTCTCTCTAATTCCTCCGGAGCTGAGGTTGTCTCCACCTCAACATTATAAAATCTTTGAAGGTAGGAATGGCTCTACTTCATCTTGTCCCAAGCCTCTCAGTTCTCAAAGTGTTGTTCAGCAGTTTGGTTTCACATCCCCTGTCTCCGTTTGACCTCTCCCTGGAATCCCTCTCCTCACCCATCACCTTTTTATTTCAAGAAGGTGGATAAAGTCCGCATGTTTATATCTCCTCCTCCCTAAATTTCCACAGAAACAAAAGAGACAAGAACAATCTATAGGTCATTAGAAAACAAAAAGGGTGCAAACAGGAAAAATAATATTTGGGGAACTTCTGCATAGTAGAAAGACGATGGATGTGGACAACTGGGAGTGAATAGGCAACTGACTCCCGCAACGAGAATGCAGACAAACCAGCCCCAGCACAATAGCAGCTACGAGGATGCAGACAAACCAGCCAGGACAACAGCGGCAGAAGTGGTGAGTGAAGCGAGAAGTGCTCTGCCCTTCCAGCACTTTTTCCTTGCCCCTCTCAGGTGAGATTCCCATTCTTCCCTCTCTCTCCAGCAAGAGCTTACTTAAGTCTTTTCTGTTTACTCTCCAAGGAAGAAAGATGCAATCCTGTAACTGGTTAGGACCTGAGGCTCCTATTTCACTGGGTCTCAAAAGCAAGAATGGGCCAAGTGCCTGTCCCCTGTGCAGGTGCGACAGATGCCTACGCCTCTACCACCTTCACTCCTTGCCCCCTCTGCTTCTGCCCAGGTACACAGACCATCTGAAGGGAGCATTTCTCTCTTCCAGCATCTCTGCTTGTAACAAAGACAGATTTATCAACTCAGGAGGCATCAACTCTAAGGATGGATTCATCAGATTAAGTCTTGAGTTTGAGGCAGATCCCAGCTACCTTGAAGGCAAGTGCCAATCTTCAATCCAGATTTTTTCTTAATGGAAATATAATTATTCAGAAAAGTACATATTTCAAAACAGTTTTAATAGGCAGGACTTGCCTTTTAGGGCTTACAGGACACTCTTGTCGCTTTAGATAAAGTTCTCTCTGTTCTTCTAGCTTTTTCTCTGCACATAAGGTGCATCAGCTAAGACCTAGGCAGGATAAAGGGAGGCATGGACCCTCGAATCCTCAACAGGAACCATTCCCTAACCGTTCTCGAGGGGAAGCCCTCTTATAGGTACCTCCTCCCTGGCAGGGTGAGGCGTACGCTAAGGAAATGAATGCTGAGCCTTAGAGTTCTCAGATACTTCACTCCCATTGATGAATCAGGACGTGCCATAAAGCGTAAAGAAACATTAACAGGCAATGAATAATCACCAGCTATTAGAATAAACAGCCACAAACAGGGAACTAATTTCACAAATTTCAAAAAACTTCTTCATCGCCAAGACAATTTGCTTCCATCTCCTAGAAAACTGTGAAATATAGAAGCCCACTATTGTGGCAGTATAAACGCTGCAACCTCACAGCAATAGCACAGCAAGCAATTTCACGGCTATGTCTGGTGCCTTTTACTTTTTAGGCAGAGCCAGCAAATTTTCAGTTAAGTGAATATCATCATTACCTTTAATGCAATATTGAAGAATTGACTTCTAATTAAGGTTAATAGAAGGAAAAATCATCAATAACTAAAATTCAAAAGGAGTCATAAAAATCTTTACAGAATGACTGGGGAGAATGGAGAGCATGCGAAGGCCATGAGGAGGTAGCTGGAGATTTTGTTCATAAGCTGCCTTCTGTGTAGGTGACTGCCTCTCTCTAGTCTTCTTTGGTTGGTAGAAACCTTTCTCTTTTTTTCCTGTAGTACTTTAGTTTTACATCTTATTTCCATTGACAAGTGGTTTTCCTTGAAAATTTAAAGAGACACCTAAAAAGATGATCATTGCAATAACTTGAGATATATCAATAATCTTAATAGGTTAAATTTCACATTAAAAGGCATATTATGAGAGTGTAAGTGCATGCTGTTTACAACAGACTTATCCAAAATCAGATGGCACAAGAAAAAAATAAATAAAGTAATAGATGAGATACACGGAGAAAATGCTAACAGATGAATCAGGTGTAGCAATATTAATATGATTTCAAAGCAAACATTCTTAAATGGCAGAAAGAAATAATTTCATATTGATTAAAGAGATAATTCACAAAGAAAATACAACAGTCACAAATCTTCAGGCACATAACAAACCACCAAAATATCTACAGCAAAAGATACATAAATTCAAGGAGAAACTGGAAAAGCAGAAACACATTTCTCAAAAATAAATTCAATTTTTAAAATGAGATTTTAGAATTTGATTAACAAGACTAACGAATTTGGTATAATATTGACTAACTATAAAATTTTACACCCGAAACCAGAATAAGCATTTTAAAGGACTAATACGATATTTAATAAGAATTTTATTAGTTAATAAACATAATCTTCATATGTTCTTCCTAAAGTAGAAATCACACAGAACACGGTTTTTGAACATTACTCAACGAAACTAGAAAAGAAGAATGAAGAATAGGATAGTCAAAACAAATCAAAGCACATAGAAAATATAAAATACTCAAATCTTTTGGACAAAAGAAAAAATCAAAATAAAAATTGCAAACCTCAGGTAAGTTTAAAGAAAAAAGAGGCTTACAGGCCAAAATCAACAGCTTTCCACATTGGACAACTGTGTGCATTTGTCTATAACTTGCCTGACAGTTAATTGCCTGTATCCCTTTTCTACTCAGCTGTTGCCTTCTCATCTATACGTGGAGGGAAATCCACCCTTTGTTATCTATGTTGCCCGTGCTTTCTTTCAGACTTTCGCTCCTATGTTGATTTTCTTTTCTGGTGTCTTTACACACACAGAGATTTTAAATTTTTATGTGGCTAGGACTGTCGGTCTTTTTCTGTCCATGTTTCTGTCTTACTCAAGCAGATACTCCTCCTCAGCCCACATTACCAAACTATCATCCTCAAATTTCTTGTTTTAAGTCACTTATATTTTTATCTTTAGTACATTTAAATTTTATTTCGTGTATGATTGGTAGAAGAGGTCTAGTTGCTTCCTCTAAGTAGCCGGTTATGCCAGATCGATCAAGTGGGATTCCTTTCCCCTTTGATGTGGACAGCAATCTTGATAGCATATTTAACTCTGTAGTGACAGCTCCCTCTGGCTCACTCTCCCTCTCTCATCTTTTTTTTTTTCTTTCTTTTTTTTGAGATGGAGTTTTGCTCTTGTTGCCCAGGCTGGAGTGCAGTGGCGTGATCTCGGCTCACTGCAACCTCCGCCTCCCAGGTTCAATCAATTCTCCTGCCTCAGCCTCCCGAGTAGCTGGAATTACAGGCATGCACCACCACACCCAGCTAATTTTGTATTTTTAGTAGAGACAGGCTGGTCTCTACTAAAAGACCAGCTTTAGTTGGTCAGGCTGGTCTAGAACTCCCGACCTAAGGTGATCTGCCCGCCTCAGCCTCCCAAAATGCTGGGATTACAGGCGTGAGCCACCGCACCTGGCTCTCGTCCACTTTTAAGGACTCTTGTAATTACACTGGGTCCACCCAGGTAATCCAGGATCATCTCTATTTTATGTATGTATGTATGTATGTGTGTGTGTGTGTTTATTTATTTATTTATTGTTGTTGTTAGTAGTAGGGCATCATTTATTATTTATTCTTTATTCTTTATTTTTTATTTTTTATTTCCATAGGTTTTTGGGGAACAGGTGGTGTTTGCTTACATGAATAAGTTCTTTAGCGGTGATTTCTGAGATTTTGGTGCACCATCACCTGAGCAGTATGCACTGTACCCAATGTGTAGTCTTTTATCCTTCACCCCCTCCCATCTTTCTCTCTGAGTCCTCAAAGTCCATTGTATCATTCTTATGCCTTTGCATCCTCATAGCTTAGCTCCCACTTATGAGTGAGAATACATGATGTTTGGTTTTCCATTCCTGAGTTTCTTCCCTTATAATAATGGTCTCCAATTCCATCCAAGTTGCTGTGAATGCCATTATTTCATCCTTTTTATGGCTGAGTAGTATTCTATGGTATATATATAAACCACAATTTCTTTATTCACTCATTGACTGATGCACATTTGGGCTGGTTTCATATTTTTGCAATTGCAAGTTGAGCTGCTATAAACATGTGCGTGCAAGAATCTTTTTCGTATAATTACTCATTTTCCTCTGGGTAGATACCCAGTAGTAGGATTGCTGGATCAAATGGTAGATCTACTTTTAGTTCTTTAAGGAATCTCCACACTGTTTTTCATAGTGGTTGTACTAGTTTACATTCCCACCGGCAGTGTAGAAGTGTTCTCTTTTCACCACATCCATACCAACATCTATTATTTTTTTATTATGGCCATTCCTGCAGGGGAGTGAGGAGGTACCACACTGTGGTTTTGATTTGCATTTCCCTGATCATTAGTGATGTTGAGCATTTTTTCATATGTTTGTTGGCCATTTGTATACCTTCTTTTGAGAATTGTCTATTCATGTCCTTAGCCCAATTTTTGATCGAATTGTTTTCTTCTTGCTAATTTGTTTGAGTTCCTTCTAGATTCTGGATATTAGTCCTTTGTTGGATGTATAGATTGTGAAGATTTTCTCCCACTCTGTGGGTTGTCTGTTTATTCTGCTGATTGTTTCTTTTGCTATACAGAAGCTTTTTAGTTTAATTAAGTCCCATCTATTTATCTTTGTTTTTGTTGCATTTGCTTTTGGGTTCTCGGTCATGAAGGCTTTGCCTAAGCCAATGTCTAGAAGGGTTTTTCTGATGTTATCTTCCAGAGCTTTTATGGTTTCAGGTCTTAGATTTAAGTCCTTGATCCATCTAGAGTTGATTTTTGTATAAGCTGAGAGATGAGGATCGTTTCATTCTTCTATCTGTGGCTTGACAATTACAGGATAATCTCTATTTTAAAATCAGCTAATAAACAACTCAATTCCATCTGCATCCTTAATTCCCCTTTTCCGTGTAACCTAATATATCCACAGGTTCCAAGAGTAAGGACATGGATGTTATCTTGCTACCACAGAGTATATGACTGGACATGTAACCTCCCTCTCTGAAGCAAGAAGTCCAGGGCTGCCTGTCCCCCACTGCATGAGATCATGAGGGTGCCCTGCCTGGGCATATGAACTCAGAGCTTACATGCTCACTTGCTACACAGGCATGAAAAGACTTAAGAGGCACGAGAGGTGGGGAGCAAAGGGCCCTGCTCCTGCTAACCAGAGTTCAACAGGTGCCAGATGAAACCAGTTTAGCCATGCTTAACAAACTAGTTACTCTTCCTCACATGGGTAGGGAGTGAACTAGTGGCCAATCAGACCAGACAGTCCTTCCCCCAGGGAAGCATTCATTGATCACTTGCCTCCTTGCTCTCACATCCATTACCTCCACTTCCCCTATTTGCTCTGTGTTCAGGACATTCCATTTTCCAGGCTCCCATGCCAACTGACTTTCTGGTGATTTTGGCCAATGAGAGGTGCATGTGGAAGACTGAGGAGGAAGGAAAAGGAGGAAGGGAGCCAGGCTTTACTCCTTCCCTCCACTGCCTCAGGCCGATTTCCAACTTCTCCATCAATAGCTCTCACCAAAATCTTCTCCCTAGATCTTCCAGAACCTGACAAAAGGCCCCAGATCCTCGACTGTGGTCACACTATCTCCTTCAATTGTCCCTTCACACACAGACAAGGCAATGTCTTCCTGCTGTTCCTAATCCATCTATTGCCTTAGTGTCCCTGCTGTTCCTAATCCATCTATTGCCTTAGTGTCCCTGCTGTTCCTAATCCATCTATTGCCTTAGTGTCCTACTTGACTTTTCCAGTCTTTTGTCATCGATGGACACAGTTCCCTATATTGAATTCCCTCTGTTCAAAGATACAGAGTGGTTTCTGTTTCCGTGAGTTTGAACTAATACATGGTGGTAAATTTCCTCTCAAAAACATGAATGTAATAGAATCAGGGCCCAGACATCCAAAACAGCTATCATTAGAGTCAAAAGTAAGTAGAACTTCACAGGGGCACATAAGTAGCTCCAACTGCAAAAGTAGATGACTAAAGACAAAAATTATCAAAATACTTTCAGGCCGAATTCTTCAGATAGAAAATATTGCTTCCACTGTCTCCATCTCTAGACTGATTCACTTACACAATGCAGTCCTTGTGCATAAGCCAAGTCGTGTGTGTCAAGAAGTAGCAATGCTGTAAGACACAATGATCTAACTTTGGGGTTTACACAAATAACCTAGGGGGCCAGTTTAAAAAAAATAAAATGTACATGCTCCAACTTCAAACATTTAGAAGTTCTAGGTGAGGCCCCTAATCTGCATTTCAGTACAACAAGTGATTCTGACACACGTATTCCGTGGACTACGTGCTGAGAAACTCAATATGATCAGTGATCTCCAGAAGGTTATTTCAATGTTCTTGGCCTCAGCTTCCCCATGTGTCACATAGGAATGGATACAACAACCTCAAAAATATGCCATAGGATTTAAAAACCTCCTATATTATAAAGCATCTGGTCTATGCAGGGTAAGGATAGCAAAAGAGAAGGGGTTGCATGCATCCTATACATTAATTTCTGCTGAGTATTCAAGACAAGCATCATTCTTTGATATTCTTATTTTAACAACATATTTTTATGTCTTGGGATATTAATATTGGTGATGCAGATCTGGACTCAGAATGTGTCCCAAATTTCTTGAGTTGATACAGAATAGAAACAGTTAATCCAAGTCCAATATCAATTTAAGTTAGGAAGTCTCTACTTCTAGTATAACTTAAAAAGCTATCTGACAGATAAGAGATATCAGCTGTATTTTTAAAAAATGCTTATTAACTTTGCAATCTGGTACACTAAACTAAATTTTAAAAACCCTCAGAATATTTAACTAAGACTAGTTGAATTATTTATGTTAAGGGAATCAGTTCATAAGGCCCAATAACCTTTTAAAAGTTACTTCTTATAAATGTAGTTATACAATGTTAAAAACGACCCTGTTAACAACTCTTCAGAAGCTAAACCTCACCATCTCCTGCCTTCCTGCCCTACCCTCAGAAATTAGCCAATTGAAGAACCAGCCAACATACACAGCGATTTAGAGATCCCTTGATAATGCGGCATCCAATTGTTACTTAATCATGAATAAAATGGTTTTAAAGTGAGTTAACATGCTAATAGCATCAATGTTAACAGCCCCATTTATTCTTCACATTATGTGAATAATTCGTGGGTAGAGCTCTCTGTCTGAATGGAGCTTTGTTGTCTCACTGGGTAAATATCCCACAAATCCCACCCCTTGCACAATCTGCTGCACAGATATGTGCACACACTTCTGCAAAGTATTAGGATGGGAATCAGGGTCAAGCAGAGAAAGTAAAAACTGTGATGCAAATGAGCATGGAAATGTAAAAAGGAACAGTAGAGAATTGGAGGGAATTCTAGAAAATAAAGAGCAAATCAATTGTCTTTGTTTGGAATCTATGATTTTCAAAATCTTTTACAACCAGGAAATGTTTCCAGCGGGGGGAAAAATGTGTAATACCTCAGTGTCTCAGAGGAGGTTGGATTCAAAAGCACCAAGAAAGCCTTGGGATGGCCACCATGCCACAGGTTTGGAAATACAGAATTTCACAGCTATAGGTAGTTACAGACATCTATGAGTAGGGGAGAGAGATTGCAGTAATCAAGTGTCCCAAGTCCAGCGCTTTCCACAAAGAACACTGGGAATAGAGGTCCACACATAATGGAGCAGACTTTGTGTCCACGTCCGCATCCTTGGTCAGTGAAGACGCAGTAACAAGGCAGATCTTCCTTCCCTCTGCCCTTCCTTAGAATGGAAGGCTGTTCTACAAATATATGAAAGCTTCTATAATTCTGAGACCCTGCGTAAGTCTAGAATTCCAAAGACAAATTCAAAATGAGAATGCGGGTTTAAATAAGAAATGTAAGGGAAACTATGCTACGACTAGATCAGGTAAGTCGATGAAGCAGGAAAATTAAATGTCAAAGAAATATCCATCCAACCACTGACCCACTATCTGTCTGAATAACTAGAAAGGTAGAACAAATGAAAACTGAGTTTGGATCTGCAAAATGTAAGTCATTTCTGTATCTCCCATGAAAGACAAAGAGAACGAATGTTAGGGACCTGACTAGCTATTTTTCAGAAATTCTTTAACAACAGGCCAATAACACAGTAGCCAGTTAATGTTTGATATGCAGTGGAAAACACACCACCAACATATCCATCTAATTGTTCAAACATTATTATCAAGACAATCACAAATGATATGATAAAGTTATTAAATGCTATCGCTCAACTAAGAATTTTCTGGAAATTTGTTCACTGATAGCCTGTGAGTAAAGCAAATAAGTTCTATTAAAATGGTCACTTAGTGACATGGAGGAATCCCTGATGTTGCTGGGTTCCCTGCAGAAAACAGACATCAGAGACAGGAAGCTGCAAATTGCCTTTGGTCTAACTACTGATACAGTAAAGTTCTAACTAGTAATTATTTTTCCTGTATTTAGCAGTACACACACATACAGACACACAAATACCATTGCCAATATCCTCTAGGAACACAATTACACTTGGGTAGGGGTCTTCCAAACAGTCTGTCAACTATAAAACCTGAAAACAGAGCCAGCTTCTCTGCAAAGACAATCAGTACTTTCCATTCTATTTGCACATATTTAATATAATTATTATAATGTATACTATTAAAACAACTAACATTTATTGAGCACTTACTATGTTCTAGGCACTATGAAAGGTGTTTTATATATAATATCTCATTGAATCTTTACAATAGCCTTTTGAAATAAGCAGATAAGTTCTTGTAATTCCCACAGTATCAATAGGCAATCAAAACTCAGGAGTCTTGAGTGCATTGACCCAGGACTGCCACGCTAGCAAGGATAAAACAAGACCTGAATCCAGCCTTTTAGGTCTAGACCAGTGTTCCTTCCACTATCCCATAATTTTTTCGGTAAACATTACTTATTTCCATTTTTGTCTCAATTGTACTTTAGAGTACACTGTTTTTTTAACTTTCTATTTTGAAAAAAGATTCATAGGTCAAAGGGTACAAAGTTGAGTTATATTCAATGAATAAGTCTAAACATCTAATGCACAGCATGAGGATGGTAGTTAATAATATTGTAGACTGAAAATTTGCTAAGAGAGTAGTTTTAGGTGTTCTTACCACACAGAAACACAAATTAACTATGTGAAATAATAAATATGTTAATTGGCTTGAGTGTAATAATCATTTCACTGTGTGTGTGTGTGTGTGTATATATATATATATCAAAACATCGTGTTGTATGACTTGAATATATACAACTGAAGAAAAGATTCATGGGCAGTTCCAAGAAACATACAGGGGAGTCCTATGTACCCTTCACCCAGCTTCCCCCAAGGGTAACATCTTGCCTAACTACCCTAGAATACCAAAACCAGGAAGCTGACATTGATATAATCCACAGAGCTTATTCAGATTTCACCAATTATGTATGCACTCATTTGTGTGTGTTCACGTAACTCTATGACATTTTATGACATGTGTGGCTCCACGTGGCCACCACCACAATCAGGATTTCCAACATCATCACAATGCTCCCTCAGCTAGCCCTTTTATAGCCACACCTACTCCCTCCCCTTCATCCCTAACCCCGACAACCACTAATTTGCTCTCTGTTTCTGTAATTATGTTTCTCAATATGTGTAATTCATTTCAATATTCATAATTATATGACCAGTGTCATATTTTAAATATCACGTGGCATAAACGCTTTTGAGGTTGACATTTTTCACTCAGCATCATTCCCTGGAAATTAATCCAAGTTACTGCAGGGATCAATAGCTCACTCCCATTTATTGCCGAATAGTATTTCATGGTACGGTTGTGCCAGTTTGTTTAGCCATACATCCACTAAAGAACATTTGGTGGTTTTTAGCTTTGGGCTCTTGAAAATAAAGCTGCTATCAACATTGAAGTACAAGTTTCTCCATGAAAATAAGTTTTCATTTCTCTGAAATAAATGGCCAAGTGTGCAACTGCTAGGTTGTATGGCAAGTCTATTTTATGAAGGTTTATGAAGAACTGCCAAACGATTTTCAGAGCAGCGGTACCAGCTTACATTCCTAGCAGCAATGTGCAAGTGATCCAGTTTCTCTGCACTCTTGACCAGCATTTGGTGTTATCATTATTTTTCACTTTATCCTTTCTAATAATCCTATCTGTGGTAATGTCTCACTGTGGTTTTTTTTTTTTTGAGACGGAGTCTCGCTCTGTTGCCCAGACTGGACTGCAGTGGCGCAATCTCAGCTCACTGCAACCTCCACCTCCCAGGTTCAAGCGATTCTCCTGCCTCAGCCTCCTGAGTAGCTGAGGTTACAGGCACTCACCACCATGCCTGGCTAATGTTTGTATTTTTAGTAGAGTTGGGGTTTCGCCATGATGGTCAGGCTGGTCTCGAACACCTGACCTCAGGTCATCCACTTGCCTTGGCCTCCCAGTGTGTTGGGATTACAGGCATGAGCCACCGGGTCCAGCCTTATTGTGGTTTTAGTTTGCATTCCCTAATGACTAATGAAGTTGGATATCTTCTCACGTCATGAAGTATCAGTCTGTGTTTTGTCCATTTTCTAATAGAATGTTTATTTTTTGAGAGTGGAGAGTTTCCTATATATTTTAGATTCAAGTCCTTTGTAGAACACGCGATTGCCCACAGACCTGGATACTTGTCTGTAATACTCGGAGCTGGTAAGGGCTTTAAAAATGAAATTCCATCATGTTGTAGCTCATGGAATTAAATGTATCAGGAATGTAAACACTCACCGTGTACTTCATCAGGGAACCAGCAGAAAGCCTGGGCCTGGCTTTCACAGAAGCAAAAACTAGGGACAGACATTAGACCAGGGATATTCAGGCACAGAACGGTGAGGTGTGGACAGCACCTGAAAGGAGGGTGTGGCCTGAGGGAGACGCTCCAGGGTGGGTTCCAGGGTTGCTCCTCACCCCGCCGCCTTGCCTCTAGCCCGCCGGGCTCCTCGCCATCTCTGCGGCTCACGCGCCACCTTGTGGGCCCTGCGAGCTCAGCAGGACCCTGCAGAGAGCAGGCTCACGCTTGGGAAACACCTGCTGTGTTCTCACCCCAGCTAGTCTCCAGGAATGATCTACGACCACACTGTCTACCCTTGGGACATTCATCTCCTACAGATGCTTCCAAGAGGAAAACTAGTTTGGGTAGTCATCACTGGTTTATTCTTTGTGATTTATAAACCACCAGAAGGGTGGGAGATAGCTGAGAGGCCCCGAACGCAGGGGAATCCCGTAACTACACATACCCAGGCCTATGGGTCTCCTCCTATGGCTGCATGCTCGCCCTACAGAACGCGTCTTTGCAGATGGCGCTCACCTGCCGAGCACGATATTCACCTTGAGGAAGGGGATCTCAGGGCAGCCTTTTTTGACTACTAGGATAGAGGCTGCAGTGGGCTTTTCTCCTGGTGTTGCCACTGATGTGTGCTGTGTGGCAAGAGCATGCACCAGGAAAGGCCAGGCTCAACTCCTGTCTCATTTTAAACAATCAGAATGTAAGAACCAAGGGAAACAGTGACTGCATTAACTTTTTTCTTTTGAATGAAAAATAAAGACTTGTATCTGACACAGGCTTAACCAATAGCACAAACATTCAAAACGGCAGCTGTCATCGTAATTAGATCATTTAGCCCAGGAGCTTTTCTTTAAATAGAAACTTATATTGCAACCCAAACATGTAAGGAACATAAATGTGGTGCGAAGCAGGAAGAGGGGAAGGGAGTATGAGCCCAGGGGCCCCTAAGACCTCTCAATGGCAGATCCAGAAGCCCTGAGAAATCCACCACCATGTTGTAAATGGGAAAAGGGATCCGGAAATAATGACCTCCCAAAAGACACATGACTAGGTAGGGCAGAACCAGGATTAGAATCCAAGTTACTTACCTGGTTCCTCATGAAACCTTCATCCTAAATATCTGATGTCTCAATACCTTGTTTCAATGGACTCCTCATGCCAGAGATCAAGGTTTTTTCCTTATGGGGCATGAAACAGCATTGTCACTTTCTCCAAGTTTAGCTAAAAGCTGAAACCATAACAGGAGGGATCATGCCGTACAGGAGAGTACCCACAGGTCTTTTTTCTTTTTTTTTAAATTTTTTTTTTTTTTTTTTTTTTTTTTAGAGAGACAGTCTCTCTCTCTCGCCCAGGCTAGAGTGCAGTGGCGCAATCTTGGCTCACTGCAACCTCTGCCACCTGGGTTCAAGTGATTATTCTGCCTCAGCCTCCCAAGTACTGGGATTACAGGCGCCTGCCACCGCGCCTGGCTAATTTTTGTAGTTTTTTTAGTAGAGACGGGGTTTCATCATCTTGGCCAGGCTGGTCTTGAACTCTTGACGTCGTGATCTGCCCGCCTCGACCTCCCAAAGTGCTGGGATTACAGGCGTGAGCCACCGCACCCGGGCACCCACAGGTCTTTTTACTAAGGTCTTCAGAAACCCAGCCTGTGTTCTTACTGCTGCACCCTCCCAGACATGGAAAAGGAAACTTACAGGCATTCCTTCTCTTTGGTCTTTGCCTTCGGAGAAAAGCCTCTGCCACCTGACAACAGCCCCAAATTTTCCTATTCTTCTCCATCACTGGATCACTATGCAGACGTTGAAACAGCTGAGGACAAACCACAGCTCTGAGGCAAGGGCTCAGAGAGGCAATTCTGAGGGTGACGGAGGGAATTCATCTACCCAGAGGGCAGAGGGAGGGATAAGGGGTTATGCAGGAGAGGGGCTTCAATGACGGGAAAGCACAGAAGTCCTGCCTCCCAGGATGGAAAACAGATAGTTAGAAAAGGGATGAACACTGCACAGTGACAGCTGAGTTCCAGGCCTTTACCTTTTGCTGACAGCCAGGCCTCAGGGAGCAAGTCCTATCTTGGGAGGAAATCAGATGTCTACCTTCTGGCCATTTGCCTGCGGCCCAGAGAATTAATATCAGACAATTTCATTTTAGCAGACTTTTGCAAACTCCACCAAATTGACAGATATGAATTTCTTTTCTTCAGGATTGCCCTTTCTATCCCAATCAAGGGAAGATGCTGAGTCATGGCAGAACCTGAATCGCAGCATTTGCAGAGAGGAGCACAGAGCAGTGGACCTGGACCATACACGAAGTGGACGCCAAGCCTGATCAGAAAGAGTTTGTTCTACTTTCACGACCTTGGGTCTTCAAGAAGTACATCTCCCTGTGTAAAGAGGGCTTTCAATCCCTTGTCATCACCAGAGTTTGGAACCAATTATATTTCACCTGGCCCCAGAGGTACCTATGTTAATTAAGACAACAGCAGCTGCTAAACAGCTCACCCATGAAACCTCAGTGGTCTAACTCAATAAAAAGTTTCTCATCCAGGTAAAGTCCGAAAGGAATGTTGCTCGTCATTGAGTGACGTTTCTTGAAGTGATACTTTATAAATCAAGATTCCTTCCATTCTATGTCACTTTCAGTTACCACCCACAGTTTCAGAATTCACCTGGGAAGGTAAAAGAACACGAATAATTGCCCTGGGGATGCTTGTATGGGCCACGCCCGGAAGTGGCGCATGTCAATTTCACTCACATTCTATTGGCTAGAGAACAGTCATGTGACCAGACCTAACTGCAAGGGGTTCTGAGAGATGTAGTCCAACTGCCCAGGAAGAGGGAGCCAACACAAGGCAGTCTCAGAAGAAGTCACATGGTCACTTTGGTATAATTTTCCCTAGTAAATTTTTCTGAGGCCACTATGGATATTCTGGACTTCTGTGCAGAAAAATGTGTAAAAGTACTTCCATAATGCCTTTCCAGAACCTGCCAGTGATATTATTTAAAATATTTAATTTTAGAGACAAGGGGAATATATCAGTAAACCATTTTAATTGTGTAGTACTTTAGAACTTTCAAAATGATTTCTCATTCTTTCATTTGATTTTCTTAGTGCTCTTCTCTCAGTGTCTACAAGCTTCATTCAGTCAGGAAATAGCTGATTTCCCATTTTGCCAGGCTCTGGTCTGGGCACTAGGGATGTAGTGGTGAACAGAAAAAAAGACCCCTGCACTCATTTTTCCTGCATCCAAGGAAAAGCAGCTTATATTTGCAAGTTTCAGGGGCTAAGAGTCCCAAAAAACAAAAGTAGGATGAAATGATGGAGGATAAGGCCACATGGGGTAAAGTATGTGTTAAAATGTGCTTGGGATTTTGTTTTAATCAGTGTAGTAAGATGACAGACATAGAGACAAGTGCCTTGGAAAAAGAGTTTATTACTCACAGTTCCCTACTGGAGGGGGATGCCATGCCCTGCAGTGCCACATGGGGAAGCACCAGGGTTGGCCAGGAGGCAGTGCAAGCACGGAGAAAGCATGGGCATGAGCCATTATTTTAGATTTCACAGGAAAGAATGAGGGGGGCAGGCTGGGCAGGCAGTGCAAGTTTAGGATTGGATACTTTGGCTAATTTCAGTGGGCTTTTAAATATAGCAATAGTCCTGAGTTGTCTGGTACCTGGCCCTGGGATGATTTAGGGCAGAAGGAATATTGGCTTGGTGTGTGAGTGAGATAAAGGAAGTTGTTGAGGCATGGGCTTTGAATTGGTTGATTTGCATGTGAAAGGCATGTTTAATATGGTGAAACCCCATCTCTACTAAAAACACAAAAATTAGCCGGGCATGGTGGCACGTGCCTGTAATCCCAGCTACTTGGGAGTCTGAGCTGTGAGACTCACTTGAATCCGGGAGGTGGAGGTTGCAGTGAGCCAAGATCAAGATTGTGCCACTGCAATCCAGTGTGGGCAACAGAGCAAGACTCCATCTGAAAGAAAAGAAAATGAAAAGAAAAGAAAAAAGAAAAGAAAAGAAAAAGAAAAGAAAAAAGAAAACATAAGAAAAGAAAGGAAAAGAAAAAAGGAAAGGAAAGGAAAGGAAAAGGAAAAGGAAAAGGAAAAGGAAAGGGGCATTCTTGCAGGCAAGTTGTTTCCTATCCCTAGGAGCCAGCCCCGGAGGGGCAGTTTCTCCAGAATGAGCAAAGCCCCAAGATGTGAAAACATCATAAAGCACAGAAAATAAAAACATGATTAATACAATGCAGCAGTGGGCACACAAATTTAGAATGGAGGGTCAGCAAAGGCTTTCCTGAAGAGTTGATATTGGAGATGAGATCAGAATTACATGAAGATGCCAGCCACATAAAGATCCAGAGGGAGAGCACACCAGGCAAAAGCACAAGGTAAACACAAGCTTAGGCCAGTCCAAGAGGAGGGAAAGGGCCAGCATGGCTGGAGTAGGGAGAAAGGGTAGTAGAAGATGAGGCCAGATAGGCAGGGCTCTGGAGGCCATGGCAGGACTTTGGATTTTATTAAGACTGCAATAGGAAGCTATTAAAGGGTTTTGCACAGAGCAATGTCATCTGATTTGCATTTTTAAAAGGTCACTCTGACTGGTGAGGAGAACAGATTGCATGCGGGCACCAGTGGGAAGCAGTAAGATGAGTCAAGCAGGGGGTGCACTAAAGCATCCCTTGAGAAGTAAGACATAGCTCCTTCTCCCGCTTTCTCTGCCTAACCCTGACACTCTGGCATGCCTGTACTTTATGTGACTTCGCTCAAATGTGACCTTTGTTTGAAACAGATCATTCGTTTATCACTTTTTTTTTCATAAATCTAAGTATTCCCACTCTCAAAGTGATCCTCCCACACTTTCATGCTATTGATGATAAGAAGAACCCCAGCTGAGAACTCTCTATGGATTGTCCAGAATGTGCCCCCAAGTGTTTGGTAACTCTGGGAAATATAAATAAAGCTTACTGGATAATGGTCTTAACTTGTAAAGAACTGAAAAATTCTACTGCAAACCCAAGAGAATATGCATAACTCAAAAGGAAGAGAGATTATCCCTAAGGTAGAGAGCTCTGTCCTAGATGACTCAGAGCAGGATTCACAAGGAGGTAAGACATAAGCTGATCTCTAAAGAGTCGGAATTGTACTTTTTGAATCTCAGAGCACTGCAGATAGGCAGAATATCCCACAGCCTATCACCCACACACACTGCAATAGAAAAAAAAAATTTCATAAAGAATTGAAAGGAGTATAACAGAAAAAAATGCTATTATAAACTGTCAAGTTCCAATTTGATGACTTGCTTATGATTTATTTCATAACAGAAAAATATAAAGGGGTATAAACCATTATAAATGTTAAAAAATAATTCAGTGATTTTAAAAGACTTACCTTGATCATAAGTTGCAGGTTATTTAAATAGCACAAATTCACAGGCCCATCAAAGTTGAAGATGTATCATACTCAAAAATTGCAGAATGGAGCATTCTATGCATCTCTTACACAATAGGAGAATGGCCAATTCCTATTTGTACCACAGTATACACACATTTTAAATTTTAAATTTTGGAAAAGCATAAGTCAAAAATTACTGTTGACTCAAATACAGATCAGTCACTCTATTTTGAAGAGGTAACCAATCAATTGAAGCTAAACAAGTTGTAATTTATAATCAAACAGCAGCAATTAAAGCCCATGACCAACTCAAGGCAACACAAATGAGACACCAATAACATATCTGCTTGCAGATAAAGGATGTATCTGTGTGGGCACACACATAGAAGCATGTGGTGACCTTAGCAAGACACAATCTTCTTAGGTGATCATTGAATTGCCATCCTGGAATGCTCTATTTATCTTGTGAACATGATTGGTAATTTTCCATAATACATTCCATGAATTGTCAGTGGATAAGGCCTTTAATGTAAAAAGAAAAGTCTACAGAACTGCTTGTCATTTGCCTAAGAGAACCAATGGATCAATTTGCAACTTGTCAGGAGAAAAAGTTTCCTGCCCCCAGATACTAATTCTACTGATATAGTTTGGGTATTTGTCCCCACCCAAATCTCATGTGAAACTGTAATCCCTAATACTGGAGGTGGGGCCTGGTGGGAGTTGTTTGGATCATGGCAGCAGGTCCCTCATGGCTCGGTGCTGTGTTTGTGGTAGTGAATGAGTTCTCACAAGATCTGGCCATTTAAAAGTGTGTGGCACCCCTTAAACACACACACTCTGTCTTTCTCTTGCTCCTGCTTTCATGTGATATGTCTGCTCCCCCTTCACCTTCTGCCATGATTGTAAGCTTCCTGAGGCCTCTTCCTTCCTGAAGAACCATGGGACAATTTAATCTCTTTTCTTTATAAATTTCCCAATCTCAGGCATATCTTTACAGAAATGCAAGAACTGTCTAACACAGAAAAATTGGTACCAGGAGTGGGGCATTGCTATAAAGATACCTGAAAATGTGGAAGCAGCTTTGGAACTGGGTAATGGGCAGAGGTTGAAAGAGTTTGGAAGGCTCAAGACAGGAAGATGAGGGAAAGTTTGGAACTTCTTATAGACTAGTTAGCTTGTTGTGACCAAAATGCTGATAGTGATATGGATAGTGAAGTCCAAGCTGAGGAGATCTCAGATAGAAATGAGGAATTTATTGAGAAATTGAGTGAATGCCACCCTTGTTACGCCTTATCAAAGAACTTGGCTGCATTCTGTTTATGTTCTAGGGATCTGTGGAAGGTTGAAATTCAAAGTGATGGCTTAGGGTACCTGGCAGAAGAAATTTCTAAGCAGCAAAGTGTTCAAGAAGTGTTGTAGCTGCTTCTAAAAGCCTACACTTAGGTGTAGAAGCAAAGGAATAAGTCAAAACACATTTAAAAGAAAAGCAGAGTGTAAAAGTTTGCAAAATTTGTGGCCTGGCTATGTAGGAGAGAAAGAAAAAGCTTTTTCAAGAGAGGAATTTAAGCAGGCTGTGTAACAATTACTTGCTAGAGATATTTTCATAACTAAAAGGGAGCCAGGTGCTACTATCCAACAAAGTGGAGAAAAGGCCTCAAAAGCATTTCAGAGACTTTTAAGGCAGCCCTTCCCATCACAGCCCCAGAGGTCTAGGAGGAAACAATGGTTTTGTAGGCTAGGCCCAGGGCCCCACTGCCCTGCACAATCTCAGGACACTGCCCCCAATGTCCTGGCCACTGCAGCTCCAGCCATGGCTCAAAGGGATGCATATATAGCTCAGGCCACTGCTCCAGAGAGCACCAGCTATAAGCCTCGGTGGTTTCCATGTGGTATTAAGCATACAGACATGCAGAGTGCAAGAGTTAATGAGGCTTGGCAGCTTCCACCTAGATTTCAGAGGCTGTATGAGAAAACCTGGGTGCCTAGGCAGAAGCATGCTGCAGGAGCACAGCGCCCACAAAGAACCTCTATGAAGGCAGTGCAGAGGAGGAATGTAAAGTTGGAGGCCCCACAGAGAGACCCCACTGGGGCACTGCCTAGTGAAGTTATGAGAAGGGAGCCAGCATCCTCCAGACCCCAGAATTGGTAGAATCCACCAGCAACTTGCACTCTACACCTGGAAAAGCTGCAAGCACCCAACAACCTGTGACAGCAGCCACAGGGGCCTTACCCTACAAAGCCACAGAGGCAAAGCTGCCCAGGGCCTTGAGAGCCCACCCCTTGCACCAATGTGCCCTGGATGTAGGACATAAAGTGAAAGGAGATTATTTTGGAAGTTTAGGATTTAATGACTGCCCTGTTGGGTTTTGAAATTGCATGGGGCCTCTAGCCCCTTTCTTTTTGTTGATTTCTTCCTTTTGGGATGGGAATGTTTACACAATGCCTATACTTCCATTGTATCTTGGGAGTAAATAACTTGTTTTGATTTTACAGGTACATAGATGGAAGGAACTCATCTCTAGAGACTTTGGGCTTGGGATTTGGAACTTTTGAGTTAATGCTGGAATGAGTTAAGACTTTAGGGAACTGTTGGGAAGGCATGATTGTATTTTTCAATGTGAGAGGGACATGAGATTTGGGAGGAGCCAGAGGCAAAAGGATATAGTTTTGATATTTGTCCCTACCCAAATCTTATGTAGAATTTTAATCCCTAATGCTGGAAGGTGGGGCCTGGTGAGAGATGTCTGGGTCATGGGTGTGGATCCCTCATGGCTTTGTGTTGTCTTCATGATAGTGAGTGAGTTCTTGTGAGACCTGATCATTTAAAAGTGTGTGGCACCTCCCCCCACCACCACTCCCTGCACTCTCTCTCGTTTGTTTTCACCATGTGATGTGCCTGCTCCCGCTTCTCCTTCTGCCATGATTGTAAGCTTCCTGAGGCCCGCCCCCCACCCCAAGAAGGTGAGCAGATGTTGGCACCATGCTCCTTGTAAAACCTGCAGAACTGTGAGCCAGTTAAACCTCTTTTCTATATAAATTACCCAGTCTCAGATATTTCTTTATAGCAATGCAAGAAGAGCCTAACACAACTACCAAAGATTAGAAGTTCTTTCTCAGAAGGGCCAAGGGAGAGTATTCTGGCTCTGAGCTTGTTTCCTTTATCAATAATCCAAATCAGTCCTTGTGCAGACCCCCTGCCAGGTTCAGAGTCATGACCAGTATCCTCCTGCTCTGCTAGCACAATTCTGAAGCCCTTGCTCTTGGACGAGCCACACCACTTGGCATCACTTGCTCTTCTTCAGCTGTCCTCCTCAAGGGCTGGAAACGTTTATTGGTTCAGAATAAAATATATGAAAGGTTCCCAAATAAACAAAACCTAAAACTCAAATCATGAGACTGTCAGCCATGGAAAAGACCAGAGTGCTTAGGGGGAATATGCGGCTTAACAACAGAAGTAAGCAAGTTGCTTTTGAGTAGCAGTGACCCCAAGTCAGGACACCAGTGAAGGAAAATTGCTTGTGTCTGAAACTGAAGGCAAGTGATATCTGTAAAGCTTCACTAACAAATGGCATCTTCTTGTTACAGGTTTTGTTCTTTTCCTTTTTTTTTTTTTTTTGAGATGGAGTCTCGCTGTGGCTGTGTCACCCAGGCTGGAGTGCAATGGCGCAATCTCGGCTCACTGCAAGCTCTGCCTCCGGGGTTCACATCATTCTCCTGCCTCAGCCTCCCGAGTAGCTGGGACTACAGGCGTCCGCCACCTCGCCCAGCTATTTTTTTGTATATTTAGTAGAGATGGGGTTTCACCATGTTAGCCAGGTTGGTCTCAATCTCCTGACCTCATGATCCGCCCACCTCAGCCTCCCAAAGTGATGGGATTACAGGTGTGAGCCACCGTGCCCGGCCTAGGTTTTGTTCTTTTCATTCATGCCTTGCCTTTCCTCTCCCAAAAGCCTTAAGGCAGCCTTCATACAACAGCTGCATTCCTAAAAGCTCCCTATAAACCTAACTCCAATAGATACATTGATATACGTCAATGCACTGGGATGTCCCATGTGTAAAAGGTGCCTGAGGACAATCCTTCTGCCAGGTGGGAGCCGTCCTCCCGTCCCCTCTCTGCTGGTGCCACTGCAGTTGCCATTGTACTCCACTCTCTCATGACCTGCTTCAAATCAGGCCCAGGATTTGTGTTTAAGACCTGATATGGTTTCGCTCTGTGTCGCCATCCAAATCCCATTTCAAGTTGTAATCCCCACAGGTTGAAGGAGGGACCTGGTGGGAGGTGATTGGATTATGGGGGTGGTTTCCTCAATTCTGCTCACGTGATAGTGAGTGAATTCTCACGATATTTGATGGCTTAAAATTGTGGCACTTCCCTTTTATTCTGTCTCTTGACATCTTGTGAAGGAGGTACTTGCTTCTCCTTTGCCTTCCACCATGATTGTAGATTCCTGAGGCCTCCCCAGCCATGCAAAACTGTAAGTCAATTAAACCTGTTTCCTTTATAAATTACCCAGTCTCAGGCAGTTCTTGTTAGCAGTGTAAAAATGGACTAATGCAGGACCGTTAAATAAAGATGGTAAAAAAAATCCCAAAGTAGTGAAAATGCCATTGCAAAAATTGTAACTTGAGAAAAATATGAGTCAAACAGATCTGATCTAACCAACCCCTATTTTGCCTTTAACCTCCAAACTGCCCTTAATCATTCCTGGGCTTAGGCCAAGCTAGCTTTGGGAGACATTTAGTTTATAGTTTAAGTGATAATAGTCCTTCCCCAAAACTAAACCACCTTTATGAAGCTAATGAAAGATTACCAGGTTAGGAAGATGAGGAGGCTGAATTTTGCTAAGGTGTAGATATAAACGATTACCAGCCACTATTCTGGAGGTCACAAGATTTGCAACTCCCCCATGACTCCTGCAGATACTATCACTACTGCAGAATTAAGATTGGCTTTTTGAGTTGTCTTTCCAGGTATTTGCATTTCTGATGACCAGTGGTTCCACCCAGACCTGCCAAACCTCTGCTGACCAGTCCTTTGGCCACTTCCAGAAGTGGACTCCGTGGCCCACCAAACTATCTTTGAAAAACCATAGCCTCTGAATTTTCTGGGAGATTGATTTGAGTAATTCCTCCATCTCCCACATGGCCTGGCCAGCCTCATGTCTACTAAACCCTTTATTTTAATGCCATGGTCTCAGTGAATTGGTCTTGTCTGTGCAGTAGGCAGGAAGAACCCATCGGGTGGTTACAGTAGCCTCAGGAGGGCCCAGCAGCACAGAGGATCTTGACAAATATTTGTTGCCCTACAAGTCATTCTCTGCCTCCTCTTTTCTTGGAGACATCACAGAGCTATGTGTTTAAACTTTTGCCCAGTATCTGCATCCGCCCTACATTTCCACACTTAGTGCAAACCAAAAAGAATTACTTTTAATTGAGAAACCGTTATTTGCTAGGCGCATTCATGGTCTGTTTACTTTCTTATTTTATCCCTCAAATAAGCTCATGATGCAGACACTATTTTATTTCCCATGGAAATACACACAAAGGCATTAGGGAACTAACTGAAAGTCCGCAGCTAGTGCCAAGGGACAGGACTCAACTCAGGTCCATCTCCGCGTGGCAGATTCTACCTATGATAGTCCAGCTGCCTAATCGGCCCCAACCCACCCATGACCTCGTCCTTACCCCTCTCTGTCCTGAACTTGGCTCGCCTGCCTCATTCTGGCTCAGAGCCTTGACTGGTCCACCCCTTCCAGGATTCTCTCCCTAAACCTATAGCATGTTTTTGCCTTATTAAGAGAAAAATGTTGAAGAAATTCATGCCTAAATCCAAAGTTATCTTGTGAAAATGGGGTATCTGGCCATGGTGTAGTGGCATTCCACACAGTCGGTGCCGGGAGCCTAGAGGACACAGAAGGACAATCATTGCAGCAAGCAATGAGTGCCTTTTGATGGATTCCTCGATTCCTTGAGACGTGATGTGCTCCACGTTCAGAGTAGTCTTCCTGAAAGCCCACAAATCTCATGGACAAGGACGTTCCTGGACAAATCTATGACAGAGCCAAATTTCAACTCTTGAACATAGAGGTTTTATTTTCAGGAAATCTGTGAAAAAGTCAGTGATGTAAGAAGCCCAGAGTAGCAGTACCAAGTTTCAGGACCACAGATAAAAACTACAAGACTGATTTATAACACCCCTATCTCTTTAGATACGTGGTAAACCAGTAACGACAAATTGGATAAACTGGTTGCTATTTTATGCCTTCTCAATTACTCAGGACTAATTTTAAAATTGCATTTAAAAATTGACCTACTGACAGCATCAAGGAAATTCAGGAATTTGAGTCCTGTTGGCACTCGCATTACCAGAGTAACTATTTTATCTAAATGTTTTGTTTTACCAAACATAGAGTCATAGTTACAATATGTCCTCAGGATTCTTAGAGGTCTTCTAACCCAAATCCCTCAATTTTAGAGACTAGGAAATTAAATTTTAGGCAACCCATCAAAGGAAGTAAAAATCACGGTTAGGTGTTATTTAGAATCATCATTCTTTGTCTTGTACTCTCCTGCACAGCCTCCTTTCTGACCCTGAGACCCAGGAGAAGAAGGAAGCAGGGAAATCATCTTACTTACATTTTCATGGAAGCCTCCCCTTGAACCTGTGAGTGGTGGTCTGTAAGGCAGGTGTCATAATCTGCCTGGCCGACTTGCTACCTCTTCTATCTTCAAGGCAAAGAAAATGACATCTCGCACCCAGCTAGCTGGAACTTTTGCCCCCAGTCCTGAAGTTTGCATTTTAAGAAGCTTTTGGGCCAGGTGCGGTGGCTCATGCCTGTAATCCCAGCACTTTGGGAGGCCGAGGCGGGCGGATCATGAGGTCAGGAGTCCGAGACCAGCCTAGCTAACATGGTGAAACCCCATCTCTACTGAAGATACAAAAAATTATCCAGGCATGGTGGCATGTGCCTGTAATCCCAGCTACTCTGGAGGCTGAGGCAGGAGAATCGGTTGAACCCAGGAGGCAGATGTTGCAGTGAGCCGAGATCACGCTATTGCACTCCAGCCTGGGCCACAGGGCAAGGCTCCATCTCAAAACAGCAGCTTTTGGAATCAATAAGCGGGAATAATCAAACAATACTTCATTGCCAACACAGTGAGGCACATATATTACAAAAAATAAATTTGTACAATTGATTGTTTAAACAACTAAACTTAGAAGAAATATTATATATTTTATTCTTTTTGTCTATAACCTCTGCTCTGCTAATTTAAACAAGAATATTTTGACTGGCCAATAGCATATTTCCTAAATTTTATTCTTACTTGTCTGGATCACGAGAGGGGTGATTTCTCAATTTCTAAAAGAAGCAGCTCACGTTTGTCATTTTTAAAAACACTGCCAGAGCCAGGCACGTGGCTCACATCTATAATCCCAACACTTTGGGAGGCTGAAGTGGGAGGATCACTGGACCCCAGGAGTTCAAGACCCATCTGGGCAACATAGTGAGACCCTGTCTTTACAAAACAAACAAACACGAATTTTAATTAGACAAGTAAGGTTGTGTATGCCTGTGGTCCCAGCTATTCAAGAGACTAAGGCGGGAGGATCTGTTGAGCCCAGGAGTTCAAGGCTGCAATGAGCTGTGATCGTGCCACTGCATTCCCAGCCTGGGTGACAGACACCCTGTCCCAGACAAACAGAGAAAAATAGCCAGGTGCTTACCTCCCTGGAGGAGATTTTAATGAACCCCTCAGTGTTGTGCTGTTTTAGAGCTCATAATGTTGTATTTTAACTGTGAATTAGCATCTCTTCTCCACTTACCCTTGGACGTTCTTACAGCCAGGGGCTGTTCTCACATCTTTAGTATCTCCAGTGCCTACCACAGTGTCTCATAATTATTAGATGCTCAAATCTCTGTCGAATGCATGGAAGCCTCTGTTGAATGCACGTCCTGCCCCCAATGCCAGAATGCACAGCTTATCATTAAGGATATGAAAAAAAAAATGAGTGAAAATCAACCTCTAGGGATTTACAAAATGATTTATTTCCTGGATCTTCTGTTTAGAAAATTAATTTACTTGTTCAGACTCACAGACTGACATAAATGCTCTATGGAGCCATTCACTAAAGGGTGTTCATGCAACTACTGCCATGCAATGGAATTGCCTGAGTTTACTGATGGACAGTTTCTAATATAACATTTTTACAACGCTGAAAATCCTTCAATAACAAATATTTTAAAACTCTGCTAAATTAAGCCATGTTTGAATGACATCAGACTTCAGCAGACCAATGCCTTCTATATAGTTACTACCCATTGGTAAGTCCTTTCCTTTATATTTTAGAAAAGAAGTACCCTCTTTAAGAGATCAGTTTTACTTAAAGTGACTAAGACTCTCAAAAGAATGATTCTTAATCACATAATTTTTCTTAGAGAAAACAAAAATTCATCTTATACTCCCCCTGCACAGCCTCCTTCCTAACTCTGAGACCCAGGGGACAAGGGAAGCAGGGAAGATCATCTTACCGTTACATTTTCCATAGAAGCCTCCCCTCGAATCTGTGAGTGGTGGTCTGTAAGGCAGGTGTCATAATCTGCCTTGTGGGCTTACTACCACGTGTCCCTCCTGCCAGCTCTGTTGTGTTAAGATTTGACCTAACTGTTCAAGGTCTTGAGGTTGTACTTATCTTTTTGAGCAACAGGAGAATGGTTCAACAATGGGCTTCTTCATTAGTACCCTTTCCTGAACGTAAACTATGTATGGCTGCAATTCTTACCCTAGGAGCAGAAGATCAGCCCATATGGAGGCCCCAAGAGCACTAAGACTACACTATAGCAGATGCTTTGATACGAATATTTATTTTCTTATTCCAAAGCCTAATTCGCTAACCTAAACCATATCTTTATTATTTTTCTCTGTATTTGTAATCCATATGATTAGAACAATGAAGCCATCAGTGTTCATGCATTAGGTTAAAATGTCCTTAGATTGCCACAGGCATAAAGGGAATGGAACCATGTATTAGTCCGTTTTCATGCTGCTGATAAAGACATACTGGAGACTGGGTAATTTGGGTGGAGACACAGCCAAACCATATCAAACCAGTTTACATGTTCAAGTACAGACACTTCAGTATTGACTTAACCAGAGGCCAGAGAGGTCTGTGAACCTTGTAGCTGGCTACCACTGACTCTGAGAATCACAGATGCAGAGTCCTCCCCACCGATGCCTTGTCACCATGTGCCTTTAGAACTTAGATGCTACCCTAGGGAAACGGGGAAGGAAGAACCCCAGAAAAATATGAAATTTCTTTTTTTTTTTTTTTCGAGATGGAGTCTCGCTTTGTCGCCCAGGCTGGAGTGCAGTGGCACAATCTTAGCTCACTGCAACCTCTGCTGCCTGGGTTCAAGTGCTTCTCCTGCCTCAGCCTCCGGAGTAGCTGGGATTATAGGCACCCGCCACCACACCCAGCTAATTTTTGTATTTTTAGTAAAGACAGGGTTTCACCATGTTACCCAGGCTGGCCTCAAACTCCTGACCTCAAGTGATCTGCCTGCCCTGGCCTCCCAAAGTGCTGGGATTACAGGCATGAGCCACCGTGCCCCACCCCCAATATGAAATTTCTATCACTCCAACAGATAGAAATGGTGCTTCAAATTCGATGTTAAATTTTGGAAATATAAGTTGCATTTTCTAGATGCCTAATCTGTAAATAGAAATTCGAATCCAATATATGAGATTTATCTAGAATCTCTAGAAATAGTAATACAGTCATAAATTGTTTAAAGCCCTACAAATAGAACCAAGGCAACTGGAGGCAGTGACCATGACCCCTGGAGGGAATAGTGAGTTAGACCCTCAGGCATCATGGACGACTTGCAAAATCATGAACTGTAACGAAGCTGCAATTGAACAAATATAACAAAATGTTTTAAATGTCCTGGGTAGATGCAGATTGAGCATTAAAAAAAGAGGAAAGGAGGCCGGGCACGGTGGCTCATGCCTGTAATCCTAGCACTTTGGGAGGTCAAGGTGGGTGGATCACGAGGTCAGGAGACCGAGACCATCCTGGCTAACACAGTGAAACTCCATCTCTACTAAAAATACAAAAAATTAGCCAGGCGTGGTGGCGGGCGCCTCTAGTCCCAGCTACACGGGAGGCTGAGGCAGGAGAATTGCCACTCACTTGAACCCAGGAGGCAGAGCTTGCAGTGAGCCAAGATCATGCCACTGCACTCCAGCCCGGGCAACAGAGCAAGACTCATCTCACAAAAAAAAAAAAAAGAAGAAGAAGAAGAAGAAGAGGAAAGAATGTAGCCTTACTGGAGCTTCCTGATAGATTGAAGTCTTTGGGTACCAGAAGAACACTTCAGAAAAGAAAAGTGTATAAAACGAGATCTACAACTTCTACCCTGGTCTCAGACCTCCTCCAAGTACTGCAAAGCCAAGAGTAACTCCTGCACCACCAGCTCCAGCCACTAAGGCACTGAAATCCCAACTCCCAGCAAATGACACACCCATTCAACTGCCGTTTATATTTAAGGCCTGGGAACGCACACAGAGGTTGTCCTTGGAGAAGGCTGCACGCCCTCCCAGTCAGAAAGCACTGCCCACGTGCAGAGGGAGAGGGTTTCTGGGAGAGCTCCTGAGGCCCTGTAGTTGTGTTGTGATTGTGGTTGTTCTGCTTTACCTGTAAGAAAAGCAAACATCAAGGTGTTTGTGCACACAGCTACTAGTGGAAGCCAGGGTGCCCTTCTTGGGAGCTGGGATGTTTCAGAAAGCCAGCGGGAGCCAAGGAAAGCGTCCATTGGTCCTGGGAGAGGCTGGTCTCTCTCTGCCTCACTTCAAGGCAGTCAAGACATAGAGAATGGACATGAATCTGAATGAGAGGCCACGGCCGGAGAGTCACATTGGGGAACCAGCTCACATTACCTAATGCCTGTAAATAAGAGTGTCTCACCCCTCAGGTATATGTACAGATTGCAGGCTTACGTCAGCCCAAAGCAAGCTCTGCTTCCATCCTTTCCCATGGCTGTGTGGGTGATAAGCACCTCGAAGAATGCAGTCTGGGAGTCAGACGCAGGTCCCATCCTGGTAGGGTCGGGGGAGGATGAAAAGTACATTTTCTTTGAAGGCATGTAATGACTTATAAGGGCTAAACAGTATTTTTAAATATTTCCCTCATTTTGTAGCATTACTTGGGCCTTCTCCAATTGTCAGGCCATTTTGCATTCATTACCACTGAAGCAAAGACTAACAGAAGGGAAAAAAGGCAAAGACAATCAAGTCTTATATTTTAAATGGCATAAGCCAGGGACTCACAGGAACTAAAAAGACTTCTGCAAAGAAAATTGATTTGGCAGAAAAATACGGATTAATTGAAAAGCTTCCTGTCCCTGACACGTGTCTGGGAGAGGAGGACAGTCTGGGGAGGGAACAAGAGCTTAGGTGTGGCAGAGCTCAGATCCTTGGGTTTGGGGAAATGCGGGACACAAAATGGAAACTCAGAACAGACGTGAGAGTCCGCGCCTGGGAGGAACCTGCTCCCCTTGCCTCAGTGGAGCACGGGAGGCAGCAAGCAGCACCAGACTGCACGGTGCTCCCTGGGCAGTGCTCTCAGGTGTAACTGGGTAGACGGAACCATGGAATCCAGAGCCTGTGTGATGGCTAATTTCATGTGTCAACTTGGCCAGGCTATGGCGTCCAGTTGCTTGGCCAAACACTATTCTACATGTTGTGACGATATTTTGTAGATGTGATTAAAATGCAGTCAATTGACTTTAAGTAGAGAAGATTACCCTCCTTCCTATGAGTGGGCCTCATCCAAGCAGCTGAAGGCCTTAAGAGCAAAAACTGAAAATTCCTGGAAAAGAAGAAATTCTGCCTGAAGACTGCAACACAGAAGTCCTGCCTGGGTTTCCAGCCTGCCGGTTTTCCCTGTGGAGTTCTAACTCAAGACCGCAGCATCTGCTCTCGCTGGAGTTTCCAGTCTGCTGGCCTGCCCTGCGGAGGTCAGACCTGCCATCCCTGCAGTTACAGGAACCTACTGCTTCATTGCTCGGAAATAATACGTTTTTGTATTTATCTATGCCAGTATTTTAGAACAAAGCAATTATTTTAAATCCACCCCCCCCACACACACACACACAGAGGGTTACATACCACTTAAAGACATTTCTGTCCATGATGAACCATCTAGGCAACAGTGGTACCATAAGATTATAATGAAGCTGAAAACTTCCTGTCACCTAGTGATGCCATAATCATTACACAGTCATACCCCAGCTCATCATTCACATGTCTGTGGTGATGCAGGTGTAAACAAACCCTACAGCACTGCCAGTTATATAAAAGTACCCACAGCACATAGAATTATGCGGTGCCTAGTACATGATAGTTATAATAAATATGTTACGGGTTTATATATTTACTGTGCTTTTATCACTGTTTTAGAGTGTACGCCTTCTACTTACAAAAAAAAATCTTTAACTGGAAAACGGCTTGCAGGCCCTTCAGGAGGGATCCCAGAAAAAGCACTGGTGTCATAGGAGAGGACAGCTCCATGCACGTGATTGTCCCTGAAGACCTTCCCACGGGACAAGATAAAGAGGCGGAAAATGGTGACATTGATGATCCTAACCATGTGTAGGCCCAGGTTATGTGTGTATTTGTGTCTTCATTTTTAACAACAAAAAAAGTTTAAAAAGTAAAAAAAAAGATAAAAATTTTAAAAATAGAAGCTTATGGAATAAGGATATAAAGAAAACACTTTTGTACGGCTGTACAATGCATTGTAAGCTACGTGATATTATTACAAAAGAGTTAAAAAGTTACAGTAAGCTATGGTTAATTTATAATATTTTTCTATACATTTAGTGTAGCCTGGCCAGGTGCAATGGCTCATGCCTGTAATCCCAGCACTTTGGGAGGCCGAGGTGGGCGGATCACAAGGTCAGTAGTTCAAGACCAGCCTGGCCAATATGGTGAAACCCCATCTCTACTAAAAATAAAAAATAAAAAAATTAGCCGGGTGTGGTGATGGGCACGTGTAATCCAAGCTACTCAGGAGGCTGAGGCAGAAGAATCACTTGAACCCAGGAGGCAGAGGTTGCTGTGAGCTGAGACCGTGCCATCGCACTCTAGCCATGTCTCAAAAAAAAAAAAAAAATGTAGTGTAGCCTAAGTGTACAGTATTTATAAAGTCTACAGTGGTTTACAGTAATGTTAGGCCTTCACATCCACTCAGCACTCATTCACTGACTCACCTAGAGCAACTTCCAGCCCTGCAAGCTCCGCTTGTGGTAAATGCCCTATAAAAGTGTACCATTTTTATCTTTTATACTATGTTTTTACTGTACCTTCACTATGGAAGTTTATGTTTAGATACACAAATACTTACCACTGTGTTACCATGGCCTTACTTACTAACACATTTCTCAGAACGTATGTCTGTCATTAAGCAATACATGACTGTATATCTAAAGTGTAAAACTAAGCTTTATTTTGTATTAGTCCATTCTCACATAGCTATAAAGAAATACTGAGACTGGGTAGTTTATAAAGAAAGAGGTTTAATTGGCTCACGGTTCTGCAGGCTGTTCAGGAAACATAGTGGCTTCTGCTTCTGAGGAGGCCTCAGGAAACTTACAGTCATGGCGGAAGGTGAAAGAGAAGCAGGGATGCCTTAAATGACCAGAGCAGGAAGAAGAGAGAGGGAAGTGCCACACACTTTTAAACAACGAGATTTCATGAGAACCCTATCACAAGACAGCACCAAAGGGATGGTGCTAAACCTTTCATGAAGGATCCACCCCATGATCCAATCACCTCCCACCAGGCCTCACCTCCAACACTGGGGATTACAACTCAACATGAGCTTTGGGCAGGGACACAGATCCAAACCCTATTAATGTCAATAAACATCATATTGGTTATATTTCACTGGAGAACCCTGACTTCTGATGCATCCCTCATGGTGTAGGAAATGTAGACCAATACTCAATCCTGAGAGAGGAGCACAGAAATGATGAGAAACCTTAAAAACCCCATAGCGGCCGGGCGCGGTGGCTCACGCCTATAGTCCCAGCACTTTGGGAGGCTGAGGCAGGCGGATCACGAGGTCAGGAGATCGAGACCATCCTGGCTAACGGTGAAACCCCGTCTCTATTAAAAATACAAAAAAAATTTAGCCTGGCTTGGTGGCGGGCACCTGTAGTCCCAGCTACTTGGGAGGCTGAGGCAGGAGAATGGCGTGAACCCGGGAGGTGGAGTTTGCAGTGAGCCGAGATCACACCACTGCACTCCAGCCTGGGAGACGGAGTGAGACTTCATCTCAAAAAAAAAAAAAAACCCATAGAATTGGATGTGTTGAGAACAATGTAATTTCCCCATGTTCTAGAGAGGGTCAGAGGCAGCAGAAGACTCTGGTTTGGGAGGGACTTTGAGAGAGGCAGTGAGGACTGATCCTCAGCAACGTGCCTAGAGTGATGACAGGGAAGAGCAACCCTAATCAATGCTTGCCCCCAGAAATTGGATGTAATCTTGAGGAAAGGAAGAAAGGGAAACCGAAAATTATTGAGACTGGCAGAATGAGGGCTTGAATACAAATCAAGGTCAGATATTTTTAAAATTTGTGGTCCGAGATTCACGTTTACTATAAAAGTCTGTAATTTAATTATACTTCACAATGTAAGTAAAACCTAATTCCCTATACACAAATGTATTTGTTGCCAATGATAGCAACAAGCACTAATTTTACGCATGCCCTTAATATTGATATGTAAATGACCTCAATAACAAACCCCTCAAAAGAAAAAAAAAATCCCTGCCCACCAATATCTTTGCTCCCCATCCAGGCATTGTCATATTTGTTACCTTAATTCTGGCTTCTCATTCTCTAGGCAGTCTGGCCTGGATTCTTGACCTTTCATCATTCAGTCTTTTAGCTGATGTTGCTATTTGGTATCCTACACTCTGAAACCAGTGTTCCTGGATCGACCGTGCCTGATTTCATTGCCCTGCTTTGGCTGAGACTCTTCTGATGTGGTTTGGCTGTGTCCCCATCCAAAATCTCATCCGAAATTGTAATCTCCATAATCGCCATAATCCCCACGCATCAAGAGCAGGCCCAGGTGGAGGTGATTGGATCATGGCGGCAGTTTCCCCCATGCTGTTCTCATGATAGTGAGTTCTCACGAGATATGATGGTTTTATAAGTGGCTCTTCCCCCTTCACTCAGCACTCCTCCTTCCTGCCACCTTGTGAAGAAGGTGCCCTGATTCCCCTTCGCCTTCTGCCGTGATTGTAAGTTTCCTGAGGCCTCCCCAGCCATGCTGAACTGTGAGTCAATTAAGCCTCTTTTCTTTACAAATTACCCGGTCTCAGGCAGTTCTTTATAGCAGTATGAACACAGACTGATATGTCCTTGAACTTTATTTTTGGACAATTGGACTTATAGCACCTCCCAGCCCAAACTCATGCCCATCCCTCAACCCAGCCCAGATCCCTGACACAAGATGATCTGTAGGACTCAGACACAGAAGAACTCTATGAAGCCACCAGCCTCCCCCCAGCCCCCCAAAAATAAACATATAAACAGGACAAGGCAAAAAGACCCTAAAGAAGAGAAGGTAAAACTGTGAAGCATGAGATATTTCCACATTTCACACCAAACTAGATGAACATATCATGAACATATCATGGTTGCCAAGACACAAACACATATTTATTCAGAGCTGGCAACATAAGTAATTTTCAGTTTCAAAGCAATGAAAAGAGTTGATATGAATAATACATTTTTATCTATGCCAATATTTTAAAACAAAGCAGCAATATCTTAAAACAAAGTAGCAATATCTTATTTGTGCAAATGTATCTGTTTTACATTATGCTCTAGTATGAGTGTTTTAGTAGAAATTCCATTTGAAATGTGAAATTGTTTATGCTGCTGATACAAATTCAAAACAATCCACCATCTACAGATTTACCATTGTAATGGATTTTTAAACATGTTTATTATTATGGAATTACTGCGGAAAAGAGAGCCCGCAGATGTAGCACAAGCGTGGTTCTCTTCACATTCCCCAAAGATATTTCTCTTTCAGAGATTCAAAATCTGTGAACAGTAGAGACACCCTAAGGAGATATATGTTCAGCCATAGAAAAGAAGGAACTGTAGCTCAAAGCTAAAATGTAGGAAATGTAGACCAATATCTTTGCTTCACCTCTGTTGGCTTCAAAAGTTTCCAGAATAACAATTCAAATGAAAAGGAAATATATTGGTAGCCTGAACACAAGAAAAAAAGATTTAGACCCCTAAGCTGTTGATTCCAGTGGTATTTCCAAATCACTACCAGAATTGTAAAACATTAAATGTTGCAAGTCATGTCATGTCTAGATGTCGTAGTGAGATCTACTCTGGCCAGTTGCTGGGGCTCACCATCTTGCCACAATGGTGAAGTTTTATATGTCCAGTGGTCCAGAGTGCATCAACATATCCTTTCAGAGAACAGGGAGGCTGGGCTCTTTTATGTGCCTGAAAGATACTGCAGCCATGGTATGGAGGAACAGGCAGACTATACCCCATACAACTGCCTGCCCCAGCAGCTCCCTGCTAAACAGGACCTGCCTTCTTCTGCATCAGGTCCACAAGGCAGCCACCATGCCCTCCAATATGCATTTTAGCTGCAGCCGAGGTTCTTCTGAGAACCCACCCCACAGGGGCTGGTGACCCCCTCTTTGACTCTCACAGCAGTGGCTGCTGCCACCACTGCCGCTGCGGCCCCTGACACTCCAGGACCAGGGAAGGGGTGAAGAAACCGGGCACCTTAACACGCCCCTAACAGCAAAATCCGGTGCTGCTCCAATAGGAGGGAAGTGTCAGCAAGACACATGCCCCAAGCTGCTATCCTCCATTGCTCCAGCTGAAGGGGCCTGCCTTCCCCAGTGAAAAGCCCGCAGCTCAGCTACCCTGCTCCCCATGCAGCCATTCCAGCTGCCGCTCAGAGCCCTTTTGAGATCCCAGCCCCACAGGCCTATGATCTGCCTTGGGGCTCCCACTGCCTGAGCATCAGCCACTGCCTGTGCGTTCCGCCTGCCCCTGCCTGAGAGTTTTGCTGATGACCTCCAGACCAGCCCACCCCCTAACAACCAGCACCTGAATTCTGGGGACCTGAGAACAAGCCCACTGGCCCAGTCTCGGTCCCAGTCCAGTCCCTTCAGGACTCGTACATACCATCCAGTGGGCTATCTAGGGGCCTGGGGGTTGGGGGTTTACCTAGCCCCATCTACTACTGTGGGCACCTGACCACTCCCCACCAGGGTCTGAGTTCAGACAAACCCCACCAGCCAACACCACCACAGCTGACACTCATTTGAACATGCTGAAAAGTGGAGCCCCTCCCCCTGTCTACACAAAGCAGCAGCATTACCACATTGGAGAACAGGCAGGCCACAAAGCCACAAAACCACAGAGCTGTCTATAGCAGGCTGAGTGAGGAGCTTCCACCCCAAAACCACTCCTACGAAGAACCACAAGACAGACATCTTTCATGGCTGTCAGCTACACTGTGGCCTAGAGGAAGACAAGAGTGCAGGTCTGAATTGAGAGTCATGAGCCCCAGGACAGAATGTGACAGGGAAACAGATCTCATTCCTGCCTATCTAGGACGTGGAGCCAGGGCATCCCTCCTCACCCCTCACAGAGACCTTGGTGTGTTCCACTGGAGCTCCCCCAACCACTCCCAGCAGAGCTGGTGCCCACGCTCATCACTGAGGTATTTGTGAGCAAGCCAAGTGGTCAAGCTGTGCCCAGCTATGTCCCACTCTCACCCTCCCCCACTGAACAGGAAGTTCAGGGCACTGGAAATTCCAGGGTCCAACCCATCACTTGAAAGAACACAGAGCATCTCACAGTAAACAGAGATCAAGTACATGCTCATCTGCTATTGCCACAGCTGGCTCTTACCTTGAAGTATATCCTATTGGCCTGTACCTCAAGCTGCAGAACCCAGTGGAAAACATGACAACAGAAGTTCACAGGGTGATAAAGGCAAGGCCAAAAGACCATACTCAACATTCTGTAATAGTTACATCCTTGGGCTAGGGGGACATCCCACCCAAACATAAGTAAATTCAAAAATAAGCAGTGGCAGCTTCTATAGATGAGAAGGAACCAGCACAAGAACTCCAGTAGCATGAAGAAACAGAATGTCGAGACCACCCCAAAGGACCACACTATCTCTCTAGCAATGAATCATAACCAAAATGAAACTGTTGAGATGACAGATAAATAACTCAAAATATGGATTGTAAGAAAGTTCAATGAGATCCAACAGAAAGCTGGAAATCAACACAAAGAAACCAGAAAAACAGTTCAGGAAATGAAAGATGAGGGAAACGTTAAAACAATGACAACAAAGAAGTAAACAGAATGTATTAATCAGAGTTCTTGAGAGGGACAGAACTAATTGGATCTATACATATATATATAAAAAGGGGAGTTTATTAAGTATTAACTGACATGATCACAAGGCCCCACAATAGGCCATCTGCAAGCTGAGGAGCAAGTAGAGCCAGTCCAGGTTCCAAAACTGAAGAACTTGGAGTCTGATGTTCGAGGGCAAGAAGTATCCAGCACAGGAGAAAGATGTAGGATGGGAAGCTAGGCCATCAAGTCTTTTTCATGTTTTTCTGCCTGCTTTATATTCTAGCCACCCTGGCAGCTGATTAGATGGTGCCCACCCAGATTAAGGGTAGGTCCACCTTTCCCAGCCCACTGACTCAAATGTTAATCTCTTTTGGCAACACTCTCACAGATACACCCAGGATCAACGCTTTGCATCATTCAATCCAATCATCCATCACACAGAACTTCTGAAAATGAGAAATTCACTGAAGAAATTTTAAAACACAGTTAGTAGCTATAACAATAGAATAGCAGAAAAAGGAATTTCAGAGCTTGAAGAATTTCAGAGCTTGAAGACTGGTCTTTTAAATTAACCCAGTCAGATAAAAATACAAAGGAATTTTTTTAAATGAACAAAGCCTTCCATAAATACAGGATTATGTAAGGCAACCAAACCTACAACTTACTGGCATTCCTGAGAGAGAAGAAGAAAAAGTAGGAAGCCTGGAAAATATATCTGAGGAAATAATTCAGGAAAATTTTCGTGATTTTGATAGAGACATAGACAAACAAATGCAAGAAATTTGGAAAACACCTGAAAGATGCCATACAAATGAACATCACCAAGGCATATAGTTACCAGACTATACAGGGTCAATGTGAAAAAATAAATGTTAAAAGCAGCTAAAGAGAAGTGTCAAATCACCAATAAAAGAAATCCCATCTGACAAACAACAGGCTTAACAGCAGAAACTTTATAAGCCAAAAGAGGCTGGGGACCTATTTTTAGCCTCCTTAAAGAAAAAATATGCCAGTCAAGAATTTTATATGCTGCCAAACTAAGCTTCATAAATAAAGAAGAAATAAAGTATTTCCTAGACAAGCAAGTCCTAAGGGAACTCATCACCACTAGAATGGCCCTACAAGAAATGCTCAGAGGAATTCTAAAAATGGAAATGAACGGATATTACTCACCATCATAAAAGCACGTTTAACTAGAAAGCTCAAAGATCCTATAAAACAATTAGACAATTGAGACTTTAAGGCAACTAGCTAATAAAACTATGACAGAAACAAAACCTCACATACCAATATTAACCTTGAACATAAATGGCCTAAATGCTCCAACTAAAAAATACAGACTGAAAAACTGGATTTAGAAAAACAAGACACAACCCTCTACTGCCTACAAGAGACCTACCTAATGGCTAGAGACACCTACAATCTCAAAGTAAAGGGGTGAAAAAAGACATATTATGCAAATGCAAAACATAATAAAGCAGTCATAGCCTTTCTTATATCAGCTATAACAGACTTTAAACCAACAACAGTAAAAAAAAAAAAAAAAAAGCGAAGGCCATTATGTAATAATGAAGGGTTTTGTACAAGTTTTAACTATCCTAAATATATACATACCAACATTAGAGCACCTAGATTCATAAAGCAAATACTACCAGACCTGAGAAAAGAGATTGACAGCAATATAATAATAGTGGGGGAGTTCAACACCCCCATAACAGTACTAAACACGTCTTCAAGACAGAAAGTCAAATGAACTCTGGATTTAAACTGGACTATTTGAATAGACGTTTACAGAACATTCTACCCAACAACTGCAGAACATAACATTTTTCTCATCTGTACATGGAACATTCTCTAAAATTGCCTATATTCTTGGCCATAAAGCAAGCCTCAATAAACTAAAAAAAAATTAAAATCATATTGTCTTCTCAGACCTCTGTGGAATAAAGTTAGAAAGCAATACCCAGAGGAACTCTCAAAACTACACAGGTCCTAAACAACTTGTCCCTGAATAATTTTTGGGTACACAATGAAATTAAAGCAGAAATAAATAATTGTTTTAAATGAATGAAAATAGAGACACAACATACCAAAACCTCTGGGATACAGCAAAAGCAGTGCTAAGAGGAAAGTTTATAGCATTAAATGGCTACATCAAAAAGATAGAACTCAAATTAACAAGCTAATGTCACAACTTAAGGAACTAGAAAGACAAGAAGAAATCAAACCCAAAGCTAGCAGAAAAAAAGAAATAGCAAAGATCAGAGCAGAACTAAATAAGATGAGACTCAAACAAAAATGATACAAAGGATCAATGAAACAAAATGCTGGTTCTTCAAAAGGATAAACAAAGTTGGTTAGTTTAACCATGAAAAAAAACAGAAGATTCAAGTAAGCAGAATCAGAAAATGATAAATTACAACTGATATCACAAAAATACAAAAGATAATCAGAGATTATTATGAATATCTCTATGCACACAAACTAGAAAACCTTAAGGAAATGAATAAATTCCTGAAAACATAAAACCTCCCAAGATTGAACCAGGAAGAAACAGAAATTCTGAACAGACCAATAATGACTAATGAAATTGAATCAGTAATTTAAAATCTTGCAACAAAAAAATCCCAGGACCAGGTAGATTCATGGCTGAATCTCACCAGATGTATGAGGAACAGTTGATACCAATATTACTAAAATTATTCCAAAATATTGAGAAGAGGGATTCCTCCCTAACTCATTCTATTAAACCAGTATCACCCTGATACCAAAATAAGGCAAAGACACAAGTAAAGAAGACTACAGACCAGTATCCCTGATGAACACAGATGCAAAACTCCTCAACAAAATACTAGCAAACCAAATCAGAGAGCACATCAAACAGATAATTCAACACAATCAAGTGGGTTTTATTCTAGAGACGCAAGGATGGTTCAACATTTGCAAATCAACAAATGTGATCCACCACATAAACAGGATTAAAACCAAAATGATATGACATCTCAATAGATGCAGAGTACACATTTTATAAAATTCAACATTCCTTCATGATAAAGACCCTCAACAAACTAAGCTTTGAAGGAACATACCTCAAAATAATAAAAGCCATCTATGACAAGCCATCTATGGATTTGGTTTGCTAGTATTTTGTTTAGGATTTTTGCATCTATGTTCATCAGGGATACTGGTCTGTAGTTTTCTTTATTTGCTGTGCGTTTGCCTGAATTTGGTATCAGGGTGATACTGTTTTAATAGAATTAGCCAACATCATACTGAACAGGAAAAAGTTGAAAGTATTCCCCTAAGAACTGGAACAAGACAAGGATGTTCATTCTCATCATTCCGATTCAACACAGGACTGGCAGTCCTAGCTAGAGCAATTAGGCAAGAGAAAGAAATAAAAAGCATCCAAATTAAAAAAGAAGTGTAATTATCTCTGTTTGCTGATGACATGATCTTATACCTAGAAAACCTGAAAGACTCCTAGACCTGATAAACAACTTCAGTAAAGTTTCAGGATGTAAAACCAACATACAATAATCAGTAGCATTTTTATACACCAACAACATTCAAACTTAGAATCAAATCAGGAACTCAATCCCACGTCCAGTAGCCACAGAAAAAAATAACATATGTAGGAATACAATTAGCCAAGGAGGTGAAAGAACTCTATAAGGAGAATTACAAAACACTAATGAAAGAAATTATAGATGACACAAACAAATGGAAAAAAAAATTTATGCTCATGGATTGGAAGAATTAATACCACTAAAATGATCATACTTCCCAAAGCAATTTATAGATGCCATTCAACACCTATGAAATTACCAACATCATTGTTCACAGAATTAGAAAAAAAAATCCTAAAGTTCATATGAAACCAAAAAAGATCCCAAATAACTAAAGCAATTCTAAGCAAAAAGAACAAAGCTGGAGGTATCACATTACCTGACTTCAAATTGTACTACAAGGCTATAGTGACTAAAACAACATAATACTAGTACAAAAATAGACACATAGATTAATGGAACAGAATAGAGAACACAGAAATCAAGCCACATACCTTCAATGAACTGATTTTTGACAAAGTTGACAAAAATAAACAATGGGGAAAGGACACCCTATTCAATAAATGGTCCTGGGAAAATTGGCTAACCATATGCAGAAGAATGAAGCTGGACCCCTATCACCATATACAAAAATGAACTCAAGATGAATTAAAGACTTAAATGTAATACCTGAAACTAAACGATTCTAGAAGAAAGGCTAGAAAAAACTCTCCTAGACATTGACTTCAGCCCAGAATTTATGACTAACACCCCCAAAGCAAATCCAACAAAGACACAAATTAATATCTGGGAACCAATTAAACCAAAGAGCTTCTGCACAGTGCAAGAGGTGATAATCAACAGAGCAAACAGACAACCTACAAAATGGAAGAAAACATGTGCATATCGTGTCTCTGACACAGGACTAATAGCCAGAATCTATAAGGAACTTAAAACAACTCAATAAGAAACAAACAACCACTTTAAAAAGTGAGCAAAGATCAATGTCAAGAAGAGTTTTTCTTATGAATATACATTTTTCAAAAGAAGGCAAACAAGTGGCCAAAAACCATATGAAGAAATGCTCAGCATCACTAATCATCAGAGAAATAAGCATTAAAACCACAGTAAAACACCATCTTACACCAGTCAGAATGGCTATTGTTAAGGTCAAAAAACAACAGATGTTGGTATGAATGTGGAGAAAAGGGAATGTTTATACACTATTGATGAGAATGTAAATTAATACAACCTCTATGGAAAACAGTATGGAACTTTCTCAAACAATTAAAAATAGACCTACCATTCAACCTAGCAATTTCAGTACTGGGCATCTACTCAAAGGAAAAGAAATCATCATATAAAAAGATACCTGCATTCATGTTTATTGCAGCACTATTCACGATATCAAAGTCATGGAATCAACCTATGTCTTCATCAACAGTTAATTGGATAAAGAAAATGTGGTATATATACACCATGGAATACTATGCAGTCATAAAAAAGAATGAGATTGGGCCAGGCGAGGTGGCTCACACCTGTAATCCCAGCACTTTGGGAGGCCAAGGCGGGTGGATCATGAGGTCAAGAGATCAAGACCATCTTTGCCAGCATGGTGAAACCCCATCTCTACTAAAAATACAATTAGCTGGGTGTGGTAGTGTGCACCTGTAGTCCCAGCTACTTGGGAGGCTGAGGCAGGAGAATTGCTCGAACCCAGGAGGCAGAGGTTGCAGTGAGCCAAGATCAAGCCACTGTACTCTAGCCTGGCAATAGGACGAGACTCCATCTGAAAAAAAAAAAAAAAAGAGAGAGATCACATTCTTCACAGCAACATGGCTGAAGCTGGAGGCGATTATCCTATGTGAAATAACCAAAGAAATGAAATCAAACACCACATGTTCTCACTCATAAGTGAGAGCTAAACACTGGGTAGACATGGACATAAAGATCAAAATAATAGACACTGGAGACTCCAAAAGAAGGCAAGTGAGAGGGAGATATGGACTTTAAAATTACCTCTTGGGGTCCTTTCCCTTTTTCCTTTCCTTTTCCCTTCCCTCCCCTCTCCTCCCCTCCCCTCCCCTTCCCTTCCTTTCCTTTCCTTTTCTTCCCTCTGTGGCCCAGGCTGGAGTACACTCAGCTCACTGCAGACTCCCTGCGTCCAGCTCCCGTGATTCTCCTGCCCTGGCCTGCAGGCTGCCTGGGATTGCCGGCGTGCGCCACCACCCCTCCCTGGTTTTTCTCCTTTGGCTGGAGGCACGGTTTCGCCATGTCGGCCAGGCTGGTCTCCAGCTCCTGACCTCCGGTGGTCTGCCCGCCTCAGCCTCTAGAGGTGCTGGGACTGCAGACAGAGGCTCGCTCACTCGGTGCTCGGTGTTGCCCGGGCTGCAGTGCGGTGGCGTGGTCTTGGCTCTCTGCAGCCTCCGCCTCCCAGCCGCCTGCCTTGGCCTCTCAGGGTGCTGGGATTGCAGCCTCTGGCCCGCCGCCGCCCTGTCTGGGAGGTGGGGAGCGTCCCTGCCTGGCCGCCCATCGTTTGGTTTATGAGGAGCTCCTCTGCACGGCCGCCCCGTCTGGGAAGTGAGGAGCGCCTCTGCCCAGCTGCCCCGTCTGGGAGGTCTACCACAGAGGCCAGAAGCAATGTGGGGGCTGGACGTGGTGGCTCATGCCTGTAGTCCCGGCACTCTGGGAGGCCGAGGCGGGTTGATCACTTGAGGCTAGGAGTTCGAGACCAGCCTGGCCAACATGGCGAAACATATGAAAAATACAACTGACAAATCAACCAACCAACCAAGCGACAACAAAACAGGTCTACCCTGGAGTCATATGCTAATTTTTGCTATTTTCCTCCCTTTCTAATCCTTTATCCCACTTTCTTTATCTTCCTCTTCCTTCTCCTTCTTTGTCAAATAGAGGATTGAGTTATTATCATTGAAAAAAAAATAAAAAATAAAATAAATAAAATAAAATTACCTCTTGGGCACAGTGTTGACTATTTGGGTGATGGGTACACTAGAAGCTCAAATCCCAACATTATACATTATATTCATGTAACAAACCTGCACGTCTACCATGAATCTAAAATTTTAAAAATAAAAATAAATAACAAGTAAATACCCTCTATAGTAAAGGATAAGTTGTTGTACCTTATATTCCCATGGCTAAAAAGACCCACTTCTTAGTAGGCCTCTTCAGCAGCCCTCCAAGTCAACTGACAATAAGTGGAGTAATATTCTCAAGTATAATATATGCTATTTCCAAAATCCAGTTTCAAGTATGTTCTAGAGCAGAAGAGAGTTCTGTAGCAAACTCAATTGCCTCCCCATTGGTCCATATGCACAGCAGATCCAGGACACTGGGGGTATAAAAGTAAATAAGTATCTGAAAACCCCAATAGGAGAGTCTCAGTATAGACCCCTAATATTTCAGAGTAAGACTATATCTTCTGCTGCATAGAATTTCTAGATTTGAAAATCAATGCCAGAATGTTAGCAGGATACAATGTTTGACCATTCATGGAGAGCTCTGGAGTGAGAACTGCCCATCCTAAGATCTCATATCGGGCCAAAATATCTGGGCCTTTATAGCCCACCTCACTCAAGATGTGGATTGCCCTAGGGAGGGTGTGACTTTGCTTTAGCCAGGTCTCTAGAGTTAAGGTAGGCCCTGAAGGGGCAGACCTGGCAGTCCATTTACTGATTACACTCCTCACAGCTGGGCAGGAGGTCCTTCTCTGGAGGGAGATATGGGGAAACATCTCCGTATCTAAGATTTTCCTCTTGATGAATTGACACTTTATCATTGTGAAATGTTCTTCTTATCTCTGGTTAGATTCCTTGTTCCAAAGTCTAATTGGTCTGATATCAACAGAGCCATTCCAGCCATAGTAGTCTAGTTGGGCTGCCATAACAGAACACCACAGTGTGAGTAGCTTAAACAACAGAAATTAATTTTCTTACAGTTCTGAAGGCTGGAAGTTCAAGACCAGAGTGCAGCATAACTAATTTCTGGCCATGCGTCTCTTCCTGGCTCACAAATGGCCCCCTTCTTGTTGTATCCTCACATGGCCTTTTCTCTGGGTAGGCAGGGAAAGAGAGAGAGTGAGAGCATAATGATTTCTCTTCCTCTTGTTATAAGGACAGCAGTCCTATTAGTTCAGGTCCTGATATAGTTTTGATGCTTGTGGCCTACAAATCTAATGTTGAAATGTGATCCCCAGTGTTGGAGGTGGAACCTAGTGGGAGGTGTTTGGGCCACGGGGGCAGATCCTTCATGAATGGCTTCAGGCCCTCCCCAAAGAAACAAATGAGTTCTTGCTCTATTAGGTCATGCAAGAGCTGATTGTTAAAGAGTGTGAGACCTCCCCACCCCACACTCTAGCTCTCTGTCTTATCACATGACTTACCTACTTTGCCTCTGCCTTCCACCACAAGTAAAAGCTTTCTGAGGCCCTCACCAAAAGCTGAGCAGATGCCAGTATCATGCTTCTCGTACCTGCAGAACCATGAGCCAAATAAATCTTTTTTCCTTATAAATTACCCAGCCTACGGTATTCCTTTATAGGAATGCAAAGCAAACCAATGCAGGACCCCACCCTTATGGCCTCATTTAATCTAATTACCTTCTTAAAGGCCCTATCTCCAAATATAGTCACAGTGTGGAAGTGGAGGTTAGGACTGCAACATATGAATATGGAGGGAACACAATTGTGTCCAGAACAGCAGCTTTCTCGTGATTAATATTTGCATGATAACTCCTCGTTTGTCTTTTTTATATTTAACCTATTTTTCTTCATGTTTAAAGTGCATCTCATATAAATGGTATACAGCCTTTAAAGTGCATCTCGTATAAATGGTATATAGCCTTACTGTGCTATGGTTTAAATGTGTTTCCCAAATTTAATGTGTTGGAAACATAATCACCAAATTCATATGCTAATTGTATTTGGAGATGGGGCCTTTGGAAGGTAAAAAGGATTAGATAAGCTCTTCATGGTGGGGTCCCCATGATGAAATGGATGGCTTTATAAAAATAGGAAAAGACCAGGTGCAGTGGGTCACGCCTCTAGTCCCAGCACTTTGAGAGGCCAAGACAGGTGGATTGCTTGAGGCCAGAAGTTCGAGACCAGCCTGGCCAACATGGTGAAACCGTGTCTCTACTAAAAATACAAAAATGGTGGTGCACGCCTATAATCACAGCTAGTCTGGAGGCTGAGACACAAGAATTGCTTCAACTTGGGAGGCAGAGGCTGCAGAGGGCCGAGATCACACCACTGCACTCCAGCCTGGACAATGGAGTGAGACTCCTCCTTAAATTAAAAAAAAAAAAAAAGAAGAAGAAGAAGAGGAAGAGAGACCCGAGCTGGCACGGTCTTGCCCTTTCACCATGTGATGCACTGTGATGCACTCTGCCATGTTATGACACAGCAGGAAGGCCATCACAGATGCTGGTTCCATGCTCTTGGACTTCTCAGCCTCTAGAACTATAAGAAATACATTACTGTTCATCAGAAATTACATAGTCTCAGATACTCTATTATAGAACAGAAAATGGACAAAGACATGCTGGTTCTCCTAGCACATAATCTTTGCCTTTTAACTGGAGTATCCAGTACATTTCTATTTAATATAATGCTTGATATGGTTGGGCTAAGTATATCATATTGTTACATGTTTTCTACTGGCCTGTCTGTTGTTTCCTTTTCTCCTATATTTCCTCCTGTTGGAGTGGTTGGTTGGTTGGTTAGTTTTTTTAATTTTTTAATACTTCTAAATCAGTGTTATCACCCTTACTAGTTTTTTTTTTTTAAGTTTACTGGCTTCTTTGGGGCTGACAACATGTATTTTTAACTTATCACAGTCTAACGTCAAATTATACCACTTTACATATAATCTAAGAAACTTACAACTAGCATACTTCCATTTAGCCCACCCTTCATGCTATTGTTATTATACATTTTAATCATTTGTATATTATGAGCCCCACAATACACTGTTGTTAATTTTATTTTAAACAATAAGTTATCTTTTAAAGAAATAATGAAACAAGAAAAAGTATTCTATGTTTACCCACATATTTGCCATTCCTGGTGCTATACATTATCTTACAGAGCCAAATTTCCTTCTGGTATCATTTTCCTTCAGGATGAATAACTTCCTAAAATATTTCATATAGAATGGGCTTGTTATAGACAACTTTTGTCACCTTTTATTTATCTAAAAGTTTTTTATTAAAACTTCATTTGTGAAGGATATTTTTCCTGGATATACAATTCTACATTGACAGATATTTTTTTCCTTTAAGTACTTTAAAGACAATTCCATTTTCTTCTGTGTTGTATTGTTTAATTTAAGAAGTCAGTAAAATTGTTGTCACAGTTGTCCTTTGTATAATGTGCCCTTTTTCTTTGGATGCTTCTAAATTTTTAGTTTCATCATTTGCTTTTAGAATTTGATTATGATATGCTTTTATGTGGTTTCATTTATTCTGCTTTAATTTTTTTGAGTTTCTGGGACCCATGAATTTCTATTTCTCATCAAATAATGAAAATTCCCAGCTATTGTTACTTCAAATATTCTTTGGGCCCTCAAAATCTTTTTTCTTCTTTTGCAACTCAAATGACACATGTTATTCTACTTGATATTGTCTCACAGGACACTGAGGCTCTGTTCAATTCTTTTCCAGTATGTTTCCTCTCAGTGTTTTGTTTTGGACAGTTTTTATTATCCAGTTTTCTACTTTACTGACCATTTACCTGTAGTGCCTAATCTGTTGTTAAGAGCACCCAGCTAATTTTTTATTTTATACATTGTGTCCTTCAGTTTATCATCACCATTTGGTTCATTTTTAGAGCTTTTATTTCTCTATTAAGATCTTTCCTCATTATACTCCTGGTTTCCTTTAAATCCTTAAACATATTTTTGACTGCTGTTTTGAAGTATGTTTCCTCTAATTACATCAAATCTGTCATTTCTGTTTCTGTTCTATTAACTTTTCTCTTGATTCTTAGTTACAGGTTCCTGCTGCTTTTTCACACATCTAATGACTTTTTTCTTGTGTTGCACATTGAATTCCCCTGAAATATGACTCTGAAATGGAGATTATAATGTAGCACATTTATTAGGGAGAACTTTATAACCAACACCTGCAGAAAGGAGGGAAAGAAAGTAAGAATGGATAGAAGGAGAAATTAAGCTGCAGTATAGTCCCAAAGAAAGCGCCAGTTGACCCCACCATAAGCTCTGGAGTCAGTGTGGCTTTGCAGAGATTTCCCAGCTTGAAGCAAGGAAATCAGGCCTTTATACTCCTCTGTCAATCAGTCATTGGGTGAGGTGTAGGCTACTCCAGTAAGGAGATGTGGCCTGAGACAAGGCAACTCTTTTTACTGAGGCAAACTCTTAAGGAGCCTAACAACTGAAGGCTGCCTGCCAAAAGCAATCACAGCAACTAGGGACATAAGATCTTTACCAAGCAATCTGTATGACACACACAGTATTCACTGTGGTTTGCATGCTGAACATTAGGAATTCAACCTTGTTTGCAGTATGGATTTTGTTATCTTTCTTTCAAGAATATCAAGATTTGCTTTGCCAGACAGTAAATTTACTTGCAAATCATCCTTGTCTTTTTGAAATTTATTATGAGTTTTGTTATGAAGAATCTGTAGTAGTGGTTCTAACTGGGAGTCAATTTTTTTTAAAATTTTCACATCTGGGTAGAGGCCAGGGATACTGCCAAATATTCTACATTGCATGGTACAGACCCCTCTCCAACAAAGGATTGTCAGGCCCAGAATATTAATAATGCAAGGTTGAGAAACCGTGTTCTGTAGTAGCCATTACTGTAGGGCTAATTAAGTCCTACTCCCAAATCATGGCATTCTAGAGGTGACAGTGGAGGGCCCAGAGAGCTCAACATGGTATCTCTGCCTCTGATGGTCAAACTTCAATGCCTTCTCAGCCTGTGAAAAAGCCAGGAGCTCTGTGGAGCCCACAGCTCCCTAGGGGTGGTTTATTTCTTGGTCACATTGAATCTCACCTAGTGGAAATACGGCTTAGCATTCAGACAAGAGAACTGCTTTGCAGATTTGTAGAGCTCTTTTTCTACGTAGATCCCTCCTCTCCAGCACTCTACCCTGCAAAATCCATCAACCCTCAGCAGCCCCCAACCCCCATCTCTGTCCCTAGTTCAGCAAGACAGGAGTGCTCAATTTGCCTCCCTCTCCCTGCATCATGGTTCAGCAATGAAGGAAACCAAATTAGTTCTCCCCAAAGTATTGAGAATTGCTATGTGAAAGACACTGAAAACATAGGGAGCTCTCCGCCTCTGCCCCTGTTTGCCATACACCAGGACATCCATCCTTCCTTCCTGGGGATGGCACCTGCCCATCAGCCCAGAGAGGGCCCCAGCCAGCACCAGGGAAATCTGGGGGCAGATTGCGCTGCCTTCCCACAGGTTTACTCCTTTTAAAATACTGGAGCTGCCCTCTCCTTTGTCTTGTCACTGTGTAGGATTTATGACTGTTAAAATACTCCTTAAGCAAAGCCCCTAAGCCTTAAGGGAGAAATACTTTTGAACTGAGGCCTCTCCCATGTGCTGGGTACAATCTTGTGCTTGTTTTTATTGTGTTAATCTGTCTTTTGTTTTCAGGAAAGTGTCTCAACTCAGAACATAAAAAAGGAAAGAAAAGGCATTGTTTTCTCTCCTCTACAGAAACGGCTTCCAGTCAGAGAGCGAGGTGAATACATGGTTCGCCTTGGTTCTTCCTTCTTTCTTAGACTGCAGGCCAGGGCTGCTAACATTTGAAAACAGTTGTTTTATAGATTGTGTCCAGCCTTAGAGCAAACAGGGAGGCTAGTCTAATGCCTGATGCTTCCCCAGGAGCACGAGCAAAACTCTCTTACAATCAGGTCTTTGTGACTTTCCTTCTTTATTTCCCTTCCTTCTCCCACCCTCGCTTCCCCTTCATTCTTCTATGTATTTGTCTATGTGCATACGTGTGTTTGACACAGACAAATCACAGATAAATTGAACATTGACAAATCTCCCATGACATTAAAATCTTACTCATATCATTAAATACAATTCACCTGTCTGCAAATCCATAAACAGCACTCTGACAAAACAGACTTACAAAACCAGTCAGAAATGTTTTCATCTTTCTGCTTAACATTTTGGACTTCATTTAAAAAGTAGCTCCTCTGTCATGGAGCCTGCCTTGTTGCTCAAAACTGGAAGGGCACCTGGCCTTGGCTGCCTTTAAGCCTCGTTGGTGGAGGCTTTTCTTTGAATACTGTGCAAGCGATGCAGAACGGGCAAGCCTCAAAACTGAGGTATAGCAGGGAGGATTCTTGGCTTCATCCAGGAAAGAATTCAAGGGCAAGCTGGTGGTGTTACGCAGCAACTTTTATTGAAGCAGCAGTGTACGGCACAGAGGTATTGCTCCTTGCAGAGTAGGGCTGCCCCATAGGCAGGGAGCCCAGAGTAGCAGCGCAGAGGCAATTCTGCACTCATATTTATACCCACTTTTAATTACATGCAAATTAAGGGGCGGTTTATGCAGAAATTACTACAGTGAGGGTGGTGATATGGTTTGGCTCTGTGTCCTCACCCAAATCTCATCTTGAATTTTACTCCTATAATTCCCATGTGTTATGGGAGGGATCTGGTGGGAGATAATTTGAATCATGGGGGCCATTTCCCCCATACTGTTCTCGTGGTAGTGAATAAGTCTCACGAGATCTGATGGTTTTATCATGAGTTTCTGCTTTTGCATCTTCCTCATTTGCTCTTGCTGCTGCTATGTAAGAAGTGCCTTTCACCTCCCGCCATGTGGAACTGTAAGTCCAATTAAACCTCTTTTTCTTCCCAGTCTTGGGTATGTCTTTATCAGCAGCGTGAAAATGGACTAATACAGGTGGTAACTTGCAGGTTGTCAGATAGTTGCCATGGAAAGGAGTGGTAACTTCTGGGTGTTGCCACGGCAATGGTAGACTGACATAGCACACTGGTGGGCGTGTCTTATGGGGAAGAGCTTCTGCCCTGGACCTGTTTTAGCTAGTCCTCAATGTGGTCCTTTGTGCAATCCCCACCTCTGGAGTTGAGTTCTGCCTCCTACCTCACAAAGTTTGGTATATCCTGAAAGCACATCCTCCTAGGCTCCTCCAGCAGCCCTTCTGCTCGGAGGAAATACATCTCCATGGATGGGAACAGCCTCTCCTCCTATTGCCCATGATAGGTGATGGGTTGAACGGAAATATTAATGACTTTTTTGACTGTAGGGTCACAGGATTGTTTGCACAAACTCCTGGGGTTCTACCAAATCATTCATATTTCATGTGAGAGGAACTTGCTTTTGTGTACATCTCTGAACTGCCAGTTAACCACCTTTTTCAGCTCTCATCAAAATTTATTTTCACTTGAACAATTTTTACACTGCCTAGAATACTCACAGCAGTTTCTCAAATGGCTTGTTCTTGTTTACATACAAGAACAAAAGGTATGGCAGCCTCAGTCACATCACAATTTAAAGTCCTTACTGAATTTGGTATTCTGCACTTTTGAAGTGTGAGTTAAATCTTCTAAGAACCATTGACATTTTTAATGGTTTCATTTTTATCAGCTGCACTAGCCGTTGATGCCCTTGGGTGGGAGGGGCACATTTTCTACAGAAATGGAATTGATCACTAAGTCAGTGAGTGAGAACCTGGAAGTAGAAAACAACAAACTGTGTGGCCATGGGAATGTCCAGACACAGTAGCCGCTGGCTTCCCCTTTGCCTCAGTGACTACCCTTCTCTGTGGAATAGACTCAGAGGCTGCGGATTCAGGTATCTCCCTCAGTAACATTACAGCATGGCTGGACCCTCGGCGTTACTCATGAAGAGCTGGAACCACGAATACTAAGATACCCCATATACAACTGGAAGGGCACGAGAGAACCCAAACCCCTACTGAACGAAGAGAAGCCCTTTGGCCTAAGATTGCATCAATCTGAAATTTACTGAAATTCCACAAAAGTACTTTCTGCTTATCCCTGAATGGCTTATCGTGAGCATTTCCCAAAGTCATTATAGTCAGTAAGCACTTGTTTGGAAACTTAGTTAATGGCTTTAAAATATTCCATTATATAGATGTACCACGTGTCAACCATTCCCCTATGCTTGGGACATTTCTGTTGCTTAATTCTTTCTAATTTGGTATCCTTGAGAGACAGGACTAGCTGGATTTCGTAGGCTGACTAAGAATTCCTAAGCCTAGCTGGGGAAGGTGACCACACCAACCTTTAAACACGGGGCTTGTAACTCAGCTCACACCCAACCAATCAGGTAGTAAAGAGGGCTCACTAAAATACAAATTAGTCTAAAGCAGGAGGTAAAGAATTAGTCAAATCATGTATCGCCTGAGAGCACAGGGGAAGGGACGATGATCAGGATATAAACCCAGGTATTCAAGCAGGGAGTGGCAACCCCCTTTGGGGCCCCTCCCATTGCATCGGAGCTCTGTTTTCACTCTATTAAATCTTGCAACTGCACACTCTTCTGGTCCGTGTTTGTTACGGCTGGAGTTGAGCTCTCAATTGCCGTCCACCACTGCTGTTTGCTGCGGTCGCAGACCCACCACTGACTTCCACCCCTCTGGATTCGGCAGGGTGTCCGCCATGCTCCCCATCCAGCGAGGCGCCCATTGCCGCTCCCGATCCGGCTAAAGGCTTGCCATTGTTCCTGCACGGCTAAGTGCCCAGGTTTGTCCTAATTGAGCTGAACACTAGTCGCTGGGTTCCACGGTTCTCTTCTGTGACCCACAGCTTCCAAGAGAGCTATAACAGTCACCCCATGGCCCACGGTTTCATTCCTTGGAATCTGTGAGGCCAAGAACCCCAGGTCAGAGAACATGAAGCTTGCCACCATCTTGGGAGCAGCCTGCCCCACCTTGGGAGCTCTAAGCAGGAATGTTCTACCTCTGCCACCTCAAAGATGAGGTGGGAACAATCCAAGGTAGAAAGGCTTTAAAGAAACACCAGTATTACAGAGAGATAATTTTCAGGCTTCCAGAACATGTTAGAACTCACCATATAGTGCATTGTGCTATCTGCAAACTAAATAAACAGGTACACACACTTAAATAAGTTATGAATTGGGGTCCTTTTTTTTTTCTTTTTTTTTTTAATTATTATACTTTAGGTTTTAGGGTACATGTGCACAATGTGCAGGTTTGTTACATATGTATCTATGTGCCATGTTGGTTTGCTGCACCCACTAACTCGTCATTTAGCATTAGGTATATCTCCTAATGCTGTCCCTCCCCCCTCCCCCCACCCCACAACAGTCCCCAGAGTGTCATGTTCCCCTTCCTGTGTCCATGAGTTCTCATTGTTCAATTCCCACCTATGAGTGAGAACATGCAGTGTTTGGTTTTTTGTCCTTGCGATGGTTTACTGAGAATGATGGTTTCCAGTTTCATCCATGTCCCTACAAAGGACATGAACTCATCATTTTTAATGGCCGCATAGTATTCCATGGTGTATATGTGCCACATTTTCTTAATCCAGTCTATCGTTGTTGGACATTTGGGTTGGTTCCAACTCTTTGCTATTGTGAATAGTGCCGCAATAAACATACGTGTGCATGTGTCTTTATAGCAGCATGATTTATAGTCCTTTGGGTATATACCCAGTAATGGGATGGCTGGGTCAAATGGTATTTCTAGTTCGAGATCCCTGAGGAATCGCCACACTGACTTCCACAATGGTTGAACTAGTTTACAGTCCCACCAACAGTGTAAAAGTGTTCCTATTTCTCCACATCCTCTCCAGCACCTGTTGTTTCCTGATTTTTTTAATGATGGCCATTCTAACTGGTGTAAGATGGTATCTCACTGTGGTTTTGATTTGCATTTCTCTGATGGCCAGTGATGATGAGCATTTCTTCATGTGTTTTTCGGCTGCATAAATGTCTTCTTTTGAGAAGTGTCTGTTCATGTCCTCTGCCCACTTTTTGATGGGGTTGTTTGTTTTTTTCTTGTAAATTTGTTTGAGTTCATTGTAGATTCTGGATATTAGCCCTTTGTCAGATGAGTAGGTTGCAAAAATTTTCTCCCATTCTGTAGGTTGCCTGTTCACTCTGATGATAGTTTCTTTTGCTGTGCAGAAGCTCTTTAGTTTAATGAGATCCCATTTGTCGATTTTGGCTTTTGTTGCCATTGCTTTTGGTGTTTTAGACATGAAGTCCTTGCCCACGCCTATGTCCTGAATGGTATTGCCTAGGTTTTCTTGTAGGATTTTAATGGTTTTAGGTCTAACATATAAGTCTTTAATCCATCTTGAATTAATTTTTGTATAAGGTGTAAGGAAGGGATCCAGTTTCAGCTTTCTACATATGGCTAGCCAGTTTTCCCAGCACCATTTATTAAATAGGGAATCCTTTCCCCATTGCTTTTGTCAGGTTTGTCAAAGATCAGATAGTTGTAGATATGCGGCATCATTTCTGAGGGCTCTGTTCTGTTCCATTGATCTATGTCTCTGTTGTGGTACCAGTACCATGCTGTTTTGGTTACTGTAGCCTTGTAGTATAGCTTGAAGTCAGGTAGCGTGATGCCTCCAGCTTTGTTCTTTTGACTTAGGATTGACTTGGCGATGCGGGCTCTTTTTTTAGTTCCATATGAACTTTAAAGTAGTTTTTTCCAATTCTGTGAAGAAAGTCATTGGTAGCTTGATGGGGATGGCATTGAATCTATAAAATACCTCGGGCAGTATGGCCATTTTCCTGATATTGATTCTTCCAACCCATGAGCATGGAATGTTCTTCCATTTGTTTGTATCCTCTTTTATTTCATTGAGCAGTGGTTTGTAGTTCTCCTTGAAGAGGTCCTTCACATCAAACTGGGGTCCTTAATAGATGAACCCATTGAGGAAAAATGAAACAGGTTGTGGGTAAGAAATCAAGAATAGGGAAAGAGAAGAGGTAAGACAAGATCAGAGGAACACAGGGAGGCATTTGCCCTTGACCCCAGGAAGGGTACAGCTGCAACAGGCATCTCTTACCAGGCCCCACACGAAGTGACCTTGGGTGACCATATGCAGCTCAGCAGGATCAGTGTGAAACCACCTTTGCAAAAATTGTAACAGTGAGAAAACGATGATAGTGAAAAGGATCTGACCTGACCAGTCCCCATCTTGTCTTTAACCTCCAAACTGCCCTTAATCCTTCCTGGCCTTGAGCCAAGCTAACTTCAGGAGACATTTAGTCTATAGTTTAAACGATAATAGCCCTTCCTCCAAACTAAACCATGTCTGTAAAACTGAGGACAGAGCACCAGGTTTGGAGGATAAGAAGCCTGAATTCTGGTAAGGTGTAGACATAAATGACATCCAGCCATTATTCTAGAGGTCACAGGATTTGCAAGTTCCCCAATGACTCCTGCAAATAACATCACACTTGTAGAAGCTAAGATTGGCCTTTTGAGGTGTCTTTTCAGGTTTTTGAATTTCTGATGACAGATGGTTCCACCCAGAAGAAGACTGAGCCCACAAGAGGACCATTTTCCACACTCCTATGATTGCACCCCCAACCAATCAGCAGCATCCATCCCCTAGCCTGCCAAACTACCCTTTGAAAACCCTAGCTTCCAAATTTTCATGGAGACCGATTTGAGTAATAAAACTCCAGCCTCTGATTCAGCCGGCTCTGTGTGAATTAAATTCTTACTCTATTGCAATCCTCTGTCTTGGTAAGTTGGCTCTATCTGGGAAGTGGGCCAAATGAATTCATTGGGTGGTTACAGGTAATGGGATATTGGGAAGCCCGGGTGTAGTATGAGCTCTGTCCAGATTGATGCAACCTTACATAAAAGACCTTCTCTTTGTTCAGTAGAGGTTTGGGTTCTCAAGTCCCCTTCCAGCTGTATATCCCCTATCGGGGATTGGCCCTGTTATTACATATCTCTACCAGCAATTACATACATCCCCTGTATTAGAAGACAACTTGAAGAATAAGTAAAAGCAATTTGATTAGTTCAATTTAAATATAGAAACTAAAGGTTCAAAGCCACGTGTGTGTTCTTGAAAAAAACGTGAATAATTTTCAGTTCTGGATGAATCTATGTCACAGGAAAATAGGAGAACAAAATAATTTATTTCCCAAAAAGTTCTTTATTCAAGTCAGAGTTTACATTTACAGTTCTCACTTGTTTGAATTATGCTGTCCAAAGTTGCAAGGGAGAAATGAAATCCTAGTTCTTAATAGGCAAGTACAGCATTAACATGGCATCAAAGGAACAGCAGGTGTCTATTGTGTTTTAATAGTCACTCTCCTTAGATGTCACGTCCCCACCCATGATTGCATCAGAAGGCAAGGGGACTGGCAGGTCATTCATCTGACAGGTTGTTCAGCCCACACTCCTGCATATTTGTTTCTCTAAACTCAATTATTCTACAGGCTCATATAATATTGAATTACACATCTCACAATATTCGAAATAGCTCATTTGTTCTGGGAATTACATGCCTCTAATTGTATCATGAAAATGCTGACAGCCAGCAGAATGGTAATGAAACACAGCCTACCAGCAGCAGTGGTTGCAAGAACGTGAAGCAATCAGGCATGCTTAAACATTGCCACAGTGCCATTCAAGTGCAAAATGTATGGAAGCAAATGCTATTAGGTACAATAATGATTTGTATTTATGCCATTCACCCCTCCAGAGAGTTGTACTGTAAACCTTACAGCCTATGAGTTTGCTTCCTATCTTACAGCTTAAAAGACTAGTCAGTTATTCTTTCAACAGTACCTAACCACTTCCAAATAACCATTTTGCCACTAACAATAGATTGCACAGGAAACAGCAAAGACCTCCCAAAATGAAGGTCATGATGTGCCATCCAGATTCTCCCCAAGGCTGAAGGATTTTTCCTCAGCTTCTGAGACTGTTCTAGCCAACATGCCTAAGATGTTGCCTTCTGCAAATTCCCCCCATGAAGATAACCTGTCACTCCATCAAGGACCAAGGGAAGCCAACACCTAAGATAGTCCAATATGGGATAAAAAGGCCAGGTCCCATCAGCATGGGATGACCCTAAAAGCCCACCCAGCTTCAGGGCTCCCAGTGGAGCTGGCTGAGGCCTTTTTGAGACTGAATCAATGCCATGTTTACCTCTGCTCAATCCTGCTTTCCACAGGTGCCAGTCCGGAAAACGCTTCCTGCTAAAATTCCTGCACTCCAGTCTCCATCTCAGAGTGTGCCTGACTCCATTATCCCTTTCCCTTCCAATTTAAACTGGCTTCCTTTTTTTTTCTCTCTCTCTCAGAGACAGTCTTGCTCTCTCACCCAGGCTGGAGTGCAATGGCACGATCTCGGCTCACTGCAACCTCCGCCCTTCAGGTTCAAACAATTCTCGTGCCTCAGCCTCTCAAGCAGCTGAGATTCCAGGCATGTACCACCAAACCCAGCTAATTTTTAGTAGAGACGGGGTTTCACCATGTTGGCCAGGCTGGTCTCGAACTCCTACCTGAAGTGATCTGCCCACCTTGGCCTCCCAAAGTGCGTGGATTACAGGCATGAGTCACTGCACCTGGCCTTAAACTCGCTTTCAAGGCCCCTAGAATTTAGTCCTACCTCCTTCAATAAGGCCAGACTTCTCACTCTCTCCCATTCATGCTGTGAAAGGAAAATAAATCTTTGGGACCCAAGATCACTAAACTAAAGGGAAAAGTCAAGCTGGGAACTGCTTAGGGCAAACCTGCCTCCCACTCTATTCAAAGTCATCCCTCTGCTCACTGAGATAAATGCATATATGATTGCCTTTTTTGGAAAGGTGAATCACAAACTCAAAAAGAATGCAATCCTTTGTCTCTCACCTACCTATAACCTGGAAGCCCCCTCCCTGCTTAGAGTTGTCCTGCCTTTCCAGACCGAACCAATGTTCATCTTAGATACGTTGATCGATGTCTCATGTCTCCCTAAAATGTGTAAAACCAAACTGTGCTCTGACCACCTTGGGCTCATGCCTTCAGAACCTCCTGAGGCTGTGTCATGGGCCCAGGTCCTAAACCTTGGCAAAATAAGCTTTCTACATTAACTGAGACCTGTCTCAGATTTTGGGGGTTCACAATGCCATATTCATTTCCGCAACTGTGCCTTTTCATTCTCTTCCAACTTGGGGGATTTTTTTACCCTAAATATTAATTGCTAAGTAGGAGAACTATATTCTTAATAAAAAATGACAGTTCAAAGGTTTCTCAGAGATTGGCATAGATGAGAACAAAACCAACATATAAATGTGGCAGCCAATTTTGATAGAAGAAAACAGCTATCACTATATCCACTTCAAGGGTGATCCAGGTGCCACGGGAATCTCACAATGCCTAGCCCTGAGCTGCACAACAGGACTAGGAAAAAAAGATAAGAAGAAAGGAAAAAGATGATGAGACACTAGAGAAGAGGAGAACATAAGTCTTGACACAGGCAGCACTGCTTACTCCAAATTTACCAATCCAGTGTTGCAGCCTATCAAAGGCCAGCTCTGGAGAAAAACTGGGTATCTACATTCCTGAGAAGTGTTCCACTTCTGATGTCTAATAATGGATTCACTTTTTTGTTAGGATGGGGCAAGTGGGAACATTGAGAAGAGATATTGTAAAACTCCTTAGTTCTGACTCTACATTGAGCTCAGAGAGGCCAGATGCCTTGGCCAAGGTCACAAAGTTAATAAAAGCAAATCTTACGATTTCATCTGTGGTAGGCTTTTCACTACCTTGAAATACCTCTACAGTATAATAGACCAGTGACACCAAATAGCATTTTTACTGTGACAGACATACCACAGGCCACTTATTAAAGAATTAAACCTATAATGGTAACATTTCAGGCAACTTGCAGAATTTTAGTTCATATTAAACAAATGCAAATCTGTCATAATCTTTTTTTAAAAATACTTAAAACTGATTTTACTCTAACAAAAGCCAAGTTTCTAAAATCAATGAATATAATCCAAAACTCTCAATTACACTTTCTTGAGTAGGTTTATTCTTTGAGATCATTTTTCCTAGGGCCCAAAAATCTTTTTAGTACAGGGTTGAGCCAACACATGAGGGGCACTCTCAGCTGTATTGATCCAACCAGAATCCTACCAGTAATAGTTACTGAACCATGTTATAGCATACCTAAGTTTCAGTCAACAAAATCTGTTAACATTTATTATTTAGTCTATTGTGGAATTTATAAATTGTGTTGTGAAGCAGAATTATTAATTTCTACTTTAATAAGTTACACCAAGCTTTACTGTCCTTTGCAATTTATAATGAAAGAAAACAATCCAGTATAAAAAAAAATCAGTAGACTCATCAATTTTCATAATAAAACTGTTCGGTGGCTCTTTGAAAATTCCTGTAACAGGGCTGGGCGCGGTGGCTCACACTTATAATCCAGCACTTTGGGAGGCCGAGGCGGGTGGATCACGAGGTCAGAAGATCGAGATCACGGTGCAACCCCGTCTCTACTAAAAATATAAAAAATTAGCCGGGCGTGGTGGCGGGCGCCTGTAGTCCCAGCTACTCGGAGAGGCTGAGGCAGGACAATGGCTGAACCCAGGAGGCGGAGCTTGCAGTGAGCTGAGATCATGCCACTGCACTCCAGCCTGGGCGACAGAGCGAGACTCTGTCTCAAAAAAAAGAAAAGAAAATTACTGTAACAGAATACATGTGGTTGATATGGTTTGGATGTTTGGTCCCATCCAAATCTCACGTTGAAATGTGATCCCCAATGTTGGCCGTGGGGCCTAGTAGGAGGTGTTGGGTCATGGGTGTGGATCCTTTATGAATGATTTGACGTCATCCTCGCGGTAATGAATAAGTTCTCACTCTGTGAGTTCATGTGAGATCTGGTTGTTGAAAAGAGCCTGGTGTCTCTCGTGCTCTCTCTCTTGCCATGTGTTGCCCTGGTTCCCCTTCCCCTTCTGCCACAATTGCAAGTTTCCTGAGGCCATCACCAGAAGCAGATGTAGGTACTAGGCTTTGTGTACAGCCTGAAGAACCATGAGCCACATAAACCTCTTTTCTTTATAAATTACCCAGCCTCAGGTATTCCTTTATAGAAATGCAAATGGAATAACACAGTGGTTTACTTGCAAATATGGTATGTATATCAGGGTTTTCTGAGGCGCTTATAAAAAATGCCTGAGCCCACCATAGGCATATATAACAGACTCCCCAGGGTTAGGTGCAGGCATCTGCTTTTTAACAAGTTCTCTAGATAAGTCTGCTAAAGAGTCGAGCTTGAGATATATCATAACCCCATTATAATAGACAAATATAGTCCTAAACCTGGAAGATATTCCTTTTCCTGGCTTGTTTTTTTTCTGTCCTAAAAGCTCTGGAAAGTCCATTTTTTCCATGAAGATTTCTTCTATCAGTGGGGGACAGTGGGGACAATGGCAATTTCTAAAACCACATGCCAATCATGGCAACTATCCAAAACCTAAGAAATATCCTAACACTCACACACTCAGAAAATACTCTGCATGTGAAAACACTTAGGACAGTTTTGCCAATGAGAAAGTCTCAACTTTAATGCTATAGTCTGTGCACCAAGTATACCATGAGGTTGGGTGAACTTCAATCATAGTTCAATGCATTGTTGATGCTCACAGCAATATCAACCTCTTTTCTCTTTTGTATAAATTAAAAATCACTCAAAAATGAAGTCATTGCTTTGTAAATAAAATTTACAATACAAATATTTTAGAGTCATTGTTAACTATTTTAATTATTATAATAAATAGGAAGGCTCATAACATAGGGAGAAAGTGAAGAAATGATTCTCCAGGTTTTTTATGATAATTTGGTCATTAGTGGCTAAGTGCCTGCTGCTCTTGTTGAATGCAAACATATAACTTTGTAACACCTAGCCATTAATAAATTATTTTTTAACATTCTAATTAGAAAGAAGATCTTTCTGTGACATTAGTTTCAATTTGCATACATAGTATGCTCTCTCCAACAAGGTAGAAGCCAAGCAAGCATCTTCAAACTCCTTCAAAAGTGATAGAATTAAGAGACCAAATAAATCCTACTAAATATTACAAGGTTACAAAATTAATTGGCTCTCTCAAAATGTTGCTGCTAATCATATATAAATTCTCCACCAAAACTCAAACAGAATCAGTGGTAGTGTGTTCCCTCTCTCGCTCTCTCTCGCTCTCTTACTGTCTCGCTCTCTATCTCTCTCTCTCAGCATCTCTCTTCTGGCATTGAGACACAGGTGGGAAGGAGAAAATCTTGGACCTGAAACACACTGATACTTCTGGCCATGGGTTCTCAAGGCAATGCTAAGCCAACCAGGAGGCACTGCCCATGTGTGTGCTGAGGGCAGGGGCACTATTTGTATGGTCATTCCCAACACCATGTTTATCCCTCAACCCCTCTACCCTAGGCTTTGCCTCTGACTCTGGAAAGAGTACAAGTTCCCTTCTTGCCTTTTTCCTTTCTCCTTAAGTTAAAAGGCAGGCTCCCATTCCAAGTTCCCATCAAAGATCCTAGTTGCCATGTGTGTTTCTGGTTTCACAATAGTTTTCTCCAATTCTAATTTCACTTCAAATTTGAATGGTTTAGACCTACCTTGTGTGGAAGTCTGAGTATGATTTAGATCACTGTGCCTCCTCATTCAGGTTCCAGCAGGATACTTAAGTTGATGTCATACCGCGTTTTGTGCTTCTACAGCAGAATACCTGAGACTGGGTAACTGATAAAGAACAGAAGTATATTTTCTCACAGTGCTGGAGGCTTGGAAGTCCAAAATCCAGGCACTGGCATTTGGCGAGGGCTTTCTTGCTGCATCGTCCCATGGCAGAAGGCAGAAGGGCAAAGAGACAACAGGGGTTCTAATTCACCCTCATAATGGTATTCATCCCATGAGAGAGGAGTCCTCATGGCCTGGTCACCTCTTTAAGGTCTCCCTCTTAATACTATTAGAATAGCAACTAAATTTCAACATAATTTTGGAGGGCACAAACATTCAATCCTGAGGAGTTGGCAAACTCTTAATCTAAAATTTCAACTCCACGTCCTCTGTTTTGATGAGTGATCATCTGTACCTGGCTTCATTCTTTCCAGTGTCCCAAGGCTGGGTTCCCCTGCCCTATTTTGGCCAAGATCACTGACATTAAGTACCCACCTAAGTTATGGTTTTTTACAACTATTTAATTCATTGTCTTTTCTCTTACAGGAATATCTATAACTGAAACCTTAACTTAAAAAGCCTGTTACTGGTTTTCAGTCTTACCTCTTAACTAATATGGGAGGAGCTAGTCTCATTATCTCATGAATATACAGGATATAGAAGTGGTAGACATTAAATCTGCTTTACATAGAAGTACAGTAGACATCAAGCTTCATTCTAGGAGTTTATAATCACAAGGATGGCCCCTGAATCCCCAAATAGTCTATCTTCTCTCTGACTTTTTAAAATCCCATAATAAAGGACACAGCCTTTTCTTAAAACTAAGATATTCAGGATGTCAGCTTGTGCATATATCACCTTCACAAGAATTAGCCACTCCATGAGGCACAGAAGTTAAAAATGGCACCCCTATTTTCTTGAAACATCCACAGAGACTCAGGACTTGGCAAGTGGAGAGTGGCCCTGGATTCAGCCCAGCCAGTTGCCCCCCTGGCCAGGTGCTCTTGCACAGGGCACTGCCAGTACAACCATGAGTCCTGGCCCCACAGATTCCTTCAGAAGACAGTCATCAACTTAGACTCATGTAGTGAGCATGCCTTTCTAAATCAGTGTTTGAAAGCATGAAAAGAAGAGCAAGAAAAGAGGGCAGATAATACTTGATAAAAGAAAGAGGTAACCCAGTAGAAGGGAAAGGGAAAATCAGAAACACAACAACAAACTTTTATTTACTTAATAATTTAACACATGCAACTTAGCCTGCCTGGGACAATCATCTCTGCAGGCGAAGCTCAGGTTAATCTTTCTATGTATCCCTATGATCCCACTTGGAGCATAACCCATAGTAAGTCTTCAATAAGCTTGTTGGAAGGAGTAATTAGCTGGCTTCTTATGAGCCTGAATGATTAAAGTAAAACCTGCTTAAAAGCTACGGCCCACATGAATGTGTTTCAGCAGACCACTTACTTAGTAAGTGTAGTTTAAATGGATTATCCATAAGTTCCAATGACTCAGAGATTATACGGGCAATACACACATCCAGTGTGTATGTTAGATATATGAAAGATACTAACAATTTTTATAAATAATCTTTAAAGGACCAAGGGAAAAATACATCCCTGCCCCACTCAATTTCAGCAAAGATCAAAGAATATAGCACAGCATAAAGGTAACTTGGCTCCTAGCCTTGGCTTCTTTCAGTTATTGGTTTACCATTAACAGTGGGGATAAAAAAGATTAGATAAATTATCCAGCAAACATGAAAATCTTAGAGTATTTGAATAGAATACACACATGATTAAGTATTTAAGGACCTACACAGCTTTGTTGTCTTGTCATAAAACCCCCGATACACTCTAGCTAGACTAAATGTCCCTTTAGGGAACAAATACAAAATAACGAATTTTTCTCTAAGACTAAATTGAGGGTTTAAATTTATTACAGGACTATTGGTCCAAAGGCATTTTGTTAATAAAAACTCACAAATCGTTGAGCTAAATATTCATGGAACAAGAACTGCAGCCATATAACTTACTTTATTCTCTGAATCAAGAAGTTATAACAAAAATGTAGAATTCCAAATATTTAATAACATCAAGGGACTCAGTATCATTTGTCACAAAGATACTTGAGCTAGAACTTTATATTGAATAAAAATTGTAATTTTTAGCTCACAAGGGCAGGCAATTGAAAAAAAATGCTTTATTCTAAATAGTTCAGTGTTGTCTTTAGAGGGGTAATTCTAGAATGGCAGCATAGAGCATAGTAACTCTCTCCCCAGAAAAAAAAAAATAAACCACTTAACTAGTGAAAAATTATTTTTTGAACAATTACCTAAAATGTCTACAAATTGTTCGAAGGGCATTTAGCAAATGGAGAAATATTCATTTAAGAAATCTAGGAAATCTCAGTAAGAACAGCCAGAGTCTGAAGCATTTAAGCTGCTCGCCCACCCCAGTTCTGTGTAACTTGACTACATGTGTTCTGCCCTGGGCAGGTGCAGACAAGACAGGTGCTCTCTCTCTACCTGGCTTTCAATTTAGGATTACAGTTTCACTTTGAGAGGGGTAGGCCACTGGCACTTCTCATGCTCCCTGGAATTTCAGGCAGGCATGGCTCTAAGGATGAAGTTCCATTCCCCCACTGGCTTTTCCATGCAGGGCAGAATGTCTAAATGTCTACCCCAGGCACAGCAGGCTGACAATACTGAGGCTCTGACTGATTCCATCAAAACTTGCTGATAGGGCGGAGATTGCACACCAGGAGGGACAAGCCCAGAAGACCAAATGCTACTCTTGCAGGGCAGGTATGTCACTCCAAGAGAAGCAGAGTAGAATATAAATGGATTAAATAAGCCAATCAAAACAGAGATTATCAGACTGAATTTTAAAAGAAGAACAAAGGATATGCTCTCTACAAGAGAAACATTTTAGATTCAGTGATACACAAGGGTTAAAATGAAAGGATGGAAAAATAGTGTGCTAACAGCATTCATGAGAGAGGTGGAGTGGTTATATTAGGATCAGACTAAACAGACATTAAAACAGAAAAGGCTATTAGAAATGAAGGACATTTTATAATAATAAAAGGGTCAGTCTACCAGTAAATAATAACCATTATAAACACATATGGCTGCCACTGCTGTGCTCGCTCAGTGTGGACCTGGTTCCTCTTTTAAGCTGAGGAGACTCTGGCACTCATCATGGCCAACGGAAAGTCCAACAAAGGAGTTAAGACTGAGAACAACGATCATATTAATTTGAAGGTGGCGGGACAGGATGATTCTGTGGTGCAGTTTAAGATTAAGAGGCATACACCACTTAGTAAATTAATGAAAGCCTATTGTGAATGACAAGGATTGTCAATGAGGCAGATCAGCTTCCAATTTGACTGGTAACCAATCAATGAAATACACACAACTGTGCAGCTGGAAATGGAGGACAAAGGTACAATTGATGTGTTCCAACAGCAGACGGGAGTGCCTACTGAGAAGGTAGCCTACTTCTTTCCTCCAGAACTCTGTTCTTTACAGACCACGATGACATTCTCAGTTAGAAAACTGCAATTTGGTTCCACCACATCCTGACTACTGCAGTATAGTTTTCTCTATTCTTTCATTTCCCTCTTCTCCATTCCTTTATTATACATAAAGTAGCTGGTATATGTGCACAAGCATATTGCATTTTTTTAATTAAACAGCGAATGGTATATTTTGGTTGACATCAAGTGGAGACAGGATGGGGAAAAATACTGATTCTGTGAAAATACCCCCTTTCTCCATTAGCCAGGTGCTCACTCAGCTCTTATCTTTATATTCCAGTAAGTTATTTTGCTCTCACCATTTTAACAACAAAAAAGCATAAAAATTCCTGCATACCTCATTCAGTTGATGAATTTTAATGTTTTTCATATATCATTGTAAAACAAAAGATAATTTTATAACTTTTTGCATGTAGCTGTTACATGTAGGTCAATCTGTCTTTAGGCAGGGATAAATTACTCTTAAAAAAAAAAGAATACTAATTAGTTTTCCCTTTGAGTCAAGCATCTTGCTGTTTAAATAAGCTTCTTGTTTAAAATGAAAATATATACACATATATTTGCATCTAACAACAAAGCTGCAAAATATGTGAAACTGACAGAATGGAAAGAAGAAATAAACAATGCAATAAAGGACTTGAACAACACTATAAAACAACTAGACCTAATAGACCTCCATAGAACACTGTACCCAAACATAGCTGAATACATATTCTTTTTGAGTCCCCATGGAACATTCTCCAGCACAGACTATATTTTATGTCATAACAAGTTTTAAGAAAGCTAAGGCCAGGTGCAGTGGCTCATGCCTGTAATCCCAGCACTTTGGGAGGCCAAGGTGAGTGGATCACCTGAGGTCAAGAGTTTGAGACCAGCCTGGCCAACATGGCCAGGAGGATTTACTGTCTCTACTAAAAATACAAAAATTAGCCAGGCATAGTGGCGTGTGCCTGTAATACCAGCTACTTGGGATGCTGAGGCAGGAGAATAGCCTGAACCCAGGAAGTGGAGGTTGCAGTGAGCCGAGATCATGCCACTGCACTCCAGCCTGGGCAACAGAGTATGACTCCATCTCAGAAAAAAAAAAAAAAGAAAGTTAAAAGTATTAAAGTTGTATGTCATATAAAGTATGCTCTCTGACCACAAATGAATGAGGAAATATCTTGACATAAGTAAAAACAAAAATACATCATACCAAAATATAGGGGATGCAGCTAAAGCCATGCTCAGAGGCAAACTTATAGCTGTAAACACCTATATTAAGAATGAAGAAAGATTTCAAATGAAAATCCAACTACCTCCTACCTTAAAAACTAGAAAAAGAAGAGTAAACCAAACCCAAAGAAAAGGGAACAAACTGTAAAGATGAGAAGCATGTAAGTTTTAAAAAAGAATAGAAAATGATAGAGAAAGTCAACAAAACTAAAAGTTCTATGAAAAAATAAAATTAACAAAACTTTAAGCTAGACTAACCAAGAAAATGAGGGAAAACTCAAATTACTACAATCAAGCATGAGAGTAGAGACATTACTACTGACCTTAGGTTCAAATTACTACAATCAGGAATTAAAGTAATGTGTTTGAAAACACCTCCATTTTGAGTTCAAAACTTTGGTGCTTCAACATCTTCTTCACTGCTCTAATTGTGAACCCACACCCACTGATACTCTTTGAAAACAAACCCAACTGCTATACTCTATTCTCCTTTCTTCATGTGCTTGGCTTCCTTTCAAACCACCCGGTGAAATTCCCTGGTGCCAATAAATCTCAAACACACCCCAGATTACTCCAATAAAGATTTTGGCCCACAAGTGCTCTCTCACTCACTCTCTCTTTCTCTCTCTTTCTCTCTCTCTCTCTCTCTCCTCTCCACCCATTTTGTTGACCATACTAGTGGTTGTATTCCTGTGTAGCTCTGCTCCTATGCAGTCACTCCCTCCCTGGGAGCCATGAGTGTAATGACCTTCTTCCTTTCAAGCCTGGTTCTCATTTCCTCCTGTGGTCACACCAGCGTTACCATACCATATTCAACATATACATTTAAACAAGTAGAAACATCACACTAACCTTTCAAAAATAAAAAGGATTATAAAGAAATACTGTAGGTAATTGTATGCCAAGATTTTTGTATCCAGCAAAACTAAGCTTCATCAATGAAAGAAAGAACAGTCTTTTTCAGACAAACAAATGTTGAGAGAATTCAGCACTACCAAGCCAGCACTACAAGAACTGCTAAAAGGAGCTCGTAATCTTGAAACAAATACTGGAAACACATCAAAACAGAACCTCCTTAAAGCGTAAATCTCACAGGACCTATAAAACAAAAATTAAAAAATAAAAAACCCAAGGTATACAGGCAACAAATAGCAGGATGAATGGAATAGTAGTACCTCACATTTCAATACTAATGTTGAATGTAAATGACCTAAATGCTCCACTTAAAAGATACAGAATTGCAGAAGGATTAAGAATTCACCAACCAAGTATTTGCTGCCTTCAAGAGATTCACCTAATATATAAAGACTCACACAAACTTAAGGTAAAGGGGTGGAAAAAGATATTCCATGTAAATGGGCACCAAAAGCAAGCAGGAGTAGCTATTCTTATACCAGACAAAACAATCTTTAAAGCAACAAAATTTTAAAAAGACAAAGAGGGACATTATATAATGCTAAAAGGCCTTGTCCAACAGGAAAATATCACAGTCCTACATATATATGCACCTGACACTGGAGCTACCGAATTTATAAACAATTACTACTAGACCTAAGTAATTAGATAGACAGCAACACAATAATAGTCAAAGACTTCAATACTCCACTGACAGCACTAGAAAGGTCATCGAGACAGAGAGTCAACAAAGAAACAACAGATTTAAACTATGCCCTGGAACAAGTTAACTTAACAGATATTTACAGAACATTCTACCCCACAACCATAGAATATACATTCTATTCATCAGCACATGGAACTCTCTCCAAGACAGACCATATGATAGGCTACAAAACAAGTCTCAATAAATTTAACTGAAATTATATCAAGTACTGTCTCAGACCACACTGGAATAAAACTGTAAATCAACTCCAAAAAGAACCTTCAAAACCATGCAAATACATGGAAATTAAATAACCTGCTCCTGAATAATCATTAGGTCAACAATGAAATCAAGATAGAAATTTAGAAATTCTTTGAACTGAACAATATTAGTGACAAAACCTATCAAAACTTCTGGGATTCAGCAAAGGCAGTGCTAAGAGGAAAGTTCTCAGTCTTAAATGCCTACATCAAAAAGTCTGAAGGAGCACAAATAGACAATCTAAGATCACACCTCAAGGAACTAGAGAACATGAACAAACCAAACCCAAACCCAGCAGAAGAAAGGAAATAACCAAGATCAGAGCAGAACTAAGTGAAATTGAAATGACAACAGCAACCAAATACAAAAGAGAAATGGAGCAAAAAGCTGGTTCTTTGAAAAGATAAATAAAATTGATAGACCATTAGCAAGATTAACCAAGAAAAGAAGAGAGAAGATCCAAATAAGCTCAATTAGAAATGAAACAGGAGATATTACAACTGACACCTCAGAAATACAAAAGATCATTCGTGGTTACTATGAACACCTTTACATGCATAAACTAGAAAACCTAGAGGAGATGGATAAATTCCTGGAAAGATACAACCCTCCTAGCTTAAATCAGGAAGAATTAGATACCCTGAACAGGCCAATAACAAATAGCAAGACTGAAATGGTAATTTGAAAAATTGACAACAAAAAACAGTCCAGGACCAGAAGGATTCAGAGCTGAATTCTACTAGATGTTCAAAGAAGAATTGGTATTAATCCTGTTGACACTATTCCACAAGACAGAGAAAGAGGAAATCCTCCCTAAATCATTCTATGAAGCCAGTAACACCCTAATACAAAACCAGGAAAGGACATAACCAAAAAGAAAACCACAGACCAATATCCCTGATGAACACAGATGCAAAAATCCTTAACAAATTACTAAGTAACCAAATCCAGCAGCGTATCAAAAAGATAATCCACCATGATCAAGTAGGTTTCATACCAAAGGTGCAGGGATGGTTTAACATATGCAAGTCAATAAATGTGGTACACCACATAAACAGAATTAGAAACAAAAATCTCATGATCATCTCAATAGATGCAGAAAAAGTATCTGAAAAAATCCAGCATCCTTTATGATTTAAACCCTCAGCAAAATTGGCATAAAAGGGACATGCCTCAATGTAATAAAAGCCATCTGTCATAAACCCACAGCCAACATAATACTGAACGGGAAAAGTTGAAAGAATTCCCTCTAGGAACTGGAACAAGACAAGGATGCCCACTCTCACCACTCCTCTTCAACATAGTCCTGGAAGTCCTAGCCAGAGCAATCAGACAAGAGAAAGAAATAAAGGGCATCCAAATCAGTAAAGAGGAAGTCAAACTGTCACTATTTGCTGATGATATGATAATAAAACCCTAAAGACTCCTCCAAAAAGCTCCTAAAGCTGATAAATAAATTCAGCAAAGTTTCAGGATACAAAATTAATGTACACAAATCAGTAGCTCTGCTATACACCAACAGCAACCAAGCTGCGAATCAAATCAAGAACTCAACCCCTTTTACAATAGCTGCAAAAAACAATAAAATACTTAGGAACATACCTAACCAAGGAGGTGAAAGACCTCTACAAGGAAAACTACAAAACCCTGCTTAAAGAAATTATCAATGACACAAATGGAAACAAATCCCATGATCATGGATAAGTAAAATCAATATTGTAAAAATGACCATACTGCCAAAAGCAATCTACAAATTCAATGCAGTTTCCACCAAAATACCACCATTATTCTTCACAGAACTTGAAAAAAATTCTAAAATTCATATAAAACCAGAAAAGAGCCCATATAGCAAAAGCAAGACTAAACAAAAAGAACAAATCTGGGGGCATCACATTACCTGATTTCAAATTATACTGTAAGGCCACAGTCACCAAAACAGCATGGTCCTGGTATAAAAATAGGCACATAGACCAATGGAACAGAATAGAGAATGCAGAAATGAACCCAAATACTTACAGCCAACTGATCTTTAATGAAGCAGACAAAAACATAAAGTGGGGAAAGGACACCCTATTCAACACATGGTGCTGGAATAATTGGCTAGCCACATGTAGGAGAATGAAACTGGATCCTTATCTTTTGCCTTATACAAAAGTCAACTCAAGATGTATAAAGGACTTAAATCTAAGATGTGAAACCACAAAAATTCTAGAAGATAACATCAGAAAACCCTTCTAAACATTGGCTTAGGCAAAGACTTCATAACTAAGAACCGAAAAGCAAATGCAACCAAAACAAAGACAAATTGATGAGACTTAGTTAAACTAAAAAGCTTTTTTGGGCCAGGTGCGGTGGCTTATGCCTGTAATCCCAGCACTTTGGGAGGCCGAGGAGGGCAGATCACGAGGTCAGGAGATTGAGACCATCCTGGCTAACACGGTGAAACCCTGTCTCCACTAAAAAATACAAAAAAATTAGCGGGGCGTGGTGGCAGGTGCCTGTAGTCCCAGCTACTCGGGTGGCTAAGGCAGGAGAATGGCGTGAACCTGGGAGGCAGAGTTTGCAGTGAGCCGAGATTGTGCCACTGCACTGCAGCCTGCATGACAGAGCCAGACTCCGTCTCGAAAAAAAAAAAAAAAAAAGCTTTTTTGCAGGGCAAAAGGAACAGTCAGCAGAGTAAACAGACAACCCACAGAGTGGGAGAAAATCTTCACAATCTATACATCTGACAAAGGACTAATATCCAGACTGTACAATGAACTCAAACAAATCAGTAAGAAAAAAACAAACAATGACATCAAAAAGTGGGCTAAGGACATGAATAGACAATTTTCAAAAGCATATAAACAAATGGCCAACAAACATATGATAAAATGCTCAGCATCACTAATGATCAGGGAAATGCAAATGAAGACCATAATGCCATACCACCTTACTCCCAGCAAGAATGACTATTATCAGAAAATCAAAAAATAATAGATGTTGGCATGGATGTGGTGAAAAGGGAACACTTCTACACTGCTGGTGGGAATGTAAACTAGTACAACCACTATGGAGAACAGTGTGGAGATTCCTTAAAGAACTAAAAGTAGATCTACCATTTGATCCAGCAATCTCACACACATGTTTACAGCAGCACACTTCACAATTGCAAAAACGTGGAGCCAGCCCAAACTCCCATCAGTCAATGAGTGGATAAAGAAACTGTGGTACGTATATATGATGGAATACTACTCAGCCAAAAAAGGGAATGAATTAATGACATTTACAGCAACCCGGATGGGATTGGAGACTGTTATTCTAAGTGAAATAACTCAGGAATAGAAAACCAAACATCGTATGTTCTCACTTATAAGTGGGAGCTCAGCTATGAAGATGCAAATGCATAAGAATGATACAATGGATTTTAGAGAGTCGAAAAAAAGGGTGGGAGTGGGATGAGGGGTAAAAGACTACACATTGGGTACAGTGTATACTGCTCAGGTGGTGGGTGCACCAAAATCTCACAAATCACCACTAAAGAACTTACTCATGTAACAAAAAACCACCTATGCCCCAAAAACCTATGGAAATAAAAAATTTAAAAATAAAGTTGAAGTAATAATTTTTTTAAAAGTGGGCAAAGAAGATAAACAGACACTTCTCCAAAGAAGACATACATGTGGCCAACAAACATGAAACAAAGCTCAACACTGCTGATCATTAGAGAAATGCAAATCAAAACCACAATGAGATACTATCTCACACCAGTCAGAATGGTAATTATTAAAAAGTCAAGAAACAACAGATGCTGGCGAGGTTGCAACGAAATAGGAACACTTACGCTGTTGGTGGAAAAGTAAATCATTTCAATCACTGTGGAAGACGATGTGATGACTCTTCAAAAATCTAGAACCAGAAATATCATTTGACCCAGCAATGCCATTACTGAATATATATCCAAAGGAATATAAATCATTCTAGCATAAAGACACACATGCATGTCTATGTTCACCGCAGCACTATTCACAGTAACAAAGACATGGAATCAACCCAAATGCCCATCGATGATAAACTGGATAAAGAAAATGTGGCACATATACATCATGGAATACTATGCAGCCATAAAAACGAATGAAATCATGTCCTTTGCAGGGACACGAATGGAACTGGAAGCCACTATCCTCAGCAAACTAACACAGGAACAGAAAACCAAACACCGCATTTTCTCACTTATAAGTGGAAGCTGAACAATGAGAACACATGGACATAGGGAGGGAAACAACACACACCAGGGCCTGTCGGTAGAGGGTCAGGGAGAGGGAGAGCATCAGGAAAAATAGCTAATGCATGTTGGGTATAATACCTAGTTGATGGGTTGATGGATGCAGCAAGCCACCATGGCACACGTTTACCTATGTAACAAACCTCCACATCCTGCACATGCACCCCAGAACTTAAAATTTTAAAATGTTTTAAAATTTTTTAAAAAAAAATTTGATCCCTATGTTGGAGTTGGGGCCTAATGGGAGGTGTTTGGGTCATGAGGGCAGATCCCTCATCAGTGGCTCAGCACCATCATCACAGTAATGAGTGAGTCCTTGCCCTATTAGTTCCCGTGACAGCCTGCTATTAAAACAAGTCTGACATGTCCTCCTTCCCTTTCTCTCTCTGGCTTCTTCTCTCACCACTTCCACCAGGAGTGCAAGTGCACATGCTGGCTTCCCTTCCCCTTCCACCAGGAGTGCAAGCAACCTGAAGCCCTCACCAGAAGCAAATGCTGGTTCCAGCTTCTTGTACAGCCTGCAGAACTGTGAGCCAAATAAACCTGTTTCTGTATAAGAAAATAAAAATCAATTGTGCTTCTATACACTAACAGTGAACAATCTCAAAATTAAATTAGGAAAATAGTTTCATTTTAATAGCACCAAAAAAAGAGTAAAATACTTTGGAATAAAATTAATAAAAAAAAAGCAAGACTTGTACACTGAAAGCTACAAAATATTTCTAAGATAAACTTAAGATCTAAATAAATTGAAAGATACTCTGTGATCATGCCTTGAAAGAGTTAACATTATTAACATGACAATATTCCCAAATTCATGTACAGATTCTATCACTGTCAAAATCCTAGCCGCCTTTTTTTACGGAAACTGACCATCTGATTCTAAAATTCATATGGAAATACAATTACAATATCCCCAGTATAAGCAAAACAATGTTTAAAAATAACACAGTTGGAGGACTCACACTTCCTGATTTCAAAACCTATTACAGGGCTGTACATTGTGGCTCATGCCTGTAATTCCAGCACCATGGCAGGCTGAGGCAGGCAGATCACTTGAGCCCAGGAGTTTGAGACCAGTCTGGGCAAAATGGTGAAACCCCATCTCTACAAAAAGTACAAAAAATTACCCAGGCATAGTGATGCATGTACCTGTAGTCCCAGCTACTCAGGAGGCTAAGGTGGGAAAATCAACTGAGCTCAGGTATTCAAGGCTGCAGTGAGCAGTGATTACACCACCACACTCCAGCCTGGATGAAAGAGCGCGACCCTGTCTCAAAAAAAAAAAAAAAAAACTATTACAAAGCTACAGTAAGCAAGACTGCATGGTCCTAGCATAGAGATAGACATGTAGATCTATGGGATAGAACCAAGAATCCAGAAACTAAGCCTCACATTTATGATTGATTGATTTTTCACAAGGGTTCGAGGACAATTAAATGAAGAAAGAATAGTCTCTTCAATAAATGGTACTAGGAAAACTGTATATATACATACAAAAGAATACATTTGGACCCTACCTTACAACACATACAAAAACTAACTCAAGATGGATCAAAGTCCTAAATATAGAGCTAAAACTACAAAACTCTTAGAAGAAAACATAGGTGCAATTCTTTGTGACCTTAGATTAGACAATAGTTTCTTAGATATGACACCAAAAGCATAAGCAACAAAAGAAAAATAGGTAAGGTAAACTTCATCAAAATTAAAAATTTGTGCACCAAAGGACACTATCAAGAAGTGAAAAGGGGAATCCACAAAATGGTAGAAAGTATTTTTCATTCTATATCTGACAAGGATCTATATCCAAAATACAAAAAGAAATTTTACAACAAAAAGACAGATAACCTAATTTTAAAACGGGCAAGGGGTATGAATAGGTATTTCTCCAAAGATATAAATATGGTCAATAAGCATATAAAAGATCATTAGCTATCAGGAAATGCAAATCACAACCACAATGAGATACCACTTCACACTCCCTAGGCTATAAGCAAAAAAACAGATAATAACAAGGATGTGTAAAATCAAAATTCTCATATTGGTAGGAGTGTGAAAACAGTTTGCAAGTTTATCAAAATATTAAACATGGAGTTATCACATTATTTAGAAATTCTATTCTTAGGAATACACCCAAGATAAAGAAAATGTATGTCCACACAAAAACTTGCACGCAAGTGTTGATAGGAGCATTATTCGTAATAGCCAAAATCAATCTAAATGGCCATAAAGTGATGAATGGATTAAAAATATGGTATATCCATGCAATCAAATACTGTTTGGCAATAAAACAGAATTGTATTGACACAGCCAACTACAGGATGAATCTTTGAAACATCATAGTAAGTAAAAGAAGCCAGTCACAAAAGATCACATATTATGTGATTGTTCATATAGGAAATATCCAGAATGCATAAATCTATAGAGATAGGAAACGGTTACCTAGGTGTTAGGTGAGAAGGGAGGGTGAGGAGTGACTGCTAATGTGTACAGTAACTTGGGGGGAGTAAAACCATTCTAAACTTACATTTGGGAGCTGGTTGCACAATTCTGTGAATATCCTTAAAATCAAAGACTTGTACACTTTAAATAGGTGGATTTTACAGTCTATGAATTATATCTTAATAAAGACATTTCAGAAAAGATTGCCTTTAAAAATGTGTCTTTTGCTAGATTCATTCTAGAGTCATTATGCATGTGGTTTAGGATGCTGTGAAGACTTCCTTCAAACCCTCAGAGGAACAGTGAGAGGATTAAAGAAAACAGAGAAATGGAGGTGAGATGGGGGGGAAAGGAGAGAAGGAAGTGGGAAGATGGGGGGGGGGTGGCTGGGGAAAGCCAAGGTAGACTGGTAAGTTACTTTAAGATAACAATTGTTTTCCATAAATTCACATGACAATAGTTACTATAGACAGCACGCTGCCCTTGGGATTATCTACACTGCAGGAAAGCAATACAATGTTTTTTGCTGTAGGGTTGCCAAATAAAACATAGGATGCCTAGTTAAATTTGAATTCTGCATAAACAACAAATAAATGTTTAGCATAGGCATGCCCAAAATATGGCATGGGACAGACTTACAACAAAAATATATTTGTTATTTATCTGAAATTCACATTTAACTGGGTGGCCTGTATTTTATTTGCTATACCTGGCAAAGTTGGGCAAGTTTGAATAACTGGGGGCTGTAGGGTGGTTTCTAGTTGCCTGATACCTGGCCCTGGGTGATTTAGGGCAGGTGGAAAAATGGCTTGGTGTACGAAAGTTTGATAAGGGGGCAGTTGGGTTGGTTGGTTTGCATAGGAAAGTCATGCTCTGCGGCCAAGCCTCTGTTACTTGTAAAAAATGGCTACTCCTGGGAGAGGCAGTCTCTTCTTTGGTCTGTAAGATTTTTAAGATATCGAACATCATAAGATACAGAAAATTGAAAACATGATTAATACACTGAGTCTCCAGTTCCTTAAAAACTTAAAAGTAGAACTACCATATGATCTAGCAAACCTAGGTCTGGGTACGTATCCAAAAAAAATTGAAATCAGAATCTTGAAGAGATACTTGCACTTCTGTGCTCATTGCAGCATTATTCACAAGAGTCAAAATGTAGAAACAACATAAATGTTCATTAATGGATAATTAGATCAAGAAAGTATGGCATATGGATGCAATGGAATATTATTCAGCCTTTAAGAAGAAGGAAATCCTGCCACTTGCAACAAGATGAATGAAGCTTGAAGACATTATACTAAGTGAAATAAACCAGTCACAGAAGGACAAATACTGCATGATTCCATTTGCATGACATCTCTAAAATAGTCAAACTTACAGAAGCAGAGAGTAGAATGGTGGCTGCTAAAGCTATGGGAAGGGGAAAAGAGGAATTGTGGACTAAGGGGTATAAAGTTTTAGTTATACAGGAGGAGTAAGTCCTGGAGCTCTAAGGTACACCACTGCACCTATTGTTAACAGTACTTAAAAAGGTGGTTAAGAGAAATGATCTCAGGTTAAGTGTCCTTACCACAAAAGGGGAGGTGGGGGCAGGAAGAAACTTTAGAGGTGATAGATATTTTTATTACTTTGATTGTAGTGATGATTTCCAAAGTGTATGCATATATTCAGACCCATCAAATTGTACACATCAAATATATACAGTTTTTTGTATATCAATCACACCTCAATAAAGCTATTTTTCAAATATGCTGGGCCTCAAGAAAAGAGTCGGCTATTGGACTCTGGAGGAAGAATAATCACCAGAATCCTAGAAAAAGGAATAGGTTATTCAAGCAAGCCTGCCATGACAGCATTATTACAAGCACTTCGGGAGGAAGAGTGAAGACAGTGGCGTTGCGGGAAGTCAGGCGTGTCCCAGCTGAGAAAGTGAGTCTGGAGACGGAACAGCAAGACATGGGCACATGAAACAGGGCAAGCACGTAGGAGATTACCTGAACAAGTGTCTAGATAAAGTCAAAGACAGCTTCTAGGAAGAGGAGGAACTGGGACCAGGGAGACACCGTCAGGGCTGGGACATGAGAGATGGCAGAGGAACAGCTACACACACATGGGCAGCATCACAGCCTTTCCATCTGTGCAGCACTCTGACTTTCAGCGGCTCTTGCACAGTAGGCAGAGCCTGATCCCATCGTGTTCCACGTGTTCGGATCAGCAGGACTGCTGGGAACAGTTGTGCAGATTGTACAATGCACGGTGCTGAGGACCACTGCTCACATCACGGGGCACTGTCTGCAGCTTGGCACTGTCTGATGTACAATGATGCAAATCAGAGAACCCAGTGAGGGCTTCAATTACAGTTAGTGACCAAGAAAAGATCAGCAATGGGAGTATAAGCCAGTGAAAACTCTCTGGAAGAAAACATAGCAATAGGTGAACAAAAATGTTAAACCTTTGGAGCCAGCAATTCCTCTGCCTCTGGGAATTTAGCTGAACAAAATAACCATGGACATGCACAAAGAGTTGGTACAAAGGGCAGTCGTGGCTCAGTGCTCCTTGTAAGAAACAACCTTCATATCCAAAATCTGGGGATTGGTTAAAATCATTCTAAATGTTTCAGATAGAGGACATGCATTATAAGAAATTGGTTTCCAGCAAGTCCATCTCTAGGTAATTTATCAGGGAATGGTGAGGCAACCCAAGGCTAGCAACAGCAGGCAAAGCCTGCAGTTCCATGGTAGTGGGCTTTTCTGGGAGACCAGGAGGTGGGGCAGAACCAGACCTCAGAGCAGGTGCCACTGCCTGTGCCAAGGTGAGGGAGAATAACACCTTGCAGCCTGCCTTCCTCCTGCCCTCCAGTCTTACCCCGTGTCTCCCAGTGGCCTAACCAGGGTGGAGATCAATGCTAAAGGCATCCTGGAAACTGTGGTCCCCATGACACAGAGCGGATTAGAAGGGTGGGAAGAAGGTGAGTGCAGATGGAGAAGCGCGTAAGAGGATTGCATTTATATACAGTGTGCACGTGGCCAGAGATAATAAGCAAAATATGCCTCTCTCTAGCTGTTGAGATTATACATGGAATCGTATTCTTGTCTATGTTTACCAAGTTATTTACATAAACAAGTGCAGTGGATGCAGGGAGTGCCGGCCAGCATCCATCCCAGCTGATGGAGATGTTCACTGCTGGGATGCCAGATTGAGTTGCTCTTCAAACCCTCTGCCCTTGGCTGGAGACAGCCACCAGCCCAATGCCATGAGGGTGGGGGGTGGTATCCCATGCCCGATGTTTGAAGGAAAATTAAGGCCTGCCTTCACCCCATTTCACGGTAACTCCAAGGGCCATCCCAGACCAAGAGCTGCCTTTAGAATCAGGGAAGGCAACCAGTACTGCCAGGAGTGGGGCGAGTGCAGATGGGAACACTCCAGAGGGTGCTGGATCCAGGAAGCAGAGTGTGTTTGTTGTGATAGAAATGATTTCCCATGGCAAGGGACAAACACCAAACGTAGCAAGGGACAAACACCAAACGTGGCAAGGGACAAACGCCAAACGATATCATACTGTCCACCAGTGGTCACTGATGTTCTAAAAGCAGCTTTTGCTACATGAGGCTATTGTTCCAGGTACCAGGCTCTGGTGATCTTCCCCTCCCGTCCCCGCTCTGACCTAAGGTTGGTAACAGCTCTTTCCATTGCTGCCCCGTTTAATCAGCCCAGAACTTTGTAAACAGTCCCATTATCAAATCCCCCTCACATCATCCTGCTTCCACTCTGTCACCTCTTTCCTGTGGGAAACCTGACTGATGCAGCAGCCCACACCACCCCCTCGGCAGGGGCTTTCGGTGAACTTCCAAATTAGTGGGCATGGGCATGGGCGGAGCCAGCAACGGGACCAGCCTTGTGCTGTCATTCACCCATCTCCCTTCTCACTCATCCTGAAGTTCTAGCCATCTTTTTTCATTTTGCAGGAGCTTCATGCCCTGAAGTCCCAGTGATTACAAAGAAACATCTTTGTAGTGGGATTGACTGGAAGTCATTAATCCAGTTTTATGTAAGAGAATACCAATAACACCATATAAAGCATTACTTTTAATTAACAAAAGCAATTAGCACTAAGTTAAAAGCTCTCACATTTGTCAAAGAGCCCATTTCACCTTAATTGCTAGGTGTGTTAAATAGGCAATTAAAAACAAATTAAAATGAAGACCATAGATAACAGGGGGCAGGCAAACACATCTGTGACAACGAGCAGGCAGAAATGCTCCTCTGTTCAAAATGCACCTGTCCTGGGATGCTCAAGAAGACACTCTCATAGATATGTATTAAGGGATTCTTTTAAAAAACAAAGTAAGCAAACCTGAATTCTGGCACAGAAAGGTAGAATTCTTTCTGGAATTTCACACAAACCTCACTTGAGTACTCCATGTCTCCTTTGCAAGTTCTACGAGGAATATGGAAACCATTCTGCCCTCCAGCTGCTTAGAGAGATGCTGTCGTGTAAGATGCTGATTTAAGTGCTCAAGTAGATGGAAAAGATGTTAAGTGTAGTAAACACACTCAGGAAAAGAGCTCATTAGAGGGTGTCATAATCAGACAGGGTTTAATGAGAGAAGTAGAATTTAAGTCAGACCTTGAAATATGAGTTGGAAATATTTTAAATAAGAAAGAAAAAATAAGAGCATTCAAATGATATCATACTATCATACTATCCCCTTTGAGATCATGAAACCATTCTCAAAGTGACTTTGGCGATGCTTGCACATATTTGTGAATATCCTAAAACCCATTGAATGTTATGCGTTTAATGGAGAAACTGAGGAATATGTGAACTATATCTCAATAAAGCTGCTTTTACAGTGGAGGGAAATTTAAGACATTTCCCCCAAAAAGAAAGTTAATGAGTTTGTTTTAAAATAGATTTTAAAAAAGGAATTGTGAACAAAAAACTACATTAATGTTGACTTTTATGTCCACTCATGTGGCCATCTTTTTTTTTTTTTTTTTTTTTTTTGAGACTGTCTCACTTTTGTCACCCAGGCTGGAGTGCTCACTGCAACCTCCATCTCCCAGTTCAAGCGATTCTCCTTCCTCAGCCTCCCGAGTAGCTGAGATTACAGGTGCACACCACCATGCCTAGCTAATTTTGTATTTTAGTAGAGAGCGGGTTTTACCATGTTGGCCATGCTGGTCTTGCACTCCTGACCTCAGGTAATGCACCCGCCTTGGCCTCCCAAAGTGCTGGGATTACAGGTGTGAGCCACCATGCCCGGCCCATGTGGCTCTCTTAACTGGTGCTCTTTATTTCTCTGTGTGGACTCGAGTTACTGTTAGTGTCCTTTTCTTTCAGCCTGAAGGACTCCCATTAGTATTTCTTGAAGGGCAGGTCTGATTAACTTGTGTGGAATTATATATTAATAACTATGTCTTTTAGCTATACAATGTTTGGAAATAATTGAAATAATCTATGGGGCTAGTTAAATAAATTATATACAACCATACTATGTGTTATTTTTTATTTCTGGGTTTTAAAAAATGTTATTGAAATGGTATACATTTATGGTGTATAGTGTGATGTTTTGATATATATATATACATAGTAAACTGATTACTATAGTCAAGCTAATTAACATAATCATCTCTTCCACATAATGACCACGTGTGTGTGTGTGTGTGTGTGTGTGTGTGTGTAGTGAGAACACAAGCTCTACTCTTAGCAACTTTTATTTATACAGTACAGTATTATTAAATATAGTTGGAAAGCATTTTCATATCACACAAATGTAGACAGTGGGGTGGGGGAAAATAGGACCTTTCCTACTTCCACTGTTTTGAGCAGCTCTTTGAAGCATTTGTATTTTCCTTTCTAAGGTTTTCTTGCATTAAAACACCAAAAGGAAATTGATCCTGATTGGAATACTAGTATTGTGGCTTTTGGAAACTGGCATGTGCTCTACATGTATCCTAAGCGTTCTCTCTCATTTCCCACTTTCTTCTTTGAACGATTATATCCCCTCTGGGCGACCATGTATGTTTCTTCCAATCAGCAAGTGTTCCATTTGTGTTAACTCTTTTTCTCTATCCTTCCCAGCAGCCAGCATTCCTGTCTTCAAAGAGTTTACAGAAAGGTTATGGAGATAATGCTAATACACAAAGCCAGTGGAAAACAATCGTTCTGGTATCCAGGTATTTCTGCTAGAATCATGAGCCTTACTGTCCCTGACGTAGCCAAGGAGCCTCCTCCCATGTAGTATTCTTTGGAGCACTGGGAGGATATGAATTCTATCATCCAGACTGAATAAACAAGGAAGTCACAGAGTTCAGCTTAGTTGGAGGTGCCGCCTCCATCCACCAGGTTTACTCTGGTAAGTTACAGCTCAGCACCTTTGGTGACCGCTTTGTTGTCATTTAACAAGCCTATCACGTTAAATTAGGAGTGAGATTTTTCTATATGACTCACTCCAGTCAGCAAACTCACTATGTTGAGAACGAAATTCTCCCAGAATCTGAGAGTGAGAGTCCACTAAAATGAAGAGACATCTCCTCTCTGCAAGATGAAAGGAGAAGGCTTCCACAGGAGCAGCACTCTGTGATCTCAGAGCACCCTAGCGCTTCACTGGGAAGTGACACCAACAGGCCAGGGCATATTCCTGAAAATCTGGGGAGCAAAGCGGCAGATCCTATTCCATCAACTGGCCAGAAAGTGTTTATTTAGCATCTACTAAGCCTTAAGGCAGACTGTACTATGGGGAATGCAGGCAGGAAAAGATATGGTCCCAGTTGGAGATAAAATAATAATTCCAATAACAAAAACAATAATAAGATCTTGACCAACATTCTTCCATACATTCCTTCACTCCTTACAGCTTCACGATGTAACAGAGAGAAAGACTCAGGTTAGGCCATATGACCAAGCATGCAGAGCAGGTCAAGGGTGAAGCCAGAACTCAAACCAATGTCTTCTGACACCAGATGCCAAACTCTTCCCATGATAAAAATCTACCTTGTCTGTCTGGAAAAGACTACAAAAGCAGGAAGCCTAAGACCCATGATCAAAGAGCCCACAACAAAACCCAGACATAAAAGCTGGTTGTTCATGCCTCAACCTTCCTGAAGAGGGTTTCCCCACCACCAGGTGACAAACGCTTCTCTGCTGCCCCCTATCTGTTAAAGACCAATCTACACACCGCTTCCTAAGTGTCCATCCTCTTTCCCATCAAATATTCCTCATCTGGACAGGGGCAGTGGCTGATTCCTGTAATCCCAGCACTTTAGGAGGCTGAGGTGGGAAGACCACCTGAGGTCAGGAGTTCAAGACCAGCCTGGCCAACATGGCAAAACGCCGTCTCTACTAAAAATACAAAAATTAGCTGGGCACAGTGCCGCACGCCCATAATCCTAGCTACTTGGGGGGCTGAAGCAGGAGAATCGGCTTGAGCCAGGAGGCAGAGGTTGCAGTGAGCTGAGATCATACCACTGCACTCCAGCCTTGGTGATAGAGTGAGACTCCATCTCAAAAAATATATATTTCTCATATATATTTTTATACATAAAATATATATACATATATGTATGTATGTATGTATGTATGTGTGTATATGTACATATATACACACATACATATATATACACACACATATATATATAGCTGGAGGGTGAAGCTAACCTGACAGACCACTAACACTGCTGATAACCAAGTTGGAATTTCACAGAAACAAGGCCTACATATCATGTGCGCTTGTATCCTCCTTGCCATGTCCAGCGTCTAGTACAGCGCCTCAAGTCTAAGATATTACATCTTAAAACAAAGGAAGGTCGTCCACTGGACAATGGCAGCTGCTACAGACACCACGTTTGCCTCGACTCAATGTCCAGGGGAGGTATTTTTGGAATTCTGGAGGGTGGATGAGAAAGCTGTTTAATGAAGGGCATGCTTTGGCCCAACTTTCTGTATGTCATGTGAGTCTGAGTCTGACTATGTGTATGGCCCAATCACCAACTGCATTTGACCTTAGCAGCTCCTTTCCCATCTCTCAAAAGTGCCAGAGTCTTTTTTTTTTTTCTTTTTTTTGAGGCGGAGTCTCGCTCTGTCGCCCAGGCTGGAGCGCAGTGGCGCGATCTCGGCTCACTGCAAGCTCCACCTCCCGGGTTCACACCATTCTCCTGCCTCAGCCTCCCAAGTAGCTGGGACTACAGGCGCCCACCACCACGCCCGGCTAATTTTTTGTATTTTTAGTAGAGACGGGGTTTCACCGCGTTAGCCAGGATGGTCTCAGTCTCCTGACCTTGTGATCCGCCCGCCTTGGCCTCCCAAAGTGCTGGGATTACAGGCGTGAGCAGAGTCCTTTTTTTAGCCTTTTAAAAGTTACTTTAAAGTACACACATCAGACTCTTGAGACTTGAAGCTGGAACTCTCCAGCTGCCGCAAGGACAGGATTTTTCCTGCCTGGTCTAACTCTTATCAGGCGGCATCAGGATATGGTGTGTCTGACACTCACCGACGCCAATGCCATCCCTCAGGCAGCTTGAAAGGTGAGCCTTGGCCTCTCTCAGGTTCCCTGCACCTCCTCTGTCCCCTGGATCCGGACTGCTTGCCTGTCTTAGCTAACACCTCGGCCTAATGACACTGAGGGCAGGTGCATCCTGCACCTCATCCCTCCTTCCTGTTCAATGCCCTCCTCAGAGGGGCCAGGGTTTTAGCCAGAACCAGTGCATCTTCCCAGCCACCAGCAGAACACACGGAGTCTCTAACCATCTTTCACGTCCACAATGCAAGTGAAACGCCACATCACAGGATCTGACCTTCCCTGTGGCAGCCGAAGAGGCAGCTGACACCCCAGGAGGCAGGGCAGGTCAATATCACGAGGCCAAGGGCAGACAGGGCACAGAAACTTGCTCTCCCTTCTCCCAAACTGACTATTGCAAAGCATGGGGTTTCTTCCATGTGGCCAAGCAGGGGCACAAGCACAGTAACCCAGTGTGTCTCCCAGCAGCTCCAAGGAAAGTAGGGTCAATGCCCTCACATGGACCTGGACTTCTTCCCCACCCCTGCTCTCTGCCCTGGGATAGCACAGCCTGTAGCACTTGCAGATCAAACCTTGCCTGAAGCTCTGCTGTCTTGAAACCAGCTGTCGCCTGGTTTTCTCCTCTGACCATTAAATGAAACCCAACAGCCTCCCTCCCAAGCACCAGATGTGCAGGGCACATGCTGGTGTGAGCTGGAGAGAGTTCACATCCAGACAGACCTCAGCTAGATGCGGGCTTTGCCACTAACCAGCTGTGCAACCATAAACAAGGTACTTCCTCTCTGAATTTTCTCTAGCAGGAACTTCACAAAAATCTTGCAAGGTGATTAAACAGAAATTGGCCCACTTGACAGATAAATACTAAAACAAAGTTGAGTAGCTTTCCCAAGTTCACACAGTGAGTGGCTGTGTTACAAATCTTCCTCCTGGCCAGGCGCAGCGGCTCACGGCTGTAATCCCAGCAGTTTGGGAGGCTGAGGTGGGCAGATCACCTGAGGTCAGGAGTTGAAGACCAGCCTGGCCAACATGGAGAAACCCCGTCTCTACTAAAAATACAAAAATTTGCCAGGTGTGGTGGTGGGCGCCTGTAATCCCAGCTACTCAGGAGGCTGAGGCAGGAGAATCACTTGAACCCAGGAGGCGGAGGTTGCAGTGAGCCAAGATTGCACCACTGCACTCCAGCCTGGGTGATACAGCAAGACTTCATCTCAAAAAAAAAAAAAAAGGAAACCTGCCTCTCATTTATTTCTCCACAAATGTTTGCATTTTATTTGATATACTCAACAATTACTACAACCAGCTACGATGTTTTACTCTCCTTTATTTGAAAAAAAGATTAATATGCACACTCAAGTTCTCTCTATGACGCTAAAGCAACCACTTTAAAAGTCATTATTTCGTGAAACAAGGATGTGGCATCATGAAGACCAAAATAAAAGTTTCATAAACTAGTTTAGTAAATTGAGTGTCACACACTGTATACATCCACACTGCCAAAAAAATCATTTGCTGACTGTGAAATTTTTGCCAGCCGTATGCTGACATCAAAAGTAAATCCTGTAGGCTGCTGCAGCATTTTTAATGTGTTTCAGGGGACCAGCATTTCAAAGCACTGCTGAGAGCCACAGCCCGTATCCTCCACCGTCACGCACAGCCTCGGCACTCCAGCTGACATTGTGTTAGTCCGTACCCAGGCGGTGTCCACAGAGGCATCTGCATAAGTCTGGATGCCAAGAACAACCGTGGGATGTACAACCCACACTCGTGGGAATCCCGTTCCTGACAATGCTGGAAAACAGTTTCCTATAGGAAGCCTTGACTATTAAGCTATAAAACACAACACTGACAGTGGTAGAGCGTCAGCTGCACATATACACTTGCTCCAACGCTGCCATCTGTGCCCACCGTGCACTATGATGGGGTCCTCAAAGTCTTCTCGGCGAGTCTCTTTGAGTTGCTGTGAAGTCCCAAGACTGCCACTAAAAGAGCAGGGAGGTAGGAAGTGTCAGCACAAAGTCTGAGGTGGAAAAGCAACCTTTTGAAGTCACTGCCAGGATCCCTGAGCCACAGGGCAAGCACTGTTCTAGACACAGGGGACAGAGCCATAAGGAGCAGAGTCTGTGCCTTCAAGGGCTTTTGCTTTACTGGGGAAGCCAAAACAAGCAATAACAAAGACATCATCATTAAAGCATTGTACTACAGAGTGTGATCAAGGCAATTCAGAAAACAGGGAGACAGGACTGTGAGTCAAGAGAAGAGGCACGCTATTTTTGATGTGGAGGGTAAGGTGAGGCCTCTCAAAGGTGGGATGTCACTTGGTTAGACCTGGAGGAGAAGAATGAAGGAAAGGGTGTTCCGCACCCAGAACGAACAGGGGCATGTGCTGGCTGAGGCTGTGTTTTCAGTTTCATATTCAGGGTTCTGGGGCAGAACACCTCGGCAGGTCTAAAATAGAAAGTGGGGCCGGGCACAGTGGCGCACACCTGTAATCCCAGCACTTTAGAAAGCCAAGGCAAGTGGATCACTTGAGCCCAGGAGTTTGAGACCAGCCTGGGCAACATAGCAAGATCCCATCTCTACATAAAGTACAAAAAATTAGCCAGGCATGGTGACAGGCGCCTATAGTCCCAGCTACTCGGGAGGCTGAGGTGGAAGGATTGCTTGAGCCTGGAAGGCAGAGGTTGCAGTGAGCAAAGTTGTGCCACCGCACTCCAGCCTGGGCAACAGAGCTAGACCCTATCTCAAAAAAAATAAAAAAAAAATACATAAAAGATAAACTGTGCTGATGTGACCGGAGCCTGGAGGGGTCGGTTTGAGTGTTAGACACTGTGGGAGGGAGCACTGGGGCGGCCACGTGGGGCCTGCAGGATGCTAAACAGATTTCATTCCGTGAGCGGGGCAGCCAGGGGAGGTGTTTAAGTAGGGGCATGTCATGCTCTCAGTGACTACTGAGAAGAAGGTAGGAGCTAACTTATTTTATATCTACTGCCTATCTGAAGCTGAGAATACACCATCCTCCTGCCCCCCAGCAAATTCGTGGTTTGTCTAAAATCGTTAGCTCAAGATTCGGGAAGAGCTAAATAGCAGGGGAGTTTCCCATGAGGAGACTAAATGGGATGCGGTATAATGCCACAGCCTGCATCCCGAGCTCTCTTTATTGAAGCAATATCATGGGCAGCTCAAGGGACCCCAGCTTCATTACTCTGCACAGCTGTGCCCAGCTCTGTCCTAAACATACACCTATTTGGAAGGATACTAGATATACAAAGAGCCAGAGAAAATAATGTGTGAACTTTAGAAAAGCTAAGGTTTCCTGCTTAGTGCATGATAATGTTTTCAAAACAGCCTGCCCAGCAAGAAGTCAGCAGGGTGGGAGTGGAGGAGAACATCAGAGCATAGGTCTTTTATTTCCAGCCATCCCATCCCACCCTGATCCTATGTCTACTTACAGGTTATGGGGGGAACGCACATTATTGAGACTTTGTTGAATTTCTTAAATCCTGAAAATATTGCCTAAAATGGTTACAAGATGACAAAATATCTTTTGTTAAAAGTTTACATTCAGAAGATGTGCAAACAGCCAATAACACATGAAAAGATGTTCGACACCATTAGTCATTAGAGAAATGCAAATCAAAGTCACACTGAGATGCCGCTTCATACCCACTGGGATGGCAATAATAAAAAAAATCAGAAAATAACAGTGTTGGAAAGAATTTGGGGAAACTGGAGCCCTCAGACGTTGCTGGTGGAAGTGTGAAGCGGTGCGGCTGCTGTGGAAAACAATTTGGCAGTTCCTCAAAAAGCTAACCATACAATTGTCATACGAACCAGCAATTCCACTCCTAATATGTACCCCAAAGAACTGAACACAGGGACTCAAAAAATATGAGTGTGCATGCTGCACTCTTCACAATGGTCAAAGAGTGGAGGCAACCCGAATATTTATCAGTGCATGAGTGGATGAACAAACTGTTTATATTCATGCAATGGAATATTACTCAGCCATAAAAAGGAATAAAATTCTGATACAGGCCACAACGAAAGACCAATATTATATGATTCCATTTATATGAAATATCCAGAACGGATCAATCACAGGGACAGAAAGCAAATTGGCATTTCCCGGGAGCTAGCAGGTTGTGGAGATGGAGGTAGCTGACACAGGATTTTATTTTGGGGTGAGGAAAGTGTTTTAGAACTACATAGCACTGGTGGTTGCACAACATTTGAATGTACTAAATGCCAGTGAATTCTACACTTAAAGGGGTTAATTTTATGTTGCATAAATTTCACCTCAATAAAAAACAGCCATGTTCAGCCAACACTTTCTGACATACAAATCCCCCCAGCTCAGCTGTCCACATCCCACTGTGCTTAACTTCCCTCCACCAAAAGGGTTCCAATGTTCTCCAGCAGCCTCTGGTCTCCCCTCCCTCCCCCGTGATAGACTGCCATGGGAATGATGGAACCAGGAGAAAGGAAGAGGTCGTATATTATGAGTTTCTGTTCTAGCTTTTTTTCTTTTGAGATGGAGTCTCACTCTGTCACCCAGGCTGGAGTGCAGGGGCGCAATCTCGGCTCACTGCAACATCTGTCTCCTGGGTTCAAGTGATTCTCCTGTCTCAGCCTCCCAAGTAGCTGGGATTACAGGCGCACACCACCACACCCAGCTAATTTTTGTATTTTTAGGGCCAGTATTCACATAGGGGAATCTTTGAGGCCAAAATACTGAAAGTGTAAGTAGTGTGATCTTAGTCACCGAATAAACTTGAATTTGAACTAGTTCATATCTCTGGGTGTAAAGAATAATACATCCCTTCTTATCTAACTTCTAGAGCTTTGTGATAAGCAACTGCAATTTTATAAGTGAAAGAGTTCTGAATAGAATAAAGCATTGTAATAAGATTTCTTAAGTTATTAACTTTTATGCATAATATCTCCTTTTCCTACCTGCAGTTAGGATGTTTAAAGAGTGAGACATGTTTGGAAATTAAATATTCTGATATCAAATTGCCATACACATTCAATACAAATGTACCAGAAAAAGACAAATAAATATCTTATTTCCCACTCATAATTACTGGATACTGATGAAATTTATCCTCGAAGATTGAGAAGGCACTTTGTGATCAGTATTTATATCCCCAACCCTCAAGCAGCAGATGCAAATAAAGCCAATGGGGATTTGGACTAACAGGATGCCAGATACTGATGTGCTTAGAGACACGCTGGCTTATAGGAAAGGACAAATAATGGAACGAATGGGCCGATGCAACATAAAGCTGACTTCTGGCATAAATGTATGTGTTTCAGGGACTTGGATAAGAGCCACAGCTCCTCACTGGCTGGCCGGGTGGCTCTGAATCATTCTCTTCCTGGTTCTTATCAGCAAGAGGAGGGTGGTGCCACCCAGCTGGAGAAGGCTGCAGGAGAGATCTATTCAAGAAGATGAAAGCGAAGTTCTGCTCAATGTATGTGAATGTCTTGAGAGGAGATTTGCACAACAGGGAGAGAACGGGGGACTGAATGAGTGATCAGTACCCAGAATACTAAGGAAAGAACAAGAGGAGAAGGGGGCAGGAGGAGAACAAGAGGAGAATGCGGCAGTGGTGGTGGGGGGGGGGGGACGGGAGGAGGGGGGATAAAAGGAAAAGAGAGAGGAGGGGAAGGGAGAGCGGGGAGGAAGGGAAGGGAAGGGGAAGGGAGGGGAGGGGAGGAAAAGGAAGGGGAGAGAAGGAAAGGAGGAAAAGGAAGGAGAGAGGGAGAGGATAGGGAGGGGGGAAAGAAGGGAGGAACAAAGGAGGGAAGTAACGAAAGAAGCTATGCTATATCAAAAAGAAAAGAAACCGTAGTATGCTACAGAGCCCAGCTCTAATGAGATTTACATAGTCATAGTAATATAAACACCAACATGTGATTTAACTAAAATTATACTAATAGCATGTTGGGAAGATAGAAACAGAACAAATGTGTATATAGAGTAGTGGAGAAATTGGGTGAAAAAAAGGCTAAATCCTCAGCTTTCTTAATGGGAAAACAAGATAATGCCTAAAGCTGAAACATTTAGAAAGCAGAAATATAAGCATGATAATTGGAGTTATAGATGTAAATACCAATAAAATATGCTGGAAGAGTTCAAAGTGATAGCTTCTGGGGAGAATACTGCAGGAGGAGAAATATTCTTTTTCATAACTGGCTTTGTAAAATAATTTCACTCTTTAAAACATATATGGGTATCTCTTTGTTCAAAAGTAAAAACTACATTTTAAAAGTGCAATGGATGGCATGAATCTTGTAGATCAGGAAAGTTAAGAGTCATAATTTTAGAGGCTTCCCACTTTATACCCTCTGCACCCAGGGAGTAGGAATTGAGCCCAGGGTAGGAATTGAGTGCTATCCCTCACAGCATGCTGCTATAGTAAGATCATCGTGGACTGGGGTAGGCTTGAAGTCAGGCCAGAAGTCAAGTCCAAGTTGGGCTGATGACTTGCCAAGTGAACTTTAAGCAAGTTGCAACCTCCAAGTTCCAACTTAATCAGAAAATGGAGGGTGCTACCTAGTTCACAGTTCCGCCTGGTGTCAGGGGACTCCATGAAAACATGGGAATGTGCCCCACAATCTGTACTCACCTTTCCTGTTAAGGACTTTGTCTGGATTCTTGGAGAAAAATCCAAAAATACTCAGCTGGAGACCTTATCTGAGCCCAGAGTTCCTTAAACAGCCAAGGGTGCTGCAGAAAGAGGAGCAATCATTGGCCAGCAGGGGAGGGGCATTTGTGTACCCTCCGTCACACACGCTTGACTTGCTATAGCTGGGCTTAGAAACAGAGACCATGACAGCACGAAGAGGCTCAGCCCCCTAGGGAGCCATTGTCTCCTTTTCATGGCTCCAGTGTGCAATTGACTAAGATCAATCTCAAACCTCACTAAACAAGTGAATTCTTTTTATGCAAACAATTTGTCTTATGTTTAGGTAGGAACATACCTCCCCCTGGTGTCTCATGCTCGAAGACATACTGTACTCATCTTAGATCAAGAGTCACAATGTCCAAGTCTTAATATCTTAGTCGAAGACAAGCACTGAATAGCATTGAGCCTTGCCCACTTCTCCCATGTTGACCCCACAGCATTTAGGTTCAGGCCAATCAAATTTAAGTTCCCACCATAACTTGACACAAGGCAGGTGCTTCCCACTCTCATGGAACCTTCAGTATCCCTAGGCATTAGGTACTACTCCCACTTTACTAATAAGCCAAGGAAGATTCACAGATTTTAAACTCCTTACAAGCAAGTTATTAAGAGGCCACTCTGATGCAAGCCCAGCACAGCTTCCTTAAGGCAGCTGCTGGGCAGCTTCATGCTCACAGAACAACAGAATGAAAAGCAATGAAGGCAGAGCACAACTACATCCAGGTGGAACTTGCTCCTAATTGCTTCAAATTATCGATCAAAAGCTCATCAGGAAATTGAACTTCAAAAGCCCCCAGCCACATACAGTCACTCAGACCATCAACAACGTATTGCCAAGTGGAAAGTTTTTGAGCACCTGCTTTAATGGAAATAATTATAATTAGCAAACTGATTAGTGTCAAAAACTCCTACCTGAATGCAGTTTTTATTGAGTAAGATGAGCATCCCCCCCACCCCCGGTACTGTTATTAATTTGCCTTCTTAACTGTACAGCTGCCATCAGGGGCTGCTGGTAGTAGACACTGGCTGTTGGTCTGCCAGGAAACCATTTCCCCTTTGTTCTGATACACAGCTTAGTGACTCACATGTAGGTTTGTCTTTGGCTTAGGTACTCATCCAACCAGTTGATTCAAGGGGCAAGGCTATAGTAAGCTACACCGAATTCACACATGGGAGCTATTCCTCCAATAGATAGTAGCTCGCTGTTGCCCAAGGCACAGCCCTGCTCCAAACCCTAGAGTTCTGTCTACAGCTCCTCGACTGACTTCAGAGCATCCCGACCCAAGGTGGTTGCTCCACGCACCGCCATACCTCCTAGTTTAAGACACTTGAGCATTAGGGCAGCTTTCACCTGCCTTGAACCGTCTACTGAGCCCTCTTGTTCTGTCTTTCTGAACACTGACAGCTTTCCCATTTGCCCCATAAGTGGGTCAGGACAATATTCTTCAAAGTGGTTATGCTGCCTCCAAAATCTGAAGAGGCACACCAAACACACACCTCTTTCTTATCAGTAAGAAAGTCAAGTTTAATAACTTCTCATTCCCCTTACAGGGGATATCCCAGCATGTCCCAAACCATCAGACCCCTGCAGACTTCACTGATATGGCAGCCTCCCAAATATTCCCAGGGTTTTCACTGCCATGCTCTCATGTATGAATTACTAAAGCATTAGGAGACCTGCTACTTTCGGTTTTATCAGATTCAATTAGCAGATTGTCATCAATACTATGGATTAGTGTGGCAGTGTGTGAAATGGTGAGATGTTCAAGGTCTCTGTGGAATATGTAACAAAAAGCTAAAAGTTCACATGGCCATAGGGCGAGACAGAGAATGAGAACCTGTTTCTCCTTTCTGAAGATGAACTGATTTTGATCTTCCTTATTGATGACTACCAAGAAGAAAGCATTTGATTTCACTTCTAGGTAATTACCTAAGAGAAATGAAAACAGGGAACTCTATAGAGGCAGAACTTGGAATAGTAGTTTCTTAGGACTTGCAGGGAGGCAGGGAGGGGCTAGGGAGATAGGGGGATAAAGGATACAGGGTTTCTTTTTCACATGCATCCAAACCATATCACTCACAGATCAGGAAACTAACCTTACGGTTCACTCTGCTGCTAAGTCTATCCCAATGTAGAATCAGAAATGATACAATTTAATCGATCATATTGATCAATTCATATTAATGATTAAATCTTTCTAAAACTGACTGTGGTGATGGTTGCACATATATGGAATATACTCAAAGCCACTGAACTGTACACTTTAAGTGGATAAATGATATAATATGTGAATTGTATCTTAACAGAGCTAGTCTTAACGAAGAAGGAGAAAGAGGAGGCAGAGGAGGAGGAGAAAAAGAGGAGGAGAAGGAGGAGGAGATAGAATAAAAAGGAAGAGAAGAAGAAAACATTTGCAAGTCAGTAACCATGTGTCAAATGGCAGAGGCTGTGCTGGTCCACTCCAGAGAAGATGTCCCCCCAGTAAGACCCAGAGCCAGCATGGCAGCTGTGACTGGGGCTACAACCTAGATAACTAATCATTGCCTACTATCACCTGCTATGATGCATCCTGTTTTTACAGAAGCCTGGCTGGTGAATTAATTGGCCATATGATTGAAACCACCATCCAGCATCTTTTATTTTTGGTGATACTAATCTCTGCAATGACTCCAAACGTGAGTGGGTTTCAAAAGCTTCCCCTTGTCCCTTCCTACCATAAAGGACCTTACCTCACTGTATTAGGCTGTTCTTGCACTGTTATAAAGAAATACCTGAGACTGGGTGATTTATAAGAAAAGCTGTTTAATTGGCTCACAGCACTGCAGGCTGTACAGGAAGCCTAGCAGCATCTGCTTCTGGGGAGGCCTCAGGAATCTTCCAATTATGACAGAAGGCAAAGCGGGAGCAGAGACATCACATGGTGAGAATGGGAGCAAGAGAGAAAGAGAAACAGAGGCAGAGGGGGGGCGCACACACTTTTAGATGACAAGATCTCATATGAACTCAGAGCAGAGCAAGAGCCCACTTATCACCAAGCGGTTGACCCAAGCTATTCACGAGGGATCTGCCCACATGATCCAAACACCTGCCACCAGGCCCCACTTCCAACATTGGGGATCACAGTTCAACATTTGCAGGGACATGCATTCAAACCATAGGACTCACCGATCAGGAAACCAACCTTAGGGTTCACTCTGCTGCTAAGCCTATCCCAATGTAGGATCAGAAATGATACAATTAAATTGGTCATACTGATCAATTCATATTATTGTAATTCCCACGCATAATTACTGGATAGTGATGAAATATCATATTATCACTGGAGTTTGTGCTACCTATTATTTCAGTAATTGCATTTTTGTTGTTTTTACAACATACTTAACTTTTCTTAGCAGATCTCACACACAGCAGGGATCTAATGAGTGACAGCTAAGAAGACAATGAGTAGGACTGATGGAATGTTGTGATCGTTCATCTCACCACCAACATTGAATGTCTACAGGATGTTCATGGTGCAGTTCCATCCAGTTCAGTTCAGTTACTAAGTAGCAATCAATGCATCCAACAAATAGTATTAGGTTGGTGCAAAAGTAATTGCACTTTTGTCTTTTAAAAACAATGGCAAAAATTGCAATTACGTTTTGTTTTTGTTTTTTTGTTTTTTGAGGCAGTCTCGCTCTGTCGCCCAGGCTGGAATGAAGTGGCACAATTTCGACTCACTGCAACTTCTGCCTCCTGGGTTCAAGCGATTCTCCTGCCTAGCTGGGATTACAGGTGCATGCCACCATGCCTGGCTAATTTTTGTATTTTTAGTAGAGACGGTGTTTCGCCATATTAGCCAGGCTAGTCTCGAACTCCTGGCCTCAAGTGATCCGCCCGCCTCAGCTTCCCAAAATGCTGGGATTACAGGCATGAGCCACCATGAATGCCCCCCAATTACTTTTGCACCAACATTAATAGTAGCATGTTAGTAATCAAATCAACTGTTTCAAAACCGCACCCATCTAAAACAGAATTAACATTCACTAAAATGTCAGCATATTCTGTCTTCTACAAGATTTACTTTATGGCTCCAGGTTTTTATCTCTGGATTAAACTCATATTCACACTAAATACGCATTAACAACAGAAGTATAATTCTTTATTCCTTCTAGGCAGGTTTGTATCCAAGGCAAGAAAATTCTTAACTGAACAAGGTAGCTCCCCGAGGGATATATGTTTGCCAAGTAATCATTTCAAGCAGTGCTTAGAGTATGTATGAGCTTCATGTTTGTGTGATGCAGACTTCTACCTACTCTGACTTCAGTGGTCATAAACTTCAACTGAATAATTGTATTTGGTAGTGCATCTTTCCATGTCATGGGACATAGAATCCCAGGTAGAGAGAAGCAAGAGAGGGGGAAAGAGAGCTGAGTGACTGGAGAGACACAGTAAAGAGATTTGTATATCCAGAGACAGAAGCTGGAAGGGAAATAAGGAGCCACATGTGAAGCAGGCAGCCCCATCCCCATCCCAACCCGTCATTGTCACCTGACACATTGTGTCATGCTTGTGCCCCTGAGAAGCACATGCTGAGATGGAGGTAGGAGTGACAGAGATTTATGGAGGGGTGAGGAGGGGAAAGTGCCTGCGGAAGATAAAAAGCGAAGAAGAAAGATGGAATATCATCTCATACTGTGGAATAGCACTGATAAAGTCTCTGCAAACTCAATGGGGGGCTTCAGGGCATCGGAGCCCATCGGAGGTTCTGGGCAGAAGTGGTGAGACTCTACTCGTCTCACCATGGAGCTCAGCAATGGCCTGGGCCCCTCAGGTTGAGGGCAGCCTCATTTTGCAAGGTGAGGTGGACTCTGAAGGTGCTGACAGCTGGACGTCGTGAGTTGACTGCACTTCTTGCAGCTGAACAAATTCTGCATGGTGGCTGAGGTCTATGCGTGGGGCACACCTGCATGGTGGCTGACACCCATGTGAAGGGCACATCTTCATGGTGCCTGAGGTCCGTGTGTAGGGCACACCGCCATGGTGGCTGAGGTCTGTGTGGGGTTCACCTCCATGGTGGCTGAGGTCTGTGTGGGGTTCACCTCCGTGGTGGCTGAGGTCTGTGTGGGGTTCACCTCCATGGTGGCTGAGGTCTGTGTGGGGGGCACACTTCCATGGTGGCTGAGGTCTGTGTGGGGGGCACACTTCCATGGTGGCTGAGGTCTGTGTGGGGCTCACCTCCGTGGTGGCTGAGGTCTGTGTGGGGTTCACCTCCGTGGTGGCTGAGGTCTGTGTGGGGTTCACCTCCATGGTGGCTGAGGTCTGTGTGGGGGGCACACTTCCATGGTGACTATGTCCACCCAACGCACCTCCATACATGTACATGGAGAAGATTCCCTGAAGTTCCCCTGAGCCTCCCCTTCTGAGGGGAGATTGAGAAGTGGGGGTCAATGGCACAAAGCTGTGCCCTGTCATGCAACTGCAGCTCATCCTCATCATCTTCCTCCTTCACTATACTTTATAAATTCCCCTTTTCCTCGGTTGTCACCACCTCTACTGCTCTCAATGGCTTCCCTGGTGTTTTGGATTACATTGTGTCCTCCAGAAAGATATGCTGAGGTTCTCAACCCAAGTACCTGTGAATGTGACTTTATTTAGAAATAGAGCCTTGGCAGATGTAATTAGTTAAGATGATGCCAAACTGGAGAAGAGTAGGCTCTGATTCCAAATGACTGGCATCCATATAAGAAAAGAAGACACAGAAACACAGCGGGAAGACGGCCAATGTGAAGGCAGAGGTAGCAATTAGAGAGATGCATCCATAAGTCAAGGATTTCCAGGAGCTCCCCAAACAGGAAGAGGCAAGGAAGGATTCTCTCCAGCATGTTTCAGAGGGAGTGGCCCTGCTGACAATGTGTTTTCAGACTTCTAGAAAAAATGAATTTCTGTGGTTTGAAGCCTCCCAGTCTGAGTACTTTGTTACAGCAGCCTGAGGAACTAAACATGATCCAGTCCTGCTTAAAGGGCTCTGGGCCCCTGAGGATCACTCATATTTTAGGCCAGGGTTGCTATTCTTGTCAATTCACAATCACAATCAGACAAGGGAGTACCCAGGGGTGCCAAGTGGATCGCTGGAGTCCCACACTGGATGCTCACATTGGTGTCCCATGTTCCCTTCCTGGTCTTACACAACAGCAACCCTATCTTCCTTCTGTGTGGGGGGCTCACCTCCATGGTGAGGATACATGTGCAGAACATGCAGGTTTGTTACATAGGTATACATGTGCCATGGTGGTTTGCTGCACCCATCAACCTGTCACCTACATTAAGTATTTCTCCTAATGCTATCCCTCCCCTAGCCACCCACCCCCTGACAGGCCCCGGGGTGTGATCATCCCCTCCCTCTGTCCATGTGTTCTCATTGTTCAACTCCCACTTATGAGTGAGAACATACGGTGTTTGGTTTTCTGTTCCTGTGTTAGTTTGCTGAGAATGATGGTTTCCAGCTTCATCCATGTCCCTGCAAAGGACATGAACTCATCCTTTTTTATGGCTGCACAGTACACTCTTCTCTGCACTGTGCAGATAGGCTCCTGATAGCCCAACCTACAGAACAGTTCTGCAGACATGCATGGTCATGTTCAACTCCCAGCAATGAGTACAGATGAGGCTCAAGCTGGGACCATCGCCAAATCAGAAAACCATCATGTTCTCAAAATATTAAGAGGGTAAGGGCAAAGGTGCTGACACTTCTCCTTCATCAAACTTCATCCTCCCTTCCCCTCTCTCTCTCTCTCTCTCTCTCAGTAAAAGAGTGTTTCCTCCAATAAATACTTTAGAAACTTTTGGGGTTTTTTTCTTTTCCTGAAGTGTAATTTTATTCATGCTGTGCTCACCTTAAACATAAGCGTATTGGAAGAACTCCCAGACATTCTGCATATTTTAAAAACATTTCAAGCTGATTTTCCTTGGTAAAAACAATCTTCCTTCTTCCTGAAAGTGTCTTCAGCAGCCAATGCTTCCTTTGAGGACCACCTTCTACTGCATGCAAAGACTTAAAGGGGGAATACTTTAGCCGGCATTGAGCAGAAGGATAAAAAGCTCTGAATAATCATTGTTCTCACTTCCAAAGAGGATAAACAACATGGATTTTCCATGGTAAAGAAACACTTCTAAGGTGGTTTTCACAGGGACTTCTCTGATTCTAAGCTCCTAACTCTTCTGTCTCCTGCAGAACTCTCTTGTCCAGGATGCAAGACAAGTCCGCCCAAAGTCTCAGAATGCCTGCGTGCTATGACTTCATTATATGTTGCTAATTCTTTTGTGTTTAAAATGAAGTGAAGACTGTATTGCAGTTAGCCGGAAGGTGCACCTCACCTCCTAACTCTGAATGCATGTGGCTCCATCATGACACCTTAGGCATGGCATTTGATTTAAATTTATTTCAGTAGCCACTGAAGACCATTAATCAAGTTCAGTGTTCCTCAAAGTCTGGCCCAGGTATGACCTATGTGAGAATCATTTGGAATGCTTGTTAGAAAAAAGAAAAACAGATTTTCTGGTTCTTACTCCAAAACGACTGAATCAGAATCTCTAAGGGCGATAACTACAAATAGGCATTTTAAACAGGTTCCCTGCATGACTTACAAACAGAGAAAATGTTGAGAGCCATTACCCCACAGAGGGATTACTCTTCGGTGTCTCGTCCTAGCCTGGTCCTTGGGAGCATCCCTTGGACCGAGAGTAAAGAATATGCAGTTAGAAGGAATGGATGTGGGGTTATGAGACCCAGGATGAGGATCTGACTTTGCCTTGAATGTGCCACTTAACTGACTTCATGAACCCTCTTTTCTGACATCTGAAACAATAATGATAGCATTTTGTTGTTTGCCAAAAGAATTGTTGAAAAATTTCAAGACATAATAAATGTAAAAGCATTTTATAGACTTAAATTCTCCTTTTTGATTTTTTAAACCATCTAAACCTTACAGAAAGTTTGCCATACAAACTTTTTGTACTGCAACACAGTACCAGAAAAACAAATCTCTTTTCTTCTCTGAGCCATTTGAGAGTATGTTGCCATCCTAATGCTTTAGTGGGTATTTTCTACAACCTAGGATGGTCTCTTACATAACCATAATTCAACCATCAAAATCAGGAAACTTGCAGTGATACGTCGCCAACATCTAATTATTTGACTCCCCTCAAGTTTTGCCAGCTGCTTTGATACATTTTTTACAGCAAGAGAAATCCTGTTAAAACATCACACATTGTATTTCGTTATCATTGATCTTTATGGATGCTTAATTAAAACAATTTTCAGGTCTTTCCTTGACTTTCATGAGATGGATCCTTTTGAAGATTGCAGGCTAATTATTTGGTAGAATGACCCTCAGTTTGGATTTGCCTGGCATTTTCTTGTGGTTACATCCTGGTGACACATCTGTGGCCGCAGCAGCTCAGACACGACCCTGTGCTCTCCTCATTGCATCCCTCAGGTGCCGCGTGACTTGGATTACTTCCATTGCTGGAGATTTCACTCTGACCACATGGACAGGACGGTGTCTTCCAGGCTTCTTCATGTAAAGTTATTCTTTCCTTTTTTGGTAATTAATAAATATTTTGTGAGAAGACACTCTGAAACTGTGTAAATATCCATGCCTCGTCACATTTTCAATCTATTTATTTGTCTATTTATATGGATATGAACTCCTGGCTTTCTATTTTACTCAATGGTTTAACATCTGTCACTATCATTACCTATTTGACCCTCAGATCTCCTCTGATGTGGGCAGTGGGAGGTCCTCTACACGGCTTCTGTGTCCCTTTGGCTTATCCCCATCATTCTTTGAGCACTTTCTTGTTTGCTGGCCAAACAGGAGGATCCATTCTCACCTTTCCTTTCTCTTCTCCAGTACTGGTATCAGCCATTTCTCCAAAAAGCCATAGTTCATTGTTGTGGAGAATAATATTTAGAAGCCAAATTTGGGCATTTGGAGTGCTCACTGCAGCAGGAGTGTCACTGCTCCCCGTCCCTCTCCGTGGAGAGAGCTAGGGAATGTCTGTGTGTGTGCATGCTTACAACACACACCTTTACATCTGTATTTATTCCTTTATTCATATGTCCATATTTTCATACATATGGATAGGTTATATATTCTTTATATAAAATCATTTCATACATACAAATTATTTGTTTGCATAAATACCTCCAATGTCAATCCAACATTGCAATGTTCATCCCAGCTGTCTCCCTTCTGATATGGTTTGGCTGTGTCGCCACCCAAATCTCATCTTCAGCTGTAGCTCTGATAATTCCCACTTGTGGAAGGGACCCAGTGGGAGATAACTGAATCATGCTGATGGTTCTCCCACACTGTTGTCATGGGAGTGAATAAGTCTCATGAGATCAGATGATTTTTTTTCAGGGTTTCCCCTTTTGCTCGGCTCTCATTTTCTCTCTTGCCTGCCGCCATGGAAGATGTGTCTTTCTCCTTCTGCCGTGACTGTGAGGCCTCCCCAGCAATGTAAAACTGTGAGTGCATTAAACCTCTTTTTCTTTGTAATTCACCCAGTCTTGGATATGTCTTTAGCAGAAGCGTGAAAACAGACTAATACACTTTCCCATATCTGTAACTCCATTTTGGCAACTCCCTTCTCCAATAAGAAATTTGGCTTCTCATATACTTAATGTATTGACTTCACTGATCAGTCCCCTTGCGTGCAATCAGTCTCCCACATCAGCCTCTACTCCCTCCTCTGGATAGACACCCTCCTCACCCCCTCAAGCTCCAACACCACATGCCATGCCCCTCACCAGGATGCCCCACCCTGCTAGGATTCTGACACCATGCTCTGTGCTACTGTAGCCCACTACCCCACTGCCAGCACAGACAACAGTGTGCTCCACCTCACCAGTGGCTTAAAGATTAAGGTGTTCGGAAAAATAGAAGGGGAAGAGCCATTTTTAGGATTCTTTTAAATTTTTTTACGTGTTTAATCCTAAGGCATGTGTCATTTATGAAAAACTATAAGGAGCTCTTTTAGGTTAGGAGGGAGATCTTTTAGGTATAATCAGTCTCAAAAGAAGAGATTTGCTGCCCATTTTCATTATCTGGGATTTCTCTAGGACACCAGAGGGCTGGGGGCACCTGTGTCACTGCTACCCATTCATGCTGAGGAAGAGGTAACCTACAAGGCAACCTTCAGCCATCAGAGCACAGTGAAGAACTGCTTATGTGCCTGACTCTGGATGGCATCCCAGGGACAGTGTGATGAAAATAAACAGCATCTGTGCTAGAGAGGTTTAGTATCCAGGAGAAGGATTCAGACACATAAACAAGAGCAGTAACACATAGCCACGCTCTGATGGGTGCTTACGAAGGGACCACTGGGGACCAAGGAAGGTTCTGTAGTTTATCTGATAGGATCTGGAAGAAGCTGCATTAGAGAAAGTGGTGCTTTTGACATATTTTGGGCAGAAGGATCATGCATATAGGTTAGGAGAATCATTAATAAAAATTGGATGTAAGGGCGTTTGAGAGTGATGAGGAAGGTCTTATATCTGCCATGCTGCATTAATTGGGTGACCACTGGCAGGTCTTTTAGCAGACTGTGTGTGTATGTAGAGTGGGTTAGGGAATACTGTACGTCCTACTTCAAAAACTAGGTCTTGAGGAATTAACAGGAAGAAGACTGGAACTCCTTCATAAAATTCTATTTTCTTATTTTATTCATTTATTTTTGAGATGGAGTCTCGCTCTGTCACCCAGGCTGGAGTGCAATCGTGCGATCTCGGCTCACTTCAGTCTCTGCCTCCTGGGTTCAAGCGATTCTCATGCCTCAGCCTCCCAAGTAGCTGGGATGACAGGGGCACACCACTACACCCAGCTAATTTTTGTATTTTTAGTAGAGTCGGGGTTTTACCATGTTGGCCAGGCTGGTCTCAAACTCCTGACCTCAGGTGATCTGCCAGCCTCAGCTTCCCAAAGTGCTGAGATTACAGGATTGAGCCACCAGGCCCAGCCCTAAAATTTTGCCTCTAATGAAATCTGTTTGGAAGTAGCATTCCAGACCAAAGGGTACCATGATGTATTTGGAATCTAGGACTCTAAGCAAAGTCTCATGAACAGCACAGGCATTGGCCAGACCAAAGAAGAATGACATTGGGTAGAGTGTTGACTGGAGGCTGATAGGAAGTGGGTCTACTCTTCCACTGACCAGAAAAAACAGCCGTGAGAATCCAAAAGCCCACTCTATATCCAGGTGCCTTGGCCCTGATGTCATGGAAGCAATGAGAAGCTCATTGCCTGGGTATACTCCTCTGTCTACATCTCAAATTTCCCTCTGTCTCCATCTCAAATTTCCCTCTGTCTCTAAGACCTGATTACCCTAAAAAAAAAAAAAAAAAAAAAAAAAAAACCTTAACCCCAACTTTCTCCTCTTCTTCCTAAATGTCTTGTTTTTGTTTCATGTACTATAAAGTCAAATAATGTGTATTTACTATTAAAAGCTAAACACAGGCTGGGTGCCGTGGCTCACACCTGTAACCCCAACACTTTGGGAGGCGGAGGCATGTGGATCACCTGAGGTCAGGAGTTTGAGACCAGCTTGACCAAGATGGCAAAACCCTGTCTCTACTAAAATTACAAAAATTAGCCGGTCATGGTGGGTGCCTGTAATCCCAGCTACTCGGGAGGCTGAGGCGGGAGAATCGCTTGAACCTGGGAGGCAGAGGTTGTAGTGAGCCGAGATCGCACCATTGCACCCCAGCCTGGGCAACCGAGCAAGACTCCATCTCAGAAAAAAAAAAAAAAGCTAAACGCAGGTTTCCATCTTTCAGAGACATATATTGAGGACAACACGAGAATGACCTATTCTCGCCTGCACCCGAGATGTAATTGTCTTTGCCAAACTCCTGTGGCACCTCTGCTTTTATTTTTTTTTTTGGTAGTCTTCAAAAATATTAAACATTTTTGTCCTTTGTAGAGCTTAATTATTTCTGAATATAGTAATGTTTACAATATTGGGGAATTAAGAGATTTATTAAATCTAATATATTGGTTAAATGAGGATATAACTTTAATCACGTTTTCCGACACATATATTCTAACATTTTGTTCACTCTTCGCATCTCTGCTTTTAATGTAAAATCCTTTCTTGAATCTGACAGATGAATGGCATCAAGTGCACATCATCCCAGATCACCTGCTTCATTTCTAATCGATGCTGCATCTCTCCTTCACATTGCATTTCCTGAGTAATGTATATAGAAGAAAACATTGACGGAAAGGCCATATGTACAGGGAGCTTTCTTGCTTTGATTGAATTTTGGATTAAAGCTTTCTTCAGGGATTTATGATTAAGCAGTAATTCCAAATGTTAACGGTTTCTGCCATGGAACTGGAAATAAACACTATCAGAATTGAACACAGCCATTCTTTATATTGTATACAATAAGAGATAAAAGGAAACCCAAGTGTGAAGCTCCTTTCAAATATGCTTTTGACAAAAGTCAGCATCCATGGAAAAATTTCCATTTTCGACTCCGCTCTAAGTCTGGAGTAAGAGTTAGCGAGGGGAGAGAAGCTCTTGGGGCACAGGTAATGACCATGGAGGCTGTAACATTCGCCTGTGGTTTTACTTGCCCTCGTAGCCCACAGGCCACGGGGGGGTCTGCATCTTTCAGCATGCAGGACCTGGTAGGGCTTGGTTTGTGCTGAGAGTGGAGAGACTTCCCCAGTTCCACAGGCTGTGCTAGCCTCAGGACGCTGTCTTCCCCGAGTCAAACAGGCTCTTGCTCGTTCTCCTTTCTGTATTCACAGTGGGTCTGTCCATCTGCACAATTCTGTCACTTGCACACCCAGCTCTGTGGCTGAAATTACCACTGAGATCGATTCATCGCATGCTTCTGCCCAGGGTAGCAGAGAGTCAGAGCCTGCAACGGCAGCAAATTGCAGAAAGAACCACACGGCAGTCTTGAGTCATCTCCTCCCTTGCTCAGTGCCTGCCCACTCACATCTGCACCTGCTGTTTCAGGAGCATCTAAAATGTTAAAAATGCTGCTTGCGTTTTTGAGGATTGCAGCTATCTACTCTTGGACTCTGCAACGAAGATAATGAAACAATATATCTGCCATTTTTAGGAGCGGTCACAGGAAAATCTAATTTTACCTTCACAAAGACTTGTGCCTACTGCCACGTTGACTCAGATTATCCACTGGAAGAAGGGTCTTTGCACTAGAAAGAATGACTGTGTGCGGCTTTGAGAGCTTCCAAATCTGCTTTTTACTCTATAAATTAATATATTCAGTTGGGAAGCCTATAGAAAGGCAAAGGACTCTATGAAATCAACCAGGCCACTATCCAGTTTTCAAATCATCGTTAGACATTCCCAACATTTTAGGGTTTGCAAATGCCCTGATTTCTGTTGCACGGATTATTAATTCTATCTCTGTCTCTATCTCTTCACCCCTCCTAGTTTTAATTTAGAGGTTTTAATGTTGCTTCAGAAACTGCTGGTGGAAATGTAAAAGTCAGGGTTGTTAATAGTTTCATCTAGTATTTTGGAAGACCTTCAATAACACCATTAAAAATATAACGATTCCTCCTTTTTTCCCCAATCCAGAGGGATTTTGATTTTGTTTTCCTGTTGTTCCTAGGGTGGACATGTTTTAATGAGAGAGCTCTTGTGCCTCCCTGTGGCTAGTCATTTATATTATGTCTAATTCTGTGCCAGCTTCTGGGAAGTGAATGAAAAGACACAAACTATCATTCATTCTTCTGTGCCTTTCATACGACATGGAAAATAAGTGTTTTGGAGTATTTTAGGTATGGAGCACAAGAAACTACTGATTTCTTGGAAAGGGGTGATGGACATTAGTTACTTTTGACTGTAAATAGAATGAGTGAACTCAAACTGAATTAAAATGAAAGGAACAATAAGAAAATTATTTGGCCCTGTAATTGGATGTCTACAGGTAGGGCAGATGTCCATACTGGTTAATTCAGCAGCTCAATGATGGAATCAAAATTACTGATTCTGTTTCTCTCCTGTTTATAAAGGAGAGGCTGGTTCCCCTACAGACACGTGTGTGCTCAGTGCTTCTTCAGAATAGCTATAAAGAGAGACTTTGCTGGCTTCCAGCAGCTTTTCCAAGACAAGTGAGGGACTTCCTTTTCCAGAAGGCTCTAGAAACCCTTCCTCATGCCCCATTGGCCAGAATTAGGTAACATGTCCTTTCCTCAACCAATCACAGGCAAGGAGGAGGAGCACAATCAGGCATAGATTAATAAGGGCCCATCTCTAGCCTGGGGACCATGGTTCCCTGCTGCACATGGACTGCGAGAGGAAGGGGTGAAAACACCTGAACAAAACCTGAGTTTCTTTTAGGAATGGAAAAGGGAAAGTTATTGCTGGGCACCAGCCAACAATGTCCACTACGGGTGCTGAGGCAGAAATCAAATGATTACAGAGGGGAATCTTCCATAGCTGTAGAAATACATTACTAGACCAGGATTTGGAGCCAAATGCCCTTGACAGGTAACAAATGAACAGGCTGGTGTCCTATCATAAGAATGGCAGGATTTTGGCCAACTGTGTGTGCATGCCTTCCTAAATAAAGCATTCCTATATTACTCAGTTAAACAAAACCCTATTCCAATCCAATCAAAATATTTCTGTTGGTGAAATTTCCTCAGAGGGTGGCAGTTTCCGCAGTTTCCTGACCTCTCCAGGAAAACTAACAGATTTTGCAGAATTGTCATTTGAAATTAGAAGGGGGAAACAGTCACAATCTAAGTTATCTAATTTTGTGAACATGAATAGCAAGTCAAGATAAGCAGTTAATAATATCAATCAAGTAATCACAAACTCTGAAAGCTGTCAGAATCAAAATGAAGTCACTCACATTAGGAAAAACCTGGCAAATAGAGCCGGGGAAGACCATGAAGAGAGGATTCTCATGCATGTATGCCTGATAACGAAAACTAGCACAAAAGACTGCAAAAACCATAACCTTGCACATCAAAACCTTACACAAAAAAACTCTTCTCCAGGACCATCTGCCCTGCAACTGCCTGTCCAGCCTCAGACCAATGTCATCCTTGTTACTGATCTTTGCAGCCAAAGATAATTATTTCGAAACAATTATGGAATCTCCTCATTTTCTCCTTTAAAAACCATTGTCTTCTTTTACCTCCCTGAATACACATGCCATTTACTGTGGCATGTGGATTCCCATAGCAAATGCTCTCTATATTTCCAAACAAATTTCTTTTAGAGAGCCTCTGTTCGTTGTTTAGGTTGACAAAACACTACACTGTTATTTTTTAATCCTTATTTTATCATTTTAAGATCCAGACTTTTTTACTTTTTTTTTTTTTTTTTGAGATGGAATCTCGTTCTGTTGCCCAGGCTGGAGTGCAGTGGCACAATCTCGGCTCACTGCAGCCTCCACCTCCTGGGTTCAAGGGATTCTCATGCCTCAGCCTCCCAAGTAGCTGGGACTATAGACGTGTGCCAATACGCCCAGCTAATTTTTGTATTTTTTAGTAGAAATGGGGTTTGGCCATATTGGCCAGGCTGATCTTGAACTCCTGGCCTCAAGTGATCCACCCACCTAGGCCTCCCAAAGTGCTAGGATTACAGGTGTGAGCCACTGTGCCTGGCCAAGATCCAGACTTTTTAAAGATCCCATTTCATTTAATGAACAACCTTTCTCCTAGCCTTAAAACCCCAGTGGGCTCTCTGCTCCACCTCCTTTACTCTCAGGATTGGACAAAGGGCCACCAAGTCCTTCAGAGGCACCTGTGCACCATCACTCAGCACTTCCCCTTCCTGGCTTGACTCACGTCGCTCAGGGCTGCTGCATGGCCTCCTATCTGGTTCCCCTTATCTCCTTTTTTCTTTGAAATACCCTTCAATCTGCTCTCAAGGGGATTTTCCTGCAATCGCTTACCTGCACCATGTAAAGGCTCAATATCTCAAGTGGTTCCTCTTTGTCTGCAGGTCAGAAACCAAAGCCGGGGCTCTGTATGACCTTGTCTTATAGAATCTGGCTCCAGTCCTGCCTGTCACCTGCCCCCTCTGGACTGTGGGCCTCCTCGCCTGTCCTCATCCTGGAGGCTCTAAGTCATCCCTTCCTTTTGTCTGTACATGTCCCACCCCCTCCCTGCTCAGCCTAAGCCCCCCACCCACCCTCGTGACTTTTTCCCACATAGGCTTCCTTCCAACAACACCCATCAGTTCAGAGCCACACAGCCCCTGGGGCAGTACTGGGCAACATCTGCACGGTCTTAGTGGATTGCTCTCTCGCAGGCCTGGTGTCTCCTCCCGGAGGAGTTCTCTGCGTCTATACTGGCAGCATGTGGCAGAGTGCTTAGCAAAGCTTAGCAAAGTGGCTGCTGCAGATGCGCTTGATGACCTCGGGCAGCCCTGCCACTCAGGACAGTCCTGCCCTTCTCCCGCCTCCACTTCCCCACCTGCTGTCCCTCAGCATGACGCAGTGACTTTGAGGACCACGAGGGGCCTTATATGAGCTTTGAAAGCAGCTAGTGCTGTTGTGCCCACCTCTCCCTCCCCTCCACCCCACCCCCTTTCCTCAACTGCCCTGCCTCTTGGTGATGGCTGAAGGTGGCTGGGTCTGGATCAATGATTGATTCTTTATCAAACTGGAGAAGTCATTGCATATTCAGGGAGCACAGTGTCCGAGGTGCTGAGCCTGGAGAGCCAGGGGGGACACAGCAGGGTGCAGCCTGTGCACCTGACTCATCAGCCTTCCTCCTGCTCACCCCAAGACCCTCACCCCCACTTCTCCTCAAACCTGCACTGACCCTCTGTGCCCAGACTCCCCAAAATCTCCTCCATGGCTGGTCCTTTCCCTCCTTTCTCCTTCCGGTCCTGTGCAGCCCCCGGTGCAGAGTGTAAACGCCATCCACTGGCCCCCAGTGCAAGGCGGAAGCCCCATCCACCGGCCGATGTGAATGACCCAATCCCCTGGCCACCCTTTCCTTCTCCCCTAACCACCCTATTTAAAATGTCACCCTCCCATCTCTCCCTCTCTCCTTCCCCGCATTGTTATTCTCCATAACACTTATCACTAACCAAAATCCATCTCATTTACTGTTTTATTTTGTATCATCGACACCATGAAGGCACATTTCTTTTTTGTCTGTTTTGCCCACTGCTGTGTTTCCAGTGCCCAAAATGGTACCTGCACGTCCTGGTAAGTGCACAGATATTTGAATGAATGAATAAACAAATGACTGAGCAAATAGCATCTCCTGCCCAGGATCGTCCCAGGATGCTTTTTCGCATCCTACATTCGTCGTCACTGTCACAGAGCTCGCACCCTGTCTGTCTCCATTATTATACATCACTGTGTGCCAATTTGCGAACACAGCAATGACTATTTATGGACCAAATGAACCCAAACCTTCTATTTCTGAATCCCATATTCAACCCACTGCACGACAGTGATCATTTAATAAAACTAAGACCTCGGGTTAACTTAACTCCACTACCTTATCCTTGAAGCTAGGAGAGACAGAAAACCCAATATCCCAGCACAGGAGTTATTATTCCTGACCCCAGGTGTTCGTAGCTCAGGTTTGGGCAAGTCAGCAGACTCATTCAGAAACTCCTTCCCTTTTCTCATTTTCTTAGCGCTGTGTGATCCCTTGGAAGACAAAGCCTTGCCGGCCTCGGACAACCTGACATTATGACTCGTTTCTCTGCCTTTCTGCTCCCCAGAACACTTTCACGCTGAAGTCAACTGTGTGTCTTCTCTCCCCTCTCAATGCCACTGGTTTTTAGAAACCAAGGTGTGTAACTGAGGGGTTCACGCCACCCAGAAGGTCCTATTAAAAAGCTACATAACGGCCGGGCGCAGTGGCTCACGCTTGTAATCCCAGCACTTTGGGAGGCCGAGGCGGGTGGATCATGAGGTCAGGAGATCGAGACCACGGTGAAACCCCGTCCCTACTAAAAATACAAAAAATTAGCCGGGCGTGGTGGCGGGCGCCTGTAGTCCCAGCTACTCAGAGAGGCTGAGGCAGGAGAATGGCGTGAACCCGGGAGGTGGAGCTTGCAATGGGCCGAGATCGCGCCACCGCACTCCAGCCTGGGCGACAGAGCGAGACTCCGTCTCAAAAAAAAAAAAAAAAAAAAAGCTACATAACATCTTCCTTTGCCTGAAGATAATTTTTTATTTCCTTTTTGATTTCTTGTTTGACCCATTGGTTGTGAAGGAGTGCATCATTTCATTTCATGTATTTGTGAATTTTCCAAAATTCCTCCTGGTATTGATCTCTAGTTTCATACCATTGTGGTCAAAAAAGATACTTGATATGATTTTAATCTTAAACTTACTAAGACTGGTTTTGTGGCCTAACATTTGATCTGCCCTGGAGACTGTTCCGTGTGCACTTGTGAAGAATGTGTCTCCTGCTGCTGTTGGATGGAGTGTTCTGCAAATATGTTAGATCCATGAGGTCCACCACAGTGTCGCTCAAGGCTGCTGTTACCACAAAAAGTAATAATAACATTGGTGATAAGAATAATAGAGGGACCAGGAGGAAACTCTGGGAGGTGATGGATACGTTTACGGCCTTGACGGTGGTGAGGGTTTCACGGCTGTGCGCATATCCCCAGATGCATCAGGTTGTGTGTATTAAAGATGCACGGCTTTTCACATGTCAGTCACTCAGTAAGAAGGTACAGAACAGGCCAGGTGCAGTGGCTCACGCCCGTAATCCCAACACTTTGGGGGGCCAAGGCGGGCAGATCATGAGGTCAGGAGTTCAAGACCAGCCTGGCCAACATAGTGAAACCCCATCTCTGCTAAAAATACAAAAAATTAGCTGGGTGTGGTGGTGGGGGCCTGTGATCCCAGCTATTCGGGAGGCTGAAGTGGGAGAATTGCTTGAACTCAGGAGGCGGAGGTTGCAGTGAGCCAAGATCATACCATTGCACTCCAGCCCGGGTAACAGCGCGAGACTCCACCTCAAAAAAAAAAAGAGGATGGTACAGAACAAATAAGAGGGTCAGGCCCATGGTGTGTGGGTTATTTTGCAAAACCTAACAACTGTGTTGACTGCATGTGCTTTAAGTTTAAGCTGGAGATCGAGTGTGGGGTGGCCCTGGGCTGTGCAAGTGAGTGCCCCTGCCCTGGGAGGAGCGCCCTCCCAAGGCCCGCACAGGCGATCGCCCCATCAAAGTCTCTTAGGCAGCTCCGCTTCACTGCACCCGCTGCTGCTGACATGCCCGATGTTTCAGAAAGGAAAACACACACACAAATCCTTCTTGCTCTGCTTGGCCTCTGAAAAAAGAGCTCTCCAGGGAGGCCCTACGTCCAACAGATGTACACCAGGGGCTATGGAAGGGGCAGAGGCACCTTCCTGCTCTCACCTGGCCATGGAGCAGGGGGGATCCCGGCACCTGGGGATTCTCTTTCTCCACATGAGGCCATTCTCGAGCTTACCTTTGAGCCCACAGCCCTGCTCCAGCTCCGTGAACTAGGGGCATGATATAATTTGGACACTTGTGCCTCTAAATCTCGTGTTGAACTGTAACCCCCAGTGCTGGAGATGGGGCTGGTGGGAGGTGATTGGATCCTGGGGGTGGATTTCTCATGGATGGTTTAGCACTGTCCCCTTGGGGCTGCCCTCTCTATAGTGGGTTCTCATGGGATCTGGCTGTTTAAAAAGCATGTGGCCTCTTTCCCCTCCTTGCTTGCTCCTGTTCTTGCTGTGTGATCCACCAGCTTCCCCTTTGCCTCCCACCACGACTGTAAGCTTCCTGACTCACCCCTAGAAGCAGAGCAGATGCTGGCGCCACACTCCCTGCACAGCCTGCAGAACTGGGAGCCGATTAAACCTCCTTTCTTCATAAATTGCCCAGCCTCAGGTATTTCTTTGTAGCAAGGCAAGAACAGCCTCCTATAGGGTAGTAATAGATATTTTCCAGGTGAATCTCCATTGTGGCTGCTGCACATCCCGTGCCAGTGCGCTTTGGAGAAAGGGCTGACCCGAGTGCCCAGAGACGGTTCCAGCAGCAGCTTCACCTGCTCCCCATGAGCAATGCCAGCTCCCAGCACACCCACGGGCACTTGGCAGTGGCACATGGTGCTATTGGAGGTCGGCCCGGGAAGCTGATTCACAGCTGCCTTGACAAAGCAGGGCCACCTCAGGGGACTGAGCTGGGGACCTCGTTCCTCGCAGCATGGACTGCACCTCAGCTCCCTAAGGGACCCATAGCTCCCTGCCCGGCACAAAGGGCTTTGAACAGCTGTTTCTTTCAGATTTCTCCTGGAAACATCCGTCATTTAATCCATCTGCTGAATGGCCACCTGGTCATTCTTTCCTCCTACTTACAAGCTTGCTCTGGACTGCCCTGTAAGAAGGGACAGCAGAGGCAGCTCCTCTCTGGAAAGTTGCTCATGGCATGTTCAGGTTGGGGGTGGGGTTAGGGTTAGGGTTTTTTTTGTTTGTTTGCGATTTTTTTCCTTTTCAAGCAGAAAACAGGTAAGCTGCCTCACATCTCTTACCCCTAAACAGAAGCACGCCCCTGGCCTGGGGATTCCCCTGACCTCTGCACAGGGGTAAGAGATGTGAGGCAGCTTAACCTTCTCTGTGGCTAACCCTTGTTTAGCAACTCCCCAAGACGCCCAGCTCCTTAATCTATAATGCGCGCTGCAGGAATCACCTCCGCCCTGCCACGCAGCAGCGTGGTTGAGTGGTCTCCAGCTGCCTCCTCCTCCATGTTGACTTTAAGTTTCTTTAGGAAAAGAATTCAGTTTGGCGATGTGTCAATGTTGGATACTCTTTAGGCTGACGAGAAGTCTAAAACACATACCTCACATCCCTCCCCAGATTCTCATATGAATGGAACTCCCATCTCCCAAATTACCACAGCTACCACTGAGGATAAAGGAACAAAAAGAAATAATGCATGTACAGTTCTTAAAACAATATTTTTTTCTGGCCGGGCGCGGTGGCTCACACCTGTAATCCCTGCTCTTTGGGAGGCCGAGGCGGGCAGGTCACAAGGTCAGGAGATGGAGACCATCCCAGCTAACACGGTGAAACCCCATCTCTATTAAAAATTAAAAAAAATTAGCCGGGCGTGGTGGCAGGCACCTGTAGTCCCAGCTACTCGGAGAGGCTGAGGCAGAATGGTGTGAACCCGGGAGGCGGAGCTTGCAGTGAGCCAAGATCGCGTCACTGCACTCCAGCCTGGGCGACAGAGTGAGAGACTCCATCTCAAAAAAAAAAAAAAAAAAAAACCACAATATATTTTCTTATCTTGTATTATTTGACCCTCCCAATCCAGTGAGAGTAATAGGGATTCCCTATTAATATCAAATAAAAATGTACCCATTTTATAAGTAAAGGAACTGGGGGCTGGACCCATAGTTGTGGCTCATGCCCATAATCCCAGCACTTTGGGAGGCCAAAGCGAGCAGATCACCTGAGGTCAAGAGTTCGAGTTTGAAACCAGCCTGGCCAACACGGTGAAACCCCATCTCTACTAAAAACACAAAATTAACGGGCGTGGTGGTACACACCCATAATCCCAGCTACTTGGGAGGCTGAGGCAAGAGAATCCCTTGAACCCGAGAGGCAGAGATTGTGGTGAGCCAAGATTGTGCCACTGCACTCCAGCCTAGGTGACAAGAACAAAACTCCATCTAAAAAAAAAAAAAAAAAAAGAAAAGAAAGAAACTGGGGCTCAAGGAGGATAAATGACCAGCTTAAACTTGCAGTTAGTAATTGATAAAGTCAGGACTCAAATCTAGGCCTTGTGACTATGGACTGAAGTTTTTTGCTCTATGCCCTCATCTACGAATCCATAAAGCATTACTTCATGGCTTCTTTCCTTAATCTCCCTTTATAAATCAAGAGTAAAGATTCCACCCAAAGCTCTGAATTGCTTCTATTTCAGCCCGAGTGAAATGCTTCACCAGCACTTACATTTCACATTCCCCATGCTCCACCACCTGGGTAGATTCCTCCCATTACGCCCAGCAAGTCGACCATGTAATTGATAGTGGCTATTACTCTCTGGAGGGTTATGAGTGCCATCAGATCTGGGGAGTAGACTCACACTCTAGTTTTCATTTAAAATGTTGAAATAAGGAAAAGAGTTGTGACAGTTGAACATAAAAATGATTTTTTAATTAAAAGGTGATATTGTATTTGGCCCCTATTTTTTACATCTGGTACTAATGTGACTTTCCCTCCAGTTCTTTGGGAATGTTTGGGGGGAGGGGTTTTTCATTGTTGTTGTTTATTTGGGGATTTTTTTTTTTTCTTTTAAAGAAAAAAAGAGAACAACCTAAGTATGAAATTCTCTTTCACACTGTCAGGGGCTCAGCCTGGCCCAGGTTGGCAGGTAGGCAGCAGGACACAGCTGAATTACAGATGAGCAATGACCCTGGAGGTTTCTGCTTCACCCACACTCACAGTGGCAGACTTAAAACATTCACGTATAGCTGTAAAGCAACATTAAAATTTCAGATTTGAGGTATGGAAAGAAAGTAAGTTATCCCTGAAAGCTTCCAGCTCTCCTCCTTACAACATTCTCTGCTCATGAAGTGCTTTCTGATTTTACATTGTGATCCCATCTCTGTCATTATCACAACCTTCTGAGGAGGGGATGGCAGTAACTTAACGTCTGAAACGAAGATTCAAGATTAGGTGCTGACGGGTCATCTGGTAAAATTGGGAGGCCCCAAATGGCCTAGCTCCAAGTTCCCCACACAATCGACTCCTACAGCTAAGATCTCGGAGCCAAACAACCCTCCCTGTCACAAGGGCCTGGCACAGGCCCTACCTATCCAGGAGTGGCAGGTGTCAGTTCCCTGCCAGCCTGTGCAATTACTCAGACAAGCCAGCCTCAGCCTCCTGCAGGAGGGGCCAGGCACACCTCACCCTCTTGTTACCACAAAGCCTGCTTCCTACATCCCCTTCTTGTTCATTCTGTTCCCAAGCACAGTCACCGTGTGGCCCTCGCGGCATGTTGCACTGTCTTCCCCCGGGCTGTGAGTCTATGTGATTGATAATGTGCTGTCAATCTCATCTGTCCAGTGTTGGGTGCTGTGTGTTTTGCCATCCCCATACCCTAGGGGAAGAATCCCTGCCTCACCACAGTGTGAAGAGGAGATGATTTTAAAAATGGATATATTAGCCTTGTTTCAAAAATGTTGAGAAATATTCCCCCAAGACATATGGTTATTAAATAACAGATCTTCAGACTTGAATCCCAAAGCTCTTTCCTGCTGCACTCTGCTATGTCTTAGTTGAGATCACCCAGAAGTAGACCCTGAGCTGGGGACTTTGGCACACATTATTTATTAGGGAAGTGCCTACAGGAGAGACCGCTAAGGGGGTGGAACAAGAAGGGAAAGGAATGGGAACCAGCCAGGCCATGGAGGAAATTTCCAGGGAAAGTCACAGCCTCCGTCTGAGCCCACAGGGAGCCCTGATGTATAAATGCATTTCAGATATTTTCCCATCTTGAACTTAATTAAACTAAAAAGCTCTCCACCACCAAATAAATAATCAACAGAGTGGACAGAAAACCTGAAAAATGGGAGAAAATATTTGTAAACTATGCATCAAATAGAGGATTAATACCCAGAATTTACAAGGAACTGAAACAACTCAACTAAAAAATAACAATCATCTCATTAAAAAGTGGGCAAAGAATATGAATAGGCATTTTTCTAGATAAAACATACAAATAGCCAACAGACATATGAAAAAAAAATGGTCAACATCATTAATCATCAGAGAAGCACAAACTAAAACCAGACCAGTTAGAATGGCTTTTAATAAATAGACCAAACATAACAGATACAGGTGAGGATGTAGAAGAAAAGAGAACTCTTCTACACTGTTGGCGAGAATGAAAATAAGTACAACCTTTATGGAAAATGGTATGGAGATTTCCCAAAGAACTAAAAACAGAACTGCCATTCAATCCAGCACTTCTACTACCGGGTATCTGCCCAAAGGAAAAGAAATCAGTATGGATAAAAGCTACCTACATCCATACGTTTGTTGCAGCACTATTCACAATAGCAAAGACATTGTGAATCTCTTTATGAATATCAACCTACATGCCCATGATCAGAAAACAGGGTAAAGAAAATGTGGCATATATACAAAATGGAATACTATTCAGCCATAAAAAGAATAAAATCATGTATTTTCCAACAACCTGGATTAAACTGAAGGCCATTACCTTAAGTGAAACAAATCAGACACAGACAAATACTACATGTTCTCACTTATAAGTGGGAGCTAAATAACATGCACACATGGACATAGAGTGTGGAATAATAGACACTGGAGACTCAAAAGTGGGGGTGGTGAGGGTGGATGATGAGAGATTACTTAATGGGGGTACAACGTTCTGGTGGATAATGGATACCCTAAAAGCCCTGAAATCTGTGCATGTCACAAAATGATACTTCTACCTCATAAATTCATATAAATAAAAAATAAATAGTGAAACCCATCTACTAAAAATACAAAAAATAGCTGGACATGGTAGCATGTGTCTGTAATCCCAGCTACTCAGGAGGCTGAGGCAGGAAAATCGCTTGAACCAGGGAGTCGGAGGTTGCAGTGAGCCAAGATGGCACCGCTGTACTCCATCCTGGTGACAGAGCGAGACTCCGTCTCAAATACATACATACATACATACATACATGCAATTTTTTAAAGTTACTTAACTATCTTAACATGGAAAAAAAAGATTTCATCCCATTCTGAAGCCATGCTAAGCTTTCGTACTTGCCTTACCAATGAGTCACTGGCTCTGGCTGACCCCAAGGGGATGTGAACCCTCAGACACCTCTGGTCTCTACAAGGCCAGGCAGCAGGCAGCCCCTAGTCAAAGAACCATCCTCATAAGGAGGACACAGCTGTGGGCTGCTTGCAGTGAGAATGCCAGATAAAATGCAGAATGCCTAGTTAAATTTAAATTTCAGATAAACAATGAATAATGTTTTCATATATACATATATATATACACACATATATATACCAAATATTGGATGGAAAACACTTATACTAAAATGTCTTTATTATATCTCTGCAATTTAAATTTAAATGGGCCTCCTATATTTTTATTTGCTAACCCTGGCAGCCCTATTTGCTGTAAATCAAACACATACAGGGGATGCGCACACAGCCCTGGCGAAGAGAATGGGGTCGGAAGGGCGTCTGGAAGGAGCACCAAGAGTGCCCACCATTGTGCTGCACTTCAGGACTCCACACTGCCTTGCAATGTCAAATTATTTCATTTCTCAATGCTCTCTAGCCTCTATAAACTTTCCAGACTGATCAGGAGAGCCTGAATGTCAAAAACTAGAGCATGCTCTATTTTTGCTTCTTCCCAGGGACAAAACTTCCTAACACTCAATTCCTTTCCTCCCACGTGGCCATCTTCCCCATTCTTTCAGCAGAACTCACTCAGAACCCATGTTTTCCACACAGCTCCTCCTGTCCTCTTCAGCTGACAAAGATGTCTACCTCCACTGAAGCACCCATTCAACTTCTTATCCAGCAGCCATTTAGTGACTGCCTACTAGACACAGGGGTGTCCGTGGAGAGAAGAAGTCCATGTGGCCGGGCGTGGTGGCTCATGCCTGTAATCCCAGCACTTTGGGAGGCCAAGGCGGGTGGATCACCTGAGGTCAGAAGTTTGAGACCAGCCTGGCCAACATGGTAAAACCCCGACTCTACTAAAAATACAAAAATTAGCTAGGTGTAGTGGTGCGCACCTGTAGTCCCAGCTATTAGAGAAGCTGAGGCAGGAAAATCGCTTCAACCTGGGAGGTGGAGGTTGCAGTGAGCCAAGATCATGCCACTGCCCTCTAGCCTGGGTGACAGGAAGAAGGAAGAAGGAAGGAAGAAGGAAGAAGGAAGAAGGAAGGAAGAAGGAAGGAAGAAGGAAGAAGGAAGAAGGAAGGAGAAGGAGAAGAAGAAGAAGAAGAAGAAGAAGACCACCACCACCATGTGGTGCAGCCCAGTCCTCTAGAAAGGTTTTGCAAGATGCGAAGGAAATGTAGATGAGAGATGTCTACATCAGAGCAGGGCGTCAGCTCACTCTGCAGAGGATATGACTCGCCCTTGAGTTGAGGTTTGCAGGAAGAAGGGAAGTTAGACACAAAAGAAAGCAGGAGGAGATCATTGGGCTAGGAGCGTGAAAATAAACTAATGAAATTAAGGAGCAGCAGGATGGAGTCTATATATCATGGCCCTGGGAATGGCTCTGCCTTGAGTACTTTTAGGTGGCAGACTCAGCAGGGTGGACTTTTTTGGGTTTGAGACACAGAAGGGCAGTAAATAAAAAGGACTCACCTACAACAGTGGTTCTCACACTTGTCTGAGCACTAAAATCCCCCAAGAATACTTTTAAAAGTACTAAAAAAAACACATTTCTGGGATCTTCTGGTCAGCCAGGTTCAGGACTGCTGACATAAGACAACAGCCATATCTTTGTGCACATTGGTAGAGGAGGAAGAGTGTGGGGGAAATGACTGTTCTCGGATGTGAGTGATTCCGTAAGCATCAATCAGCTCTGAGTGTCTCAGGGAGGCCCCTCGCCCTTTGGGCCACCCCTCCACAGCCCCCAACCCCACCCCTTAATCCCACAGGGCCGGGGTCTGCTCTTTCCCCTCCAGCCATGCAAGGTGCTGCTCACATATGCTACGTCAAGTGATATGCTCCCAGAAAGCTGTATACCGCTTAAATAAACTTTTAAATTTAGGTTAGCTTTTCTTAAGAAACAAAAATAAACTGAATTCTGTGAAAAATACTTCTACTGAGACCAGAATCATCACTTCATTTTCTTTACATATATAGTGAAGACATACAATGATTCTTCTATTTACCAAACAGTTCAATTCTGAAAAACTCTGTTGTTCTGAAGGTAAAATGATTGTCCCAAGTGACCAAGCCATAAAAGTCGATGTGAGAATGCAAGGATCTAGAAATACCATATGACCCAGCCATCCCATTACTGGGTATATACCCAAAGGATTATAAATCATGCTGCTATAAAGACACATGCACACGTATGTTTATTGCAGCACTATTCACAATAGCAAAGACTTGGAACCAACCCAAGTGTCCAAAAATGATAGACTGGATTAAGAAAATGTGGCACATATACACCATGGAATACTATGCAGCCATAAAAATGGATGAGTTCATGTCCTTTGCAGGGACATGGATGAAGCTGGAAACCATCATTCTCAGTAAACTATCTCAAGGACAAAAAACCAAACACCGCATGTTCTCACTCATAGGTGGGAATTGAACAATGAGAACTCATGGACACAGGAAGGGGAACATCACACACCAGGGCATGGGGAGAGGCAGAGGGATAGCATTAGGAGATATACCTAATGTAAATGACGAGTTAATGGATGCAGCACACCAACATGGCACATAGATACACATGTAACAAACCTGCACGTTGTGCACAGGTACCCTAGAACTTAAAGTATTTAAAAAAAAAAAAGTCTATGTGAGGATGAGCTGCTGAGCAGTCACGCCTTGGTCTGGTTTTGGTTTTCAATTCTCCATTAAGTTTTCACTTTGTTTAGGAGGCAGGTGCGGTGCCATCGCGCACCCTTTCAGTCTGACTTGTCCCAGCGTGGCTCTTGGTCCCAGCTGCCCCCTCTCCTGGCTTCCCCTGCCAGCCTAGGCTTCATCAAAACAGGCACTGCACTTTGATCAAAAGGAAGAATATTACACTTGATAACATGTCATTTAATTCTAATTAAATGCCAATCATAAGCTCAGATGCCTTCTTATAAATGTAGTTTATTAATTTTTGACGTGACTACAGAATTCACTCTTTTCAGTTGAAATTGTATCAAAGCTATTAAACCTTCAAAAACTTTAAATCGTCTAGGTTTCCATTTAATATAGTATAACAATGTTTTCTGCCACTCTTTCTGTCCTGAAACCCATAGAGAATATATATGAGAAATGCAAAGTCCATCCTTGGTGAAATTAAGAGTCTCTGCTCCCACTGTCCCAAGCAAAGGAGGCTGCCACGCTCAGGGAAAACTGGGCCAGAGAATGAGATGACCCAGTCACCCATACCTATATTTTCAGACTTCAATGTGACAGATAATTTTCCAAAATGGGGGTATACACCTTGAGAGGTAGAAACAATAACCACTGGCTCAGAGACAAAAGACTGTGGTGTTGGACTGGCTCCAAGAGCCTTCCTGGATCCCTTTTAACACCAGAGAATCAGAATAATTAAGGATGAATGAGGAAATGCATCAACGCCCACTTGCTCCTATGGTGCAGTGCTGGGGAGGCCGCATGGGCCTGGCAGCTCCTGTGGTGCAGTGCTGGGGAGGCTGCATGGGCCTGGCAGCCCTGTGCAGCTGGGCAGCAGTCCATGCATATCCAGGCACTCCCACCCAGAGAGGCAGGAGGGAAATGAGGGCACGGCCGCTGAGGTCACCACTCCCACAGATCGGTCCACAGGACTGGCACCCAACTCAGGTCCAGCATCCCTTATCACCACCGGTCATCAAATACTTCCACGACCTATAAAATCCTCTCCCCCTCCACCGCACCCTAAACGCACTGTAGAAAAGACTTCCTGGATACCATAGGTCACCTCCTTTACCCTGTCCACATGCTTTCTCTGGAATCAGTCCTCACCAGTTCTCACCATCATACATTATCTGATGGACACCAAGTCTCAGCATCTTTTCTAAGCCTCTCAGCTTCCTCCAGTAACAACCATCACTACCCTGACCTATTACAGAAAGACATTTTGTATAATGGACTCAACCAAAGAAACTCACCTGTATGAAGCCAAATTAATAAATTCAAGGGTATAATAACAGAAGCTCCTGGAGAAGCTCATGCTTAACTGCCAATTATTACCCACAGATCAATAGTTTTCAAAACGTTTCATGGAGCCCTAAATTTGAAGAAAGATGCTTCCATGGATAGTGGAGATCAGGCCAAAGGGCTCTGGATTAGCCATTCCCAATGCACACATGCGTACTTACGCACATAGGCCTGCGTGCTTGCACATGTGTACACACACGCACATATAAAAAAGGAAATATGACCTAATATATGTGAACTTAAAATTTTAAGGCACTGAGCAAATGTGAAGAATCTGATGGCAAAAATAATACTACAAGCAGAAAAAAATTTTACAAAATAGGCATTTTGAATGAAAACATTCAAAAATGAAACAAAACCAGGGAGACAGCTAGAAAGCGCCTCAGTAGTAGGAAAACACAAGAAAAAATGAATTAAGACTAACTCAATGAAGTTGTAGCAATAGAAGTTGATAAAATCAAAAGCCCAAATAAATCCTCTTTGGTCTACACCCATCGTCCTGCAAGTCTCAGTTAAGCACTGTCTCTTGGGAGGGGCCATCAGACCCCGGTCTCCCAATTTTTCCCCCAGGGCATCTTTCTCTTCCTTAAAACTTAGTCACAGTTTATTTTTTCTTTAACTTGCCACAGTGTTCATGGTAAACGTCTCCACAGCGTGAGCTACCCAAGGAAAGGGGCCCTGGCTCTTTTGTTCAGCCTTACATTCCCAGGAAGTATGCAGGCCATGGCAGGGCAGCCACTATGGAAATGGATGAATGGAGTCGGGCCTGAGGCCTTGGGTGGACAGGAAGTGGACACGTTGGGTGCAGGTGGACAGCAGTCCACACACATTCACACACACCTGCCCAGCAAGGCAGGCGGGAATCCAGGGCACGGCCACTGAGGTCACCACTCCCACAGACCATCAGTCCACAGGACTGGCATCCAACTCAGGTCCAGCATCCCTTATCACCACCAGTCACCAAATACCTCTGCAATGTATAAAATAGTTTGAAAAAAATGAATTAAAAACAACTCATTAAATCAATGAATTAAAAACAACACACTGGGCCAGGCACGGTGGCTCACGCCTGTAATCCAGCACTTTGGGAGGCTGAGGCGGGTGGATCACCTGAGGTCAGGAGTTCAAGACCAGCCTGGCCAACATAGTGAAACCCCATCTCTAATAAAAATACAAAACTTAGCCGGGCGTGGTGGCGCATGCCTGTAATCCCAGCTACTGAGGAGGCTGAGGCAGGAGAATCACTTGAACCTGGGAGGCGGAGGTTGCAGTGAGCCAAGATTGTGCCACTGCACTCCAGCCTGGGTGACAGAGTGAGACTCCATCTCAAAAAATAAAAACAGAAAAAAACACATTGGGTAGACAAGAAGTGGAGGTCTGTGCTCTGAGAGGCAAGACCAGCCCCAGAGTTGACTCCACAAAAGTCAATGGGCCTCACAGGGCATTCCGTTTCATCCCCTTTTTTAATGGTCATTCATTCCCTTACCTCAGTTGTTTTTTGTTTGTTTGTTTGTTTGTTTGTTTTTAACAAAGTAAAAATTTCTTTCTTTTTCCTGAGAAAGCTCCTCACTGTGTCATGGCTGCCCAGGCAATCTTGGAATTTGCCTTCCAAGGCTAATTCTTCAGGAAACAACTCCTCCTTTTTCTACCTCCCACCTGGCTTCTGGCATCATAGCTTCTTCATCATTCTTCCAAACATCAGAACTTCACTTTCTCTAATTCCACATAAGGGGAAATGTCAATAAGTTTCTTATACTAAGTAATCACAGAGTTGCTCTTGGGCGTGAGGCACAGTTGTTTGATTTATCTCCAACATGTATTGATACAACCCCATGTAGGCAGTCAGCAGGCAGATGCCCGAACGCTGTTACCATTTATGACAGGGCCACAGATGATTGTGTAAGCACCGTAGGCCCAGCCACAGACTAACCCAGCACCCTCCACTCCCTCCTGCATGCCTTGCATTCTTTTCAATAGTCATTACCCCTGACATTTTATAACTATTTATCTGTTCATTATCTCTACCTCAACTAGAAAATGTAAAATCTATTAGAGTGCGAACATTCTTTTCACTGTTATATGAAGAGTACTATGCATAAATGTGTTAAAGTAGGAATAGAAATTAAGCATTGAGAAAAACAAACACCAGAGTCTTCTCTTACAAAGTGATCATCTAACAGGCAAGGCAGACAAGTAATTAAATAATTATTTGTGTGCTCATAATTGGGATAATTATCTTGATTTCTCCTTTGGAAGCAATGTGTTCAAATGAACAGCTATTTAAATGTATAGCAGTAAGTTTCATTTTATTTGAGAGATAATTGTGTAATGACTGTCAGAAATTGCACTTTGCACAGAAAGAACAGAATACCCTGCAGGCCCTGACAGACTATTACCTTAAAATAGTACATAAAATAGAATTAATATTACAACTTTGTCATCTAAAAGCAAATTATGGAGAGAGAATGCAGGAGAAACATTCACCAATGGTGGAGAGACATGCTTTTAAAATGTGTAACTATTAGAAAAGAGACAGAAATACCAAAAGTAGACAGATTTGAAAAAGGTCAGTGATCTGGGGTCATTGGGAACAAGAATAACTAATCTACATGTCTCCATAGCTTCGGAGAGCACCAGGTGTTCAACAAGTCTTAATGCCCTAAGGAAGATCTTGAATCTTCAAGACTGGTTGAAGTTCAATATATTTTGTATAATACTTCTTCACTTGTGAGAACTTTTCCATTCCAAATTACAGGTAGACGTTTAGATGTGTAAAGACTTTGGTCATTATTTTCACTTACCAAGTGCCAATATATTTATTCCTAATAATCTCCTATAAATGAAGAGGTCAGGAAAACCTAAACAAGATAACCATAGGAGGACATCTAGTATGCAAAGCAGAACTCTGAGCCCATCTAGTCTAAAGAGCAGAACTCTCCTTCAGTAACTGGTAGGAGAGCTGGATGTCAGGAGGAAGGTCAGGGCATTAGCCAAGTCACGCTTCCTTAACTCTGGACGCCTACAGGAAAAGTGATTCAGGAATAGACAAATTACCACATTTATTTTTCTTCCAGACATATATATTCTGGTTTATCTCTTTCCAAAGAATCCTCAGGCACAGATTATCAGCTACTATTGATCCTACAATCCCCACTATTAATGTGAAACCACATGCACTCTCTGGCTAAGCAATCTCAGTGCTTGGACTTTTTGTCTTTTCCTAATAGTATGTCCTCACTGATCATCTTTTCTTTCACCATCAATCATTCATCACTTTCTCCCACTTTTTTTTCTCTAACCATTCTTATTTCTCCCTGCTGTATTATCTACGGCTTTATTTTCTTGCATAATGAGAATTCTATTCAATTTGCCAAACCACCACATGCTTAGACGTTTATGAATTCTCATGCACATACATTGTATAACCTGACTTCCAAAGGAAATTACAGGAGGCCCCCTGCAAGTCTCCTAATTGGTCTTTCTTTCTCCAGCAGAGAGGTTAAGAACAGAAGTTTCCAATCAGAAGGCCTGGGTTAAACCCCTAACTCCTGCTCACCAGCTATATCATCTTGGTTAAAATATTAAACCCTCTAGATCTCAGTTTTCTCATGTATAAGGATAATAATACCTACTTATTATAGTGAAGATTTTCAAAGATGATGCACTTATGAACTTAGCACAAGGCTTGGCACAGCTTCCATTCAAGTGCTTACCACTTACAACAACCCCATCGCCTCCGGCTTCATGTTCCTTTCCCAAGACTTGGGTTAAGCTCCCACTGACGACGCTCAGTGCAGACACTTGGCTCTTCACGTCCAGGTTCCTTCCCTCTCTGGGTTAAGAAAGGAGTAACCCATCCATGGGCTTCAAATCTAGATGAACATAAAACTCACCTTTAGAGTTAAAGATATGCAGATACTGAAACTTCACTCCAGACTTATAGTCACAGTCTTTAAGAACAGTGATGTGCAACCAGGACACAGAAAGACAGGCTCACATTAGCTCCAACTTCCCATGAGTCTGTGATTCTAGATTCACTCTGTTTCTTTCTGGTTATCTGAAATCCAATCATTTCATGCCCAACAATGTGAAAGCCAAGGCCATGTACAAAAAAAATGATTAAATTCTGCCTAGCGAACTTGCATATAATTCTCGAGAATATTTTCTGTACTGGAAATAAAACACTTGGACAGAAAAGTGAGTTTTTAACTGCTTTAAAAGGAGGAAAAAGAAACTGCTTGTGAAGACAATTACAAATTCCCAAACTTTCCTTCCAAGATCCCACAGAGGAAACTTAGAAAAGCAAGTTCTTACTTATTAAACAGCTTTCTGTAATAATTGTATAACATTTGTCTCATGCAAAAAGACACTGCAAAGATAGCCAAGTTATTTGTGGTTCCTTCTGTGTGGGATGAATATAGATACCTATAAATCTTCCAGACATGACCAGACAGCATCAATAAACTTGACTGATGGCCCAGCACTAACATAATTAAGAAGAATTAATCCTACAGACTCTGCAATGATAGGTGAGTTGTCCATAAGAGCCTTGTCAGCACTTCAAATATTTCTCAACTGACAAAGATTGGACATTTGGGAAAAGCAAATATATGTAGTCAGACACAATCTGACAAGATCTACTAAGATGAATCAACCTCCCAACTCTGGGGAAAAAAAAAAAAAAGAAAAGATATGTTAGGAAAGCAGACAGTAAGCAAAGTTTTATCTCTCAGACTCTAGAAGTCAGAGAAAGGTTAACTTCACAAATGTAGCTGATAAGAAAATGACCTAGAGTGATTCTGCTACAGGACAGGAACATAGTCTATAGCAGAGCCACTCAAAGTGCGGCTTGCTGACTGGTGCCAGTCTGCAAACCGCCCCAGTTCACAAGCCGTTAGTGATGGAGCTTAAATCAGTGCCATTAAGCACACATTCAGTTTCACCTTCTTTTTGTTCATAGCAAGACTCAATGAAGGAAGCATTGTGTTGCTTTAAATTTTGATGCAAGCTCTTAATCTTATCGAGGACTTGTAACAATCTGCAGTCATCTAGAGTAGCACCCATCTAGAGTAGCCTCTTGGCTCTGATAATTTCACCCCTGCAGTGGGTGCCGCCCAGATCCCTCTTTGGGAACGAGGTGCTCATTCCTCCAGCTGGACATATCATAGCTCCAGGAGTTATTCTGGACCAGAGGGCGATGACCCACCTGAGGCCATTCCTTCTTCTTGGAGAGAGCTTGCACCCAATGATGGGTTGATGCAGGAGTACAAAGACCTGTCCTCCATTCCTCAATGTGGACAGTTCTTAAGAGTCAACCTGAGGCCTCTGCTACGATTTCTTCTTCCACCAAATCCTGTTCCCTTCACAACTCACAAGTATTGTTCACAAAAGACCATCACCTCCCCTCAACAAACTTCCTTAATGCAAATCTCAGCATCCATTTTCCGAGGGACTCAACCTGTGACATTCTGCTACTCACAGAAACATTATGAAGGACTTCCCATGATCTGAAGATAAAGCGGTAATAGCATGAAGGCCTTTGAGGTCCTCTGTGATATGGCTAAGCTCATCTTTCTAAATTCATCTCCCAGCATGGGCCCTGCCCCGCCCACTGCTCTTCTCATCTCCTGACATGGGCCCCACCCCGCCCACTTCTTTTCTCATCTCCCAGCTTGGGCCCCCACCCATTGCTCTTCTCATCTCCCAGCATGGGCCCTGCCCCACCCATTGCTCTTCTCATCTTCCAGCATGAGCCGCCCCCCAACCCAACAGTATTTCAGTTCTTCAAAGTATTAACCTAATTTTGGTTAATTTTTTTAAATCCAGGAATAAACACTCTTTTATATTCTGCCACTTAAATTATTATAGAGATCAACTTGAACAGTATTTTTTTCTAAAAATATATGAGATACCCCTGTGCATGGGAGGCAAACCCTGTGCTTTGCACAGTTTCTCTCTCCCTCACCCCTCCTATATACATGTGTGTCACTCTGTATCTCTCTCAGTCTCTCTCTCTGTGCCCATCTCTGTGTGTATCTGTCTCTCTCTTCACTCTTGAGACAGAGAGAGGGTGATTGTGTACCTTTGCTCTATCAGTCTGCTCTTATGTCCTTTAGAGATAAGCATCTTGCTTCCAGATGGTGCCCCACTGAAAGATAAACACTTCAGAAGGATTACCATGAAGGCATTTCTGTTTGCTTAGAGGATTGATGTATGGATCATAATCTGTAGTGGAAGAATAAGGCATAGTCATAGATCCAAAATATAGGCACTCTGTAGCCAGAAGAAACCTGCATAGTGAGCTCTAGGCAACCAAAAACAGAGAGTGAAGGAGAGCAAAAACAGTATCCACTGGCCAGATTCTAGAAGTGCCTGATAGATGGGTATTTAGCTCCTCCTGGATAGAGGTGAGCACAGTGGGGGAACCAATCAGGAAACTGGTCGGGAAGGACAATGGGGAGGCTATGGTCAGGGAGATTAAACTCAAGTTTATCCTACGTGGGCTAGGATATCTTTTGGCTTTTAAATACATATATGTGTGTGTGTGTGTGTAAAAAAGAGAGAGAGCGTGTGTGTGTGCGTGCGCACGTGCATATACGTCTACATATATAAGGTGTACGAATGTATTTAGGCAGGCACATCTGCACGTTATTGTCATCAGACTTGTGACCTTCCAGCTTCCTCTTCTGCAGTAGGGTATGCTTTCCTTGAGGTCTAGGAACTGTCTTGGAGAGAAGACTGTCAGCCAGGGTAACAGTCTTCTGTTACCCATCTTTAAGCCAATAAATAAAGATGAATGCCTAACTGGAGGCATCTAGAGAACTCATCAATTAACGATCCTATAAATTTTCTCAGTTCCCTGGATATAATTTTCCTGGGTCTGCAGATACCCTCACCTAAAGCAGGTTGGACATTTCTTACTGACTCTCACCCATCTCATTCTTCAGTTGCTTCTCTCCAGTGTTTGCTTTACTCTTCCCAGCTTGAAGGAGACAGCAGCAAAGACCTCAAAGTCCATTTGTCCTATGCCATCTGTCACCATCTGCCCCTTTCTTGTTCCTCATCTTGCTCCAAACACAGATTTTCTTTAAAAGCCTTTTTGATATCCTAAGCATTTTTCATAGTCACTTTTGCCCTTACTGACACTTTTTTAAAAAAATTCAAAGCACTCTTTCAGACTCATTCTGCATTTGTGGCCCTTCTCTGACTCTTGAACATGTGTTATTAAAAATTCAATTCTTATTGCATCAAAAAGGACCCATGTAATTTCATTAAATATGTTCCCCCTTTTCTTACTTTTTTTTTTTTTTTTTTGGAGACAGAGTCTCGCTCTGTCGCCCGGGCTGGAGTGCAGTGGTACAATCTTGGCTCACTCCAACCTCCACCTCCCAGGTTCAAGTGATTCTCCTGCCTCAGCCTCCTAAGTGGATGGGACTACAGGCACATGCCACCACAACTGGCTAATTTTTGTGTTTTTAGTAGAGACAGGGTTTTACCATGTTGGCCAGGCTGGTCTCAAACTCCTGACTTCAGATCATCCACCCGCCTCAGCCTCCCAAAGTGCTGGGATTACAGGTGTGAGCCACTGCACCCAGCGCCCTTTTCTTACTTTTTAAGATCAACGATATTACTTTCAGTGGCAAAAACTGCAATTACTTTTGTACCAGCCTAATAAGAACTACCATTTCTTCATCTTTCTTCATCATCGACATGTTATCTGAACACTACATGTGCTCTCTCTAATTCTTATAAGAAGTGGTATTCCCACTTTATTCCTACTACAGAAGAGAAAGCTGAAAGGTCACAGAGCTTGGGTTTAAGGTGAAAAGAGATGCCAAAGCACATACTCAGTGTTATGCCACGTTCCCTCTCACAATTACACTGTCAGGTTTCAAGCTTCTAGCATTTTTCTTTCCTCTTCAGGCACACGTTATTGTTCAGTCTCTGACTTAGCTCATGTGGATCCCTTCCTCGAGCCTGAAGTCGGCTTTCCTAAGCTTTTCCTAAGGTGGATGTCTGGCAATGCCCTGTCTTGGCCTTTAGGAATTTCGCAAGACACAGGCACCTTCCCCCAGGTTCTCTCTGCTCTCAGTGAGCTCATTATTTGTTCTCAAAATAACATTTCTTCTCATTGTCCTCTCTGCTTTGTGGGAAATGGAAATTATAGCAAACTAAACCAGGAATCAAGCAATTTTAACATCACAACCACGGTGACCAATTTTGTGTCAGGGCCATAGACCGAAATTTGCCTGGCAAGGAAAGTCTTGACAGCCCCAGGCAAGGCTTTCAGAGGTCATTTACTCTTTGTCCCTGGAGGACACTTGAAGTAGAGGCTGAGGATTGTCTACCCGACTGCATCCTGCCCTCTTTCCCTACCTCTCCACCTTCACACACACTCCATGCAGCAGCCCTGACTCCAGTCCCCAGTGACTGTTACTGGGCTAGAGGTGGAGGCATGACCCAAGGTGCCCGATCAGACTGAAGTGGAGGCTTTCTATCCTGTGATTGGCGGGAAGTCTCTCAGGCTCACACTCTAAATATCCTCCACTTGCTGCATAGAAATACAGAGGCAGGTAGCCACAAATATCGCCAGCTCCCATATTGTTATCTGGCGACCATAGGCTATAAAGTGGACATCTGAAAAGAAGCTTGGGCCTTTTCAGCATAATCTTCAACCCTGGGGATTACTCTTTCTCTGTCCTTGAGTGTTTAAGAAAATAAATTCCCTATTGTTCAAGCCAATGTGAGTTGGAGATTTTTTTGTGACTTACAGTCAAGGTTACTCTGGCTGACAGTCTTCTCACCAACAAAGTTCCTAGACCTCAAGGAAAGCATACTCTATTCTTAGGATGAAATACTTGCGCCTCTTCTTGGAGAGTACAACCTACAATTCAGGGAGAGAACATGCTAATTGTGGTGAACAACTAATGCTGGTGCTTCTTAAACTTTTCCACCAGGATACCACCAGTCAGAGGAGAGTGGTTAGAGATGATAGTATCCTGGAGCCAGAGCCAGAGGCAGCTCACTACAATCACAAATTTTCCTTGAAGCTTCATAGTTTACTGTAAAAAAGTCATGAATAAATTATAGTCTACTCCATGGTCATTAATAGAAAAGGATGAATTTTTCCAAACCTTTGTGGAAACTTGGCCCTCCAAGAAGCGGTTTTGAAAACCCTTCTAGCATACTGTCACATACCCGGGGATCCTGGCACCTCAGCTGGAGAATCACAAACCAGACAGAAGTCAAAACCAGGGTTGAGCCCACTGGGCCAAAACTCTTGGGGCTTTATCCTTACTTCACACCACAGCCACAGGAACAGCTGTGCAACCATTATGTTTCCAACCATTAGAATTCATAGTGTGCTTCATACTTCGACACAGTGTTTTCAAATATACCACTTTATTTTCACTATAAAATCTGTGACACATGTAATTATTGTTCCCATTTTCTAGGAAAAAAAATGAAGACCTGTCCAACCATCTTATTTAAGATCACAGAACTTACAGCCAAGTCTCAAATTTGGAATTCCTTACTTTAGAATCTACGCTTTTTCTACTAGATGACACTGCCTGTCAATATTTTTGAGCTGTGAGTCGGCAATATTCCCAACTGAGGAAACTGGGACTCAGGAAATGTATCATAATTTGCTCAAGAGTTCAAGGTTGGTAAATAGTGAGCTCAACTTTCAAATCCAGGTCTACCTCATTTAAAACCCTATGCTGAATCCACTGCACTTAGGGGCCCAGTCTTATCAAAATAAGGCAAGTGGGTATTGCATGCCAGCTACCATTTTAACTCTTTATCACTAACTATGTGAATTATTGTAATCACCATCCCCATTTTACAAAAGGGAAAGAGACACAATGCAACTGAATATGTGCCCAAAGTGATGTGACTAGTAAGTGGCAGTGATAAGATTTAAACCCAGGCATCCTGGCTCCAATGTCAGTGTTCTCAGCCACTACATTTGTTGCCTCTATAGCAGAGAAGGCAGAACATGTGTGTCCTGGCAACGAGCTCAAGGCAGGCATTGGATAAAAATTCCTGTTCTCCAGCACTTAGAACAGGTGGATGGGTGGATGGGTAGATGGATGGGTAAATAGGTAGATGGGTGGAGGTGGGGATGGGTTGGAGGACTGGTGGATAGGTAAATGAGCAGATGGACAGGTGGGTGGATGGATGGATGAGTGGGTGGAAGGGTGGATAGGTGGGTAGGTGAGTAGATGGATGGATGGGAAAATGGATGGGTGGACTTGTAGATGGATAGATATATAAATGAATGGATGGGTAGATGAGTAGATAGATGGGTAGATGGGTATAAGGGTGGATAGATGGGAAAATGAATGAGTGGATGGGTGAGTGAATGGAAAGCTAAAATAGATAAGGCACATAGAAAGAGAGACAAGAGAACAAGCTGCATAGAGCCTTGGTGTTTTAAGTGGAATACCATATATAGAATCACCTGGGACTTGTATCTGGTATATAATACATACGTAGTCCGTAAACAAATACTGGCTAAATATATAAACCCACACAACAATAATCCTATAAAATAAGTATGAATAAGCCCACTTTCTAAGGTGCAGAAACTGAGGCTCATTCAAGCTAAGTAACATGCTCAAAATCACACAGCTAATAAGTTATTAGAGTCTGGGTTCAAATATGAATGTGACAGCAAAGCCCCATGCTGTGCTATCTCCCACTGGTAGACAACATCAGATGATAACACTGAAGCTGCCTCGGCTCTCTGAGGGGCTCACTGTGAGAGTGGAGGCAATGTGGGCAAGGTGGGGAGAGAGTTTGTCTTTTACTGAGATTTCATTTGCCTTACGGTTAAAAAAAAAAAATCATCCATTTAAGGATTATTTCCCTTTTGCCCCATCAAATCATTGCAGAAACAAAGACTATTCTTGCAATCATAAGCTTTCATTGTTGGAGGTTTTGAATTAATAAGATACAATTGTCTGATCCATGCTTTTTAGAGAGCTCTTTACAGCTGCATTCTTGACCACAGCACTAGTCACCAGGAGCATCACTGAAGCTCACCTGTCATTCTTCTGTGACCTGACAAGCTCCCACATGTTGAAAGTGCCATCGCCCGAGAAGAAACAATCTTCTTCCTTCCAGAGATATAGCAAAGCTCTTCCCAGCGTACTTGCTACCAACACATGTCTTCTCCATAAGGTGAGAGCCCCTGCAATCCTGTGGGGGAAATCAGAGAACCAGGTGTGGGCTGCAAAGGAATCAAGGGATTTTTTTTTTGTCATGCAATGATTATTTATTTTGATATTTTCAGCAGTGAAGATAATCATTATACATTTTAAGACAAGAAGCAACTAATTTAAAAGTAATTGCAAACACATGAATACTTGTGATAAATAATTGGTTTGTCTGAATTATAAAAAAATAAAAAATATAAAAAATAATATTCTCAGTAATAAAATTAGAATTGTTCCAAATAATATTACTGATCTGAGAAATACATTCATGAGGAAAAACAAGAAATCTCAATTAAAGTTATTTTAAGAGCCAAAAAAGACCTGAGAGATCATTGAATCCCCCTCACATTATGAGGGGAGACAGAAGCAGATTAGGAGAAAAGCATCATCCTCAAGGCCTCAGCCTCAGGTGAGAACTTTGCATGGTCTCCAGGTAATGGTAGGCTGATACCCTCTGGGAGAGGGGGCTGCACTGCTTCTTCCTGTGTGGAGGCTTCACGGGGCCCTGGGAATTCCACATTCTCAGGAGCATCCTTTCAGCACCCCTATCCCAGATCTTAGCAGAGGAAACTTGTCAAAGCAAAGGAGTCAACATCCTTGGCAATCCTGCCATGTTATGATTAAATCTGGGGCCTGATTTTCTCTACAGTTTTCCCTCTAGCTGCAGATGAGGGTCTCTGGAAATGCTGCCATGAAAACCTTCAGGCCAGCACAGCACACACTGAGTTGATGCTTGGATGACCTGCACCTCTCATTCTATTTCTTCAAGGTGTGGATCCCACTTTACCTCCCTGGTAGTTACCATTACCCCATTCCATTTTTTTTTCTTGTTTTTTGAGACAGAGTCTTGCTTTGTCACTGAGGCTGAAGTGCAGTGGCACAATCTTGGCTCACTGCAACCTCCACCTCTGCCTCCCAGGTTGTGATACTCCTGCCTCAGCCTCCCAAGTAGCTGGGATTACAGTAGGGCACCACCATGCCCAGCTAACTTTTGTATTTTTAGTAGAGATGGGGTTTCACCATGTTGGCCAGGCTGCACTTGAACTCCTGACCTCAAGTGATCTGCCTGCCTCAGCCTCCCAAAGTGCTGAGGTTACAGGCATGAGCCACCGTGCTCATGCCTTTTAATTGCTAGAGTTATTGCATAAATCAATGCCCTCACTTTCACCTAGACTTCATCCAAATCTGCCTCAGTTGAGAGTGTTGGTTATCATAATGCTGCCACAGGTCAGGGCTGATAACCAGCCCACTGATTTCCAGTGACAGGATTCTTATATTCATATAACCATGAAGCAATCCAATTTCAGAATCCTATCTTGAAGGTCTGCTTCATAGGGTCACTTCCAAGATAAATTGTGTTAATCTGATTCCCCAGAAAGTGGACTCTGATTCAACGAATTTTTCACAGAGAGTTTACTTTGGGTGGTGATGCCAAGAAACAAAAAGTGATTCATGGAATAAAATGCAAGTTATTAATCTACCATAGACAACTGGAGCTCAAACCCAATGGGAATCATCTAGGAACCATGTAGAATTGCTCTATCACAGGATAGAGAGGTCGGTTATTTATCCACTAACTCCCACCCACCGTTGGCTGAGCATTCCCCGGAGGCAATGACTTCATTATACTTTGGGTTGTACGTGTGCATGGTTGAGTAGCCTCTGAGAAAGCTGATGAGCAAAGAGCGGCTGTGTCCTTTGCAGTTTGTGTAATGCTGGCAGCAGGGCGTGGAGCTGTCCACGTAGCAGTGCTGAAATCAGGTCCCGGTCCGTGGTACAGAGCATCACAAGCATCAGCTACCACACCTAGGAAGACACGTGAGTGCCAGACAGTGCGAGATAAACCCCAGAAAGTTCAGAGGTCTGCTATGTGGTTGCACTTTCTAGCAGCACTGTCCAATAGAAATTTCTGCGCTGATAGAAGTGTCCTGTGGATAAGCTATCCCACACAGTAGCCTCTGGCCACACATGACCCTTGAGAGTCTCTAACATGTGGCTAGTGTGATTAAGGAACTAAATTTTTATTTTATTTATATTTTAATATTCCTATGTGGTGAATGATTACTGTACCAAACAATATAGGTATAGAGTACCAATAATCTGAAGCATGTCAGGATATCCCTTCTAGGATAAGAGACAAGTTACTACACCTTGCACTGCTAATGTAAAGAGATGCATGGTGCTTGGTGAACTTCTTGGCATTTGGTAGCAACATATTCACCTTGGGGAATTCTATTCCTATCTATGTAAGGAGTAACAGGTAATAAGGCTTCCAGTTTTAGGGCCTAGAGCAATAAAAGTCACTACAGTAGATTCCAGCTGCAGTCCAAGCTGCCTCACTATTGACACTTATGACCTAGCAGAACAAATTATATTGGAAGTGTCTGCAGCAGAAAAAGATGATAGATGGGCCTCTGGCCACCCTTAGTAGTAGAATCCTGAGGTCCTGGAGAGAGGCTGTGTGTCCTCTGGCAACAACTATTCTCCGTGAGAAGGCACTCATGACCTGTTTTAGTCTGAGCAACTGACAATGGGAGGTCAGATGACTGAGCATCTCAAACTGCTACTTCTACCTGCACCATGGAGAGTCAATGGCAGAACTGCGTGAACTAGATATTTTCCCATCCACCAAACCATAAAGTTGTACATGCACAGCAGCACTTTGATAACAGAATGCTTCACCCATCACCATAATACCCAACACAGTATGGCCACAGTCCATGCTATATGTGATGTGGCAATGAGAGGGCTGCTGAGTCTTGTACCCATGAAATTTACTCATCTTCTGATTGCCTAGCCCCCAGCAGCAGCTAGTGATGTGAGAAGGCCTAAGGAGGGCCTGTTATGGGTCAGCTAGAAGCTACACCCTGCAAGGCTAGGTGTTTCCTGCTGGATTCAGTCTGTGCTTTGCCTGTGACCAATAAGTGATGCCTTCTCCTCCATAATCAGAAGTTTGTGAACAAATGAGTAGAACTGGGAGGACCCTCCCACTGTAATACCAAATAACCCATGGGGATAATTTGTGCTTTCAGAACCACTCCTCCCTCTAAACTTAGGCTGAGTGTCCGAGGTGCTCAAGAGAGGAATGCTGCCAGGAGAGAACATCCTCATGCATGGGATGAGCCGAAATCTGAGATAGTCCCCTGGTCATTTGGGGAGCTTAGTGCTATTGAACCAATAGGAAGAGAAAGAGATCACAGAATTGGTCAGGATGGTTGATCCCAATTATCTAAAGGAACCTGGGTTGCTGCTACACAACTGGGCAACGAAGACCAGATGTGGATCCTTCAGGGCTCACTGGGATGCTCTCAGTTCTCCCCTTTCCAGCAGCTCTTGTAAATGGCAACATGCATCACCTGACAAAGACAAGACTATCAATCATTTAATTCTATAGGAATCAAAGTTTGGGTCACCCCATTATGAGAAGAACCATGTCCATCTGAAGTGTTAGTGGAGATAAAGGAGAATGTGAACCAGGTGGTAGAAGTCAGCCACAATTACTAACATCAGTGTTTTTGTTTGTTTGTTTGTTTAAACAGTAGCTCTATCCTCCAGGCTGGAGTGCAGTGGCGCCATCTCAGCTCATTGCAACGTCCGCCTCCCAGGTTCAAGCGATTCTCATGCCTCAGCCTCCTGAGTAGCTGGGATGACAGGTGCCCACCACTACACCTGGCTAATTTTTGTATTTTTAGTAGGGACGGGGTTTTGCCATGTTGGCCAGGCTGGTCTCAAACTCCTGACCTCAGGTGATTCGTCTGCCTCAGCCTCCCAAAGTGCTGGGATTACAGGTGTAAGCCACTGTGCTAGGCCAACATCAGCCTTTTAACCAGCTACAGAAAGGAAGCTTTGCAAGCTATATTTTAGATAAATTAATCTTTCTTTCCCCCGGCCTTTTCTAATGCAACATTCCATGAAAACTCTGGTGGCAGCACATGTAGACATTAGATGGGAGTGATGGAATGTGACACTCCATGAGGGCATGGCAGCCAGTTCACATTTGTGTGTCCCCATGTCCATATTAGGGACATGAAGTTTTCACCTGGATAAAAATGAGATGGGGCCTGGCGCACGCCTGTAATCCCAGCACTTTGGGAGGCCGAGGCGGGCAGATCACGGGGTCAGGAGGTAGAGACCATCCTGGCTAACATGGTGAAACCCCATCTCTACTAAAAATACAAAAAAAAAATTAGCCAGGCATGGTGGCATACACCTGTAAACCCAGCTACTCGGGAGGCTGAGGCAGGAGAATCACTTGAACCTGGGAGGCAGAGGTTGCAGTCAGCCGAGATGTGCCACTGCACTCCAGCCTGGGTGACAGAGCAAGACTCCATCTAAAAAAAAAAACAGAGTAGATGCTATATGGCAAAATGGGTGAACAGCTTCTCTTTTCCCCTCCACATCCACTCCCCACTGACCTCCATATGCCTATGCCCCAGGATGCTGACCTTTGTAGAAAGTCCCCTGATTGCAGTTTTGATGTGGCCAGTGGGCATCGCTGTTGGATTGGAGAGAACAGGAAGAGTGATGGGGGTACTTCTTTTCTCAGCTTCCCCTCTCCTGGGTCACCATGGACTTGCCATATCTCTCTATCAAAGACCACAGACTTTGTCAGTGTCCCACTACACACAGCTACGTTCTCTGGATGCAGCTGCCCAATCTCCTTGAAGGTCCAGGAGTAGTAATGGGCCGATGGCTGCTAACCCCAGGGTCCTACTACCCCTTCTAGGCTTCCTAAAATCTGCCTGGCCCTCCCACATACAGTCTCTCGGCTAAATTCCCCTCCCTTTCCCGGTATGAATTTGCCCTCTGCTTCCTGCCAGGATCTGACCAATATGCCTCTGTAATTTACGTTTTTATGTAATTCATTTGCAAACTTCACAATCTCATAACAAAATATTTGTTCTATATGTTACAATTGAGAGACTCACTTAGTGGTTGAAAAACATCTTCATGTCTAATAAAGTTGGCCACTGTGCCAGGCACTGGACCAGCCCCTAGGGACATAAAAATGCATGGAGAAATCCAAGAGGAGCCCACATTCTGGTGGCAGAGAGTCACACCAGTCAGTTACGGCAGTGCATAGGATGTGTTATGGTAGAAATGGCCCAGTGGTCCCTGGCAGCAGCGTGAAAGGGGCATCTACCCAGAGAAACACGGGAGGGTTGTAGAGAGCAGGTAAAAACTGAATAGCTTTAGAGAATGAGGGTCACAGAGAATGAGCAAGAAATCAGAGAATGGTAAATCACTGAAGGGCCAAAGGAAGGCGGAAGAGGAAGTGGGGGTGACATGGGAGCAGCGTGTCCTTCACGAAACACCCACATGATCCAGAGCTGGATGGACACTGTTTTGGAGCACAAAATCCATCCAGCTTCTCTGCTAAGTGAAATAACTAAAGGGTAGATGCATTAGCTAAGTCACCCACCATAACTCTTTCCCCAAACATCAAGCATGAGTAGGGAATATCCCCAAATGTACCTCTTAAGTTAATACTCAACTTCTTGTGTCTTTCAAACCTTTGCTGGAAACTTTAATTCTTGTGCATTTCAAATGGACCCGGAATATGAGAAATTGGTCACTAAAAGCAATTACATGGCTGCTCTTACATGGTAAGAAACTGTCTTAAGAGTATTACATGGCTTTTCCCTGTGGAGTGTAATCTGTTGCTACGCTGGGAAAACGGGCTGGGAAGAGATAGATCAGCAAGGCAATAATTCTCAGTGCAGCCACCCAAAGACACCTCAGTGGCCAAAGAGAGATAACGTGCAAGGAATGTGTGATCATTCTCCAGGTGTCACAGGCTCAGGAGCAAAGATCAGGTGACGTATGCCCGGCAGGTGGGAATGTGGGTGCTGATTATGTGCAGCTGTGCCAGGCGAGAGTGCCGGCATTTGAGGGACAGTCACTTGTCAAGGGACCTGTTTAATCTCCGGTCAGCCCATTATCATAGCTAAACAGTTTTAATCTGGCTTCACCACTCTGATTAAAACTGTTGACAAAGAAAGCATTGCTTTACAAGATCAAGCATGATAAACAGTGTGTGTATCAATTGGGAGGCAGATGGGAGTGTCCAGAATCAGAAAGACAAATCACATTTCCTCTCCAGGTGAGGACTCACAGGGCCAGGTCTGTGTCACATTGAGAGTCAAGCACTTCTACGTGCACCATGGAGAGTCAATGCCATATCCACGTCATGTTGAGAGTCAATGCCTCCTAAGCACCTTGATATGCACCACTCCTGTGTCACACATGCCCCTCTTTGAAAATGCTATATGATTTGTAGATATGTAACATTTTTACTTAATAATCATGTCTCTGGGTGTAGAGCACCTCATGGTTTTTGAGATCCTTCATCATATATTATTTCACTCTATCTTCACAAAAAAGACAGGCAATTGCAGTAGACACATTTGACTAATCAGGGAACAGAGGCTTTAAAAAGTAGTGACTTTTCCAAGTTCAGATATCACTTTCCTTTCCCATTCCTCCTCCTCCTCATTCTCTTCCTCCTTCATCTTTTTTATGATCACTATCTTCATTATTATTTCCTTCTCTCTTTAACTAAATGGCTACCACATACAGATTGAGCGCTCCAAATCTGAAAATCCGAAATCTGCAGTGCTCCAAAATCTGAATTTTTTTTTTTTTTTTTTGAGACAGAGTCTCACTCTGTCACCCAGGTGCAATCTTGGCTCACAGCGACCTCTGCCTCCCGGGTTCAAGTGATTCTCCTGCCTCAGCCTCCCCAGTAGCTGGGATTACAGGCACCCGCCACCATGCCTGGCTAATTTTTGTATTTTTAGTAGAGACTGGGTTTCACCAAGTTGACCACTCTGGTCTCAAACTCCCAACCTCAGGCGATCTGCCCGCCTTGGCCTCCCAAAGTGCTGGGATTACAGACATGAGCCACCATGCCCCAGCCCAAAATCTGAAACTTTTTGAGTGCTGACATGATGCTCAAAGGAAATGCTCATTGGAGCATCTCAGATTTTGGACTTTCAGATTGAAAGTCAGCATAATGCAAATATTCCAAAATCTGAAAAAGTCCGAAACGCTTCCAATCCCATGCATTTCAAATAAGGGATACTCAACCTGTACAATGTGTTGTATTGGACACATTACGGACATGGCTATTCCTTTTTCCAGTATACTCAGGGGTGCATATTTTTAGCTCTTTTCATATAAATGATGGATGAGGCCATAAAAAATTAAATGCCTGTGATGGTTAATTTTCTGTATCAACTTGACTGGGCTAAGGGATGCTCAGATAACTAGTGAAACATGATTTCTGGCACATCTGTGAGGGTGTTTGGGGAAGAAATTAGCATTTGAATTGATAAACTGAGTAAAGAATATCTGCCCTCCCCAGTGTGGCTGGGGATCATCCAATCCTCTGAGGCCCTGAATAGGACAAAAAGGCAAGGAAGGGTGAATTCTCTCTCCCTCTCTTCTTGAGCTGACACATCCACCTTCTCCTGCCTCAGACCTTGGTGCTCCTGGTTCTGGAGCCTTGGACCCTGGACCAGCAGTCCCCTCCTCACCCCTAACCCCTGTTTCTCAGAACTTCAGACTCAAACTGAATTACGTCATCAGTTCTCCTGGTTCTGCAGCTCACAGATGTCAGATCAGCCGGTTGTGCGGCTTCTCGGCCTGTGTAATCACGTGTGCTGCTTCTCATAATAAACCTCCTCTTACACATCTGTATATATCCCGTTAACTCTGTTTCTCCAGAGAACCTTAACTAATGCCATGGTGGACCTAACTAGTCACACACATATCTAGGAAAAGGAAGAACCATGGTTAGAATCTAGCTTTTGCTGATACCAAAGACCAAGCTAATAGTTTCCCTCACAAGACTAAAAACTGTCATTTCTGTTTTCAAAAAAAAAGTTTATCTAAATGCACCATTTTCCCCTCATACTCTCTTATTTTTATAGTCATTATCGTCATCAGTCTCTCCCTACAGAGGTGGATTGAGGAGGTGTGTTTTTTTCTCCTTGTGAGGGCTGGGGAGACCAGGCACAGGCTTGACCAGCAGCAGCCACGTGGGAGTCAGGAGTGGATCTTGGTGTGTTCCCATGAAAAGCCCAGTGCTGGCCTCACCAGCTCCTACTATCTCAACTCTACCACCTTTCCTCAAAGTGAAGATAAACGGAGAAGGGGAAGCAGAAGGAGGAGCTGGGAGATATACTGTTGGAGATACAACAAGAAACAAAACAGATGTGGTCCCTGCTCTTGGGGACAAAAGCATTCAGTGAAAGGGACAGAGAATCATAAAAAGTACTTCTAAACAATTATTAAATTAAGAGAATCCAAAATTAACTTCAGAGGCAATGAGATATTTGCAAAGTGAAATTTGTGGAAAGAGTAGAAGATGCGAAGTGAAATTTGCACAAAGAGGAGGAGATCTGCAAAGTGAAATGTGTGCAAAGAGTGCTTCATGGTTATATCACTTAAGAGATAAGCGGGTACAAGTGGAGTAGGTGGAACAGATCAGCAGACACACCTCCTCACAGTCTAACCCAATACTAGTCAATACCCACGGATTGCTATTTGTCCTCCAGAAGAAAGCTAGGGGAGTAAATCAACAACAGCCAAATGAGCTACAGCTGGCCCTAGAAACCCTGGGAAGAAGCAGATGCATCTTCAGCCATCACTCCCTCTGCCAGCTCCTCCTCCCCATGCCTGCAGTGGAGCCCTGTGCTCTCTCACTCCCCTCCTCCTTCACCATATCCAAACTTGTCCTCAGGAAAACACGACCACACAATGAGAAGATCACAGGACAAGAGCCAAAACTCTCGATGTCACTCCCAGCTCTTCCAATTACCAGTTGGGTTCAGTCATTCAACCTCTCAGATCCTTAGTGGTTGTGGTCATTTTAATGTACTAATACTTTCCATATCTTCCTCACAGTTTGTAGTGAGAATCAAACATGAATTTTTTCAAAAGTACATTCATAAAGTGCTGAGATAGCTTCCATGCAAATATTTGTAACAGTATCTGGCACACAGTAGACATGTCATACGTGGTAGAATGCTTTAATCAAGTGGGCCTTAAGTTCTTTTATGTCTCTCAAACACTGGAGTTGTACGACTTTAGGCATTTCCTTCCCTTAGTAACAATTAGATGGGAGAGATGAGCCCTTTGGGTGAGCTCAGCCTTCCTTGGTGGTAACAGGAGAAAGGGAAAGCACTCAAAGGAATGAGCTGCCACCATTTCTGAAAACTTGTCAATTCATAAAGGCCAACATCCCAGGAGAATGAATTCTACCATCCTTGAATTATTGGAATCCTTCTATGAAGGAATGGCCACCATGTAGAACTGGTGACACGATGTTGATTTACAAACATTTAAATTACTTGCACTGACTATAATAATAGCAGAAAAACGGAATCTGCATGCCCCCAAGAAGCTCCAAAACTTGCAGCAATTGCATAATCATTTTTATTTGCAACACAAGACTCTACTTGAGCTGTGTTATTCATTTTCCAGTGTGCATACCTCTCCCAACTCCGTTCTGACTTTCCTCTAAAAATAAACAAGGAGAGGTTTATTCCTTCCTTGATATTTCCCCTAAATGTCCATATAGGACCCACGAGATGGGCATTCACCCCTTCAATGAGCTTTAGGAGGGTCTCACTCTCTGTTGCTCATCATAAATTAATTTGTGGAGGATGTCCAATGACTGGAGTTGCCAGGTGAAGGCCTGCTCAGTTGAGTTACAAATGGAGATTCGGCTCCACATGGTCACATTCTTAGAAAGAAGTAGCAGAGCAGGGACTTGAGCCAAGGAAATATGGCCTTAGAATCCTTTCTTGGGTGAGGAGGGTGAGGAATGGGGAATTGGTCAAAAGGCACAAAGTTTCAGTTAGAATAGGTAAGTTCTGAAGATCTATTGTACAGCTGATGACCATAGTTAACAATATTATATTGCATACACATGCTTATGTTGGGGCTAACCATCATAGGATGAAACTATTGTAGCCAAAAATGCATTTAATATACCTAAACTACCAACGTCGTAGCTTAGCCTAGCCTACCTTAAATGTACTCAAAACACTTACATTAGCCTACAACTGGGCAAAGTCATCTAACACAAAGCCTTTTTTTTTTTTTTTTTTTTTTTTTGAGATAGAGTCTCGCTCTGTCTCCCAGGCTGGAGTGCAGTGGCGTGATCTCGGCTCACTGCAAGCTCTTCCTCCCAAGTTCACGCCATTCTCCTGCCTCAGCCTCTCGAGTAGCTGGGACTACAGGCGCCTACCACATCTGGCTAATTTTTTTGTTTATTTTTAGTAGAGATGGGGTTTCACCATGTTAGCCAGGATGGTGTCAATCTCCTGACCTCGTGATCCACCCATCTTGGCCTCCCAAAGTGCTGGGATTACAGGCGTGAGCCACAGCACCGGCCCACAAAGCCTATTTTGTAGTAAAGTATTCGATATCTCATGTAATTTATTGATGTTCTGGAATGTGTATAGCTTTCACACCATTGCAAAGCCAAAATATTGTTAAGTTCAAGACCACTGAGAGAGAGTGCTTCCTAAATCTCCTGACCACACACACAATTAGCATGTAAAGTGATCAATATGTTAGCTTGATTTAATCATTTCATTATATATATCAACATGTCATATTGTATACTGTAAATATATACAATTTTAATGTATTCATTATACCTTAATAAAGCTGAAAGGGGGAAGAGAAATATAAAACAAAATAAAAAGAAGATGTAATAACAACTTGGATGAATTGCTGTCAGACTTTCCAAACCAGCCATTTCTTCTAACTTGTCATTAGTCGAGAAATGCCCTGTACTATGATTGTTTCTGTCAATATTATGCTAGTTTAAAGTAACAGCATAAGAAACAAACAAAACTTTTGGGGACTTAAAATTATTAGACAAATTAGGTACAGGACAAAACTATTTCTAAGGATAAAGCTGTTAATTCATAATGTAATTGTAACTTGAAAATAAAATTCTTTTCATCAGTCATCCCTCCCCTCTCAGTCCCCCAGCAAAAAAGACTCTATCCTATTACCTGCAACACTATAACCACAGGAGCAATACAGTTCCTGGTGGAAGGGAAGAGAAGATTTTTCACAAAGCATGACAGAGGTAAGAAAATGGAGAGAACACCTTCACCATCCAGGACACTTGGCTGGGAAATGGCCCTGGATATTTTCAGGGATGAAAATGTCTGTTTCATTTTGTTCTATCTTTGAAGATAGAATGAAACTTCCAGGAAAGCTGAGCCCTTGTCTGCTTTTGTTACTCCTCTTCTTGGAGGAAGTTTTTTCCTTTTGAGGAAAGTCAACATAAAGACATCAGATGAACACAATGGCTTTTCTCTGCAGTCAGAGTCACCCAGAGTTTCCACATATACTAACACTCTATCCTTTTATGAGAGGCGGTAGATGAAAAGGAGAAGGCGGGGAAAGCAGGGGCTTTGTGTAGACAGATCTAGCATAGCATCATGGCTCTTCCTTTCTGAGTTATTTGACCTTGAGCCTCCTTTTCTTTGCTTGTAAAGGAAGGCAAATGCTATCCACCTTGCCGTGTTGTCGTGAGAATCAAATGAGAAAACGTATGCAAAGCACAATGCCTAGCAAATGGTGGGCATTCAGGTAATATGATTTTCCCTTTCCATTTTGTCATGTTTTGCTTCTTCTTGTCTGCCTTTCTTCCATACAGCCCTGGTCTCTCTTTCACCTTTGCTCAGCCTTGCCTCTCAGACCCTTCATGCATCAAATGTTCTTCCTTCCGGCTCCTTGTATTCATGCCTCCTGATGACAGTCCTTCATCCAGCCAGGTAACCTTCTTACTCTGCTCTGCATACACTTAATAGAGCATCCCCACACTTACTTGACCACTGAACCTCTGGGGCTTCACAAGCCCATCTCTCTTCTTCCTGCAGAGTAGCCAACATCACTTCATCACTCAATCTTGCTTCAGTGCATTAGCTGATGCCATTTCCCATGTAGACTTCTCAGACTTCTAAGCTTGGTTTCTCAACTTCCTCCAAGGAGCTTTCTATGACAAAGCATCATTAGCTAAATTATCAGGGACATGTCTTTGCTGAAGTTGGCAGACCTTGGATAGGAGATAGTTAAGGACGGTAGGGTGGGTTGCAGGCCCAGCAGTTGGCAAATCGGGAGGGGGTTTGCTTGGAGCAACTGAGCTAAGAGACCAGACATCTGTCTTTGAGGTTGGGAACACAGCAGAGCAGGATCCTGGCTCTTAAAGGATAGAGCTACTGGGCAGGGAACTAGAGCTGGGGACCAGACGGGAACCCCGCAATATTAATAGAACTATGAGAAGGACAGAGAAGAAAGACCAGCTGGAAACTAGACACTGATGCCGAGCCTTTGACCTGCTACTGGCATGTGTAGGTTCTGAGCTGTCCTGTAGGCCATGGGGACTGTGATTCATGATCTGTTGCTGCTGTAACTAATTACTACAGGCTCAGCAGTTTAAGATGACACAAATTTATTATCTTGCCATTTCTGTGGGTCAGAAGTTCTACACGAGTCTCACCAGGTTGAAATCAAGGTGTCTGCAGGCTGCATTTCTTTCTGGAGGCTCTGGGGAAGAACCCATTTCCAAGCTCACTCGGGTTATTGGCTGAATTCAATTCCTTGTGGTTGAAGGACTGAGATCCCCATTTCCTTGCTGGACACCAGCTAAGGGCCACCCTCAGCTCCTAGGAACCCCTCTCTAGTCCTTACATATGGGTCCCTGCATCTCAGAGGCAGCAATTGTGCAGTGATTCTGCTCCAAGCTTGCAGTCTCTCGTGCCCATCGCTACAACTCTCTGACTCTAGCTGGGCAAAGTTCTCTATTTTCAAGGGCTCATGTGATTACAGTGGCCCATAGAGACAATCCAGGATAAGTTTCCTCTATTAAGGTCCATAATTTTAATCACATCTGCAAAGTTTCTTTTCCATGTAAGGTAACACATTCATAAGTTCCAGGGATTAGGGTGATGACATCTTTGTGGGAGGTACTATTCGGTTACTACAGGTTGATTTCATAGAAACAGAAATAGTGTTTACCAGAAGCTGGGAAGTTGAAGGGTGGAGGATTGGGGAGATGTTGGTTAAAGGACACACAATTTCAGTTAGACAGGAGGAATAAGTTCAACAGACTTGTGCAACATGGTGACTATGGTTAGTAACATACTATATTCTTGAAAAAATGCTAACAGAGTGCATATTAAGTGTTCTCACCATACAAGTTGTAAATATGTGAGGTAATGTGTATTTTAGTTAGATTTATGCAGTCACAATGTATATACATATATCAAAAGATCATGTTGTACATGGTAAATACATACAATTTTATCTGTCAATAAATAAAAGGAGATAAAAGGCACATGAAGGATACATAGTGCACCTCTGAGGGATTTATTTTCTTTTGTTTTTCTCCAATTTATATCTGTTATTTCAGACTTTTTTTTTTTTGAGATGGAATTTTGCTCTTGTCACCCAGGCTGGAGTGCAGTGGCACGATCTCGGCTCACTGCAACCTCCACCTCCCTGGTTCAAGCGATTCTCCTGCCTCAGCCTCCCAAGTAGCTGGGATTACAGGCATGTGCCACCACGCCCAGATAATTTTGGCATTTTTAGTAAAGACAGGGTTTCACCATGTTGGCCAGTCTGGTCTTGAACTCCTGACCTCAGATGATCTGCCCACCTCAGCCTCCCAAAGTGCAAGGATTATAGGTGTGAGCCACCAGGCCCGGCCTGTTTCTTCAGACATTAATTCTCTATCAGTCTTCTTATTGTTAACATGGACAGCTTGATTGAAGTTACATCTTGCTGATGTGTTTACATACCACTTTTGAAGAGATGAACGGCAAATTATTATTAATAATATTAATGATGCATTACAGTGGTGCTGCTTTGTATCTCAGATAGCACTTTTTTATGCCTTATTTCACTTCATGGTTGGTTTTTTTGTTTTGTTTCTTTTTTTTTTTTGAGACAGAGTCTCGCTCTGTCACCCAGGCTAGAGTGCAATGGCACAATCTTGGCTCACTGCAACCTCCACCTGCTGGGTTCAAGCAATTCTCCTGCCTCAGTCTCCCAAGTAGCTGGGATTACAGGTGCACACCACCACGCCCAGCTAATTTTTGTATTTGTAATAGAGATGAGGTTTCATCATGTTGGCCAGGCTGGTCTCAAACTCCTGACCTCAGATGATCCACCCACCTCGGCCTCCCGTGAGCCACCACGCCCCGCCTCTCAGTTCACGCTTTAAACATTTCTGTACTGTAGGGAAGGCTTTCTACAATGCACTCTCAACATTTATGAGTGATTTTTTTCCAGAAGCCTTCTCAGATCTTCAAAATCAGTGATTTCCCCCATAAAATGGAATAAAACGCATCTGAAAGGCTTAAAGAATAACTTCAGACATGTTAAAGAGAGAACAACAATGTCTTATGGTGAGGAAGAAGCTCGAGTCCCAGGCACTGAGCTCAGAGCTGCGGTTCCAGGCCCAAGGCCTCAGAGATCTTCCTGCCTGTGACCAGCAGCCCTCACTCAGCCTCTCAGCCCACTTCAGCCACTCCCTCTTCCTGGCCATGTCATGGGCCATCCATCACCTGTGATGGTTGAAACAGGGGAAGCTGAATTTCCAAGGGTCTACTGCAGGATGGCGAACTGTCACGGTTCATTGTCAGCAATTCCCCACACCAACCCCGTTGGCAGATGCCCCTCACTATTTATGGAAATACCTCCCAGTCATCTCTGAACTTGGCCTCCAATCCTTCTTTGGAGCCTTGTTCTAAGCAGCCACAACCAATCACTTAGAATTGGTACGAAGCTTGCTCTCTCATCACTCTGGTGCTATATTATTATTCTGCCATTCTAATGTAATCAGAAGGATTCTACATGACTTAAGGCTCAGAGGACTGTGGGATATCAGAATGGGAAGTGCCCTTAGGGACTGAGAACAATCCATTTATTTAATAGATGGAAACTAGAGAAGTGATGTGGATCGCCCAGGGGAATCTACGGAATAGGACCAGGCCTAGATTTTCCTGCCCAGTCATCTACTAACATTATTAATAGGCTTTCCAAAGAAGAGGCTGGGCACAGTGGCTCATGCCTGTAATCCCAGCTCTTTGGGAGGCCCAGGCAGATGGATCACTTGAGGCCAGGAGTTTGAGACCAGCCTGGCCAACATGGAGAAACCTCGTCTCAACTAAAAATACAAAAATTAGCCAGGCGTGGTGGCACACACCTGTAATCCCAGATACTTGGGTGGCTGAGGCAGAAGAATAGAGGTTGCAGTGAGTCAAGATCAAGCCACTGGGTGACAGAGTGAGACTCCCGCCTGGGTGACAGATTGAGACTCCAGCTCAAAAAAAATGAACAAAAAAAAGAAGAGAATCCCCTTGTGCTCCCCATTCTTAATTATAAAATTATAGACCATCTGAGTCAAAAGGAACCCTAGTGCCCACCTGACCCCACTTCCCATCCGCTATGGCCATTGTCAGAATGTGCCCAGCATCAGGGAGTTCTTTGTCAAGAACCCTTTCCCTTTTGGGTCCTAATTGAATTAAAATCTTCCTCCCTAGAGCTCTCAATAATTGGCCCTAGTTTTTCCCTTTACAAGAGCCCCACAAGCTGGTGAATGTATCTTCTTTTCCTGGGAGGATAGAAGTTTAATTTAGTTAAATGCATCGATCTCCAGATGGCTCCTACAACATAAATCAAACGGTGACCATCCTGAGCACGATTCTGGGAGGGTGGGAAGTAGTTTAAGGTAAACTGATGTTCCGTGGGGAACTTTAAAACAGCTCCTTCTAGACAGCTGCTTTCTCCTACACGCAGGGCCAGGCCTGGGCTCCTGGGAGCACCAGCCCTGAGTGGGGCACCTGCAGCCAGAAAGCCGAAGCCAGGCTGCTGTCACTCAGGCTGCCACGGAGGGCCCCTGCCCGTCATCGAGATGTCACCTTAAAAGAACTTTCTGAGGGTGAAAATGGCTTCCTCTAGGCGTGCGAGCTTCTTTCCATCTGCATTTTGACAGATGGTAATTTTTTTCCACAATGTAAGCCGTTTGACATGAAGAGTGTGCTTTTCCAAGGCACGTTTGAACTGATCGTTCACCATCAGCTTTTGACAAAGCTACATATTATCGGAAATACCAAAGGCACAGCTCTCCTCTCCACCATAACTCACGAAGCATATTAGGCACTGAAATTCTAATACCTCATTTTCATGACAAACGATGCAACAAGAGCCCAAAATGGCTGCCATGAATCTCCGTTGCTGACTGTGATCGCCCTAGGAGAAGGAAAGTGCCGAGCACTTAACCTCTCTGCTCCAGCATGTAGTTGCATGAGGCACAGGGGACAGCTGGCCACGTGTTAAGGCTGTCATTCACATGGCTTTGGCACCCTTGTAACTTGAAGTAGACTGAATTCTGAAGCACAGGAAAACATCAGGAAACTGGAAGGATAGCAGTTACACCGACACTGCCCCGAACACACTGGCCTTGGTGCACAGTTGATTGACAGCTGCAGGAGTGAAGGCTTCCTACTGAAGCAGCACATTCATCACGGTTGAAGATGGCTCTCCAGGGGCCCTGTAAGAGCATCGGAGGGTTTCCAAACTGTTGGTAAGTCTTCATTTTACTCAGTTGGTATGCAAACGGAAACATGAGCCAATGCTTCTATCAACCCTGGAGTCCCCAAGTACACACTCAGCCTTAGTTATGACACTTTTCCCTACAGAGCAGAACTCAGAAGTAGAAAATGGGCTAACTTGACCCTCCTGTAGGAGACTCAAGCAACTAAAATACAAGGGGCTTGCATTGGTCAGGATTCCCTGCAGAAACAGAACCTATATACATATACATATATATATACACACACACATACACACACACACACATAACCATATATATATATATAGAGAGAGAAACAGAACATATTTTATATATATATATATATATATACATATATATATATATATATATATATGGGACAATTCCCAACATATATATGAGTAAATCTCTGTCACTCTCTCTCTCTCTCTCTCCCCACATACATGTGAAAAAACAGCATGCATATATATATATATATATATATATATGCCAATTTCCTATAGTAGTAAATCTCTCTCTCTCTCTCTCTCTCTCCCTGTCCATATGGAAAGGGAGAGAGAGAGATTTACTACTGTAAGGAATCGGCTCATATGATTATGGAAGACAAAAAGTCCCAAGATCTGCAGGCTGAGTCTGCAAGCTGGAGACCCAGGAGAGCTGACAGTGTAGCTGCAGGGTTGAGACCCAAGAATAGTTGATGTTTTGGCTTGAGTTTGAAGGCAGGAAAGAATGGATGTCCCAGCTCAAAGGCAGGCAGGCAGGAGGAACTCATGCTTTTTTTTAGCTTTCTTTGTCCTATTTAGGCCTTCGCCTGATCAAATGAAGCCCACCCACTCTGCCTTACTCGGCCTACCCGTTCCAATGTTAATCTCATCCAGAATCACCCTCGCAGACACACACAGAACAATTTTTGACCTAAGGTCTGGGCCCTCTGTAGCCCAGTCAAACAATACATAAAATTAACCATCACAGCACTTTCTTACCAGCAACACTGGTGTAAGACAAGTCAGTGGCCCCAAGATCTGTGATGTAAAACCTTGGAGGAGATGGATAAAATTGTTTCTAGAAAGAAAATACATTACTGAGAGGCAGAGATGAATTTTTAGAGAGAAAGAGAGACAGAGTTAGACTAAATTTGTGTCTATTTTAAAGACTGTAATTTGGAGCTGTTGTGGGATTTTGGGGGTCTTTCTTTCATTTTGTTTTTTGAAAGAGGAATTTCTCTGACAAAGCAGTCAACATGTGCTCCCAAATCACTTAGTAAGTAGACTAAAACAAAAAAGTCTACAATTTTGAGATTTTGGAACTATTTTTCTAAGCAATGTAGAAGTTGGCATCATAGAGGCAGAAAGATGTGTCTTTCTTCATTAAAAAGTTTTAAATTGGCCGGGCGCAGTGGTTCACGCCTGTAATCCCAGCACTTTGGGAGGCCGAGGCGGGCGGATCACGAGGTCAGGAGATCAAGACCATCCTGGCTAACACAGTGAAACCCCATCTCTACTAAAAATACAAAAAAAAAAAAAATTAGCAGGGTGTGGTGGCGGGCGCCTGTAGTCCCAGCTACTCGGGAGGCTGAGGCAGGAGAATGGTGTGTACCCAGGAGGCAGAGTTTGCAGTGAGCTGAGATTGCGCCATTGCACTCCAGCCTGGGTGACAGAGCAAGACTCCATCTCAAAAAACTAAAACTAAAAATAAGATAAAATAAAATAAATAAAAAGTTCTAAATCTGTGATAGCCAGGAAATAATGCTATCAACCCTGTGCATGCACAATACAGTGTGGTTCCAGCTCTGGACATCCTGAGTTCCTGTTTAGAAGAGAGGCATCATAGTGGAAGAGCCACCAGGGTTACTAACTGGACCAGGATGAAGGGCGCATGCTCCTCTGCTTCCCAAACCTTTTGGGAACCAGTCCGGAGTTCTGGTTGGGGTTTCCCAGAACAGAGGTCCGTCCGAGCTGCATCTAACCATGCTTTGTCTTATAAAAAAACACGATCTACTTTTCTTAGCACTTATGATACGCCATGCACTGTCTTAAGCTCTATTAAGTGCATTACCTAATTTATTCCTCCTGACAACCTGATGAGGTAGACACTATTGTAAGATCCATTTTACAGGTGGTAAACATAAGTTCCAGAAGTAAACAATGACCCTCTTCAAAAAAAAGGTTAGTATCACACATCTGATTTGCATTTACCACTGGGTGTTATATTATATGACCAGGGATGCAGGCAGGTGGTGTGAACCAGGGTTGCTGGTATAAAGGCTTGTACAGTTTGCTCAAATAGCTCACTTTTTAGAGAAATATAGTGTTAAGAGTACTTCTCCCTTAGTTTCCTCATTATGAATTCCCTTTAAGTGGCAAATACCTTGGAAAGGTAACACATTCAGCCTGTCACACTTTTACAGTTCATAAGCATTTATCGATCAGCAAGCCATTCCCGAGCAGCTGTGGCAGGCTGGACATCTGTTGGAGCTGGAGACTGGGAATCTAAGAAGGGCAGAAATGGTATAGAAAGGGAGACTGGGGCCACCCTCATGACACCAAAAAGATCCATGGCCTCAGCATAGTGCAGACTGTGGATCACGGCACCCACAAACATTTATTGAGCTCTTCATGTGGTTCAGTTACATCTAGATTATGGGGATATAGTTATGAATCAGGTATAACTCTTACTATGAAGGTAGACCAAGTAAATAAGTAATTATAGTACACAGTTATAAGTATCATAAGAAAATAATGTAAAGTTGTCCTATAAGGAAGGCTTCTAAGCCAGCTTAGGAGGTCAAGAATTCTTTCCCAAGAGAGGTGACAGCAATTTAAGTCCTAAAAAATGATGAAGAGGTCTCATATCTCTCTACTGTGTACTCCATTTCCCAAAGCAATAAGGAATATGCTGGTGAGAAGGGTACCATCCTCCAATCCAGTCCCATTAATTTATTTGAAGATTCCTGAATACCTACAGTTGGTCACTGTAGGCCACTGAAAGTTTACTTTCTTTGCAGTCTGTATTCTACCCGATGTCGGCCTACTCTCCTTAAAACCCTGCCTCCCATGTACACTTACATACTCGTGCACTCACACACACAGCTCTCCCCAGTACACACACACACACACATTCACGTGCATGCTTAAACCTTGGGAGATCTTACTCATCCTTCCTCAGTGGTGGCTGTCCTCTGTAGGCCAAGGTGCAAGGTAGGAGAGCTCTCAGATAGCAATGGGATGCCAGAAGCAGAAAGTACTAGCGATAATAGTGATGCTACATAGTCAGGAATAAGGTGAGCACAATTGTAACAAGTAGTAGGATTGGAGGGACAGCCAGGAGAGTCTGACTGACAAAGAGCCATGGAGATGATTAACAAGGCAAGGGGGTCTCTGGGGGCAAGAAAGATGAGCAGCCAACAAGGACACTCCACATCCCTACAACCAAAAGAAGCCAAGGAAGGATGATTTGGAGGATGAACCAATTTGGGGACCTAAAACCACTGACTGAAAGAGAGACCAGAGCCAGGAAGAAGGGTCCTGCACCACCACAGCAGATGGATACTGTGTGATTTCCCCATTCTTCTCTAAAGAGAAGGCCATTTACTCAGCGTATTCGTCCATTCTTGCATTGCTATAAAGAATTATCTGAGACCGGGTAATTTATAAAGAAAAGAGTTTTAATTGCCTTATGGTTCTGCAGGCTGTACAAGAAGCTGAGGGGGCCTCAGGAAACTTACAAACATGGCAGAAGGTAAAGAGGAAGGAGGTACATCTTACATTGCCAGAGCAGGAGGAAGAGAGCAGGGGCAGATGCTACACATTTTTAAACAACCAGATCTCGTGAGAACTTACTCACTATGATGAGAATAGTGAGGGGGAATATCCTCCCCCATGATCCAATCACCTCCCACCAGGCCCCTCCACTGACACTGGGAATTACAATTCAACATGAGATTTTTGGCAGGGACACAAATCCAAACCATATTACTCAAGTAACCAAAAACTTGGGAGAGGAGAAGATCTAAGTGTTTTGAGGATGCTTAGACATCAATGAAGTTGACATTGATACCTGTGGACCCCAAGTCTCATCATATCTTCATGTTTCTTCCCCTATCCCCAACCCCTTTAGAGTAGGGCACATGGGGACCAGTTAATAAATGGAGTCGTGGCCCAGATTAACTAACAGGGTATCCACTGAGTTTTTTTTATTCATCTGGTGATTATTTTCCAAGTCCTTCAATTTGCAATTGGACTAGTCATATATAGTAATTGGCAGAAGATCCACATTGGTATCTTGTTCTGTAGGTAAAAAGTGTCATGGCCAGGAAAGCCAAGTGAAAGCTCTGATGCTACCTTCCCATGACCACAATAAAAAATATAAAAAACAATTCCACACCCCAAGGGGATGTGCAGGACCTTAAAGACCCAAAAGTATGCATGGGTTGTGGTAGTCATCATACATATTTTCATTTAATCCACCAGTCTTTCTCTTACAAAAGATAGAAAGAGGATGAAAGGAATGACTGCAAAGTTATCCAAGTAGTAGCCCCACATACAACTGCTGTTCTAGATATCATATTATTGCTAGAGCAAAAGAACACACACTCAAGTATATTTTGGTATGCAGTCATTGATCTGCATTGAGCCTCATCAGAAAGGCATATCAGGCACTCCTTGTATTTACTTGGGAGGCACAGCAGTACACATTTACAGTCTTATCACAGGGTTACATTAACTTCCCATCTTTGCAAAGAATCTGAAGGGTCCTGAGCCACTTGGACAACCTCCAGAACATCATACTGTTTCACTCTGTGGGTGATGCCATCTTTACTAGAGTAGGTGAGGGTGGCAAAAAGTTATTGGAGGCTTTGTTAGAAACATATGCTCCAGAAAGCAACAGATAAACTGTATAAGATTCAGGGGTCTGCTTCACAGTGTGTATTTTGTGGTTCAGTGTTCTGAACATGTGGGAATTCCCTTAACCTAAAGGATAATTATTTCATCTTATATCTCCCACCCTCTATGAAAAATGAATGCTTAATACCATGTAGGCTTCTTTAGGCTTGGAACACAGCATACTTCATGCTTGGACATATTATTCTGACCTGTATACCAGATGATCAAAAGACTACCATCTTTGTTGCGGTCCCAGCACAGAAATATCATGGCAGCAGACACAGGCCATAATGTAGACAGTGCTACTGCTTGGAACATGAGATACAGCAGACCCCATGGTATTAGAAGTATCTGTGGTGGAAAAAATGTCATGTAGAATGTATGGCAAGCCTCACTAAGAGAATCATGATGTAGATTCCTCAGGATGCTAAAGTGAGACCAGATCACCTGCAGTGGAGAATTATATACCTTCTCAAAAAAATAGCTCCTGAAATGTGAATAGGCCCTGGTAGAGAAGGAGCATCTGATTCTGAGACATCAATAACCGTACGGCATTGATGGCCAGAACTGTCCCATCATGAGCTGATTTGGACCCACCCAACAAAGTCAGGAGGTGGGGTGGGCCCAGCAGTGATCCACCGTGAGATAGAAGTGGGCTCTGTGATTAGGTGTGAGCAGGGCCAGAAGGTACAGGCCAGCTGCACAACCAGAGGGTGCAAACCCCAACCCCATCCAAGGCTGCTGTACCAGCACTTCTTCCTCAGATCACAGGGCAGAGGTGGTGGGGGATAGGGAGTCCTCCTAGGACCACCTGCTTGGAGAGGAAAAAGACTAAGCTTTGTTCACCATACATGGAAATTGTAAACACGCTTGAGGTGGCCCTCAAAGACGCCATTGGGGGGAAAGCCTCCCAACAGACAGAGCTTTGGGCATGACCCTGGTTGTCCACTTTGTGTGAAAGAAGAAGCAGACTGAGCTTAGAAATAGGGCTTAGAGAGTCAGGGCCCTAGAAAGGTCCAAATTGGGGAATCGGTAGCAAGAAGCTCTGGGAGGGGCCTACAGACGGACCAATGGTGGTGGGCATGAAGGTCTTTATCACGTGACAATGCTCGCCAGACAGAAGTTACTTCAGAAGGCTCACCAAGCAACCGAGTGTACAGAGGGACTTGCCTGGTTGAAGCTTGCCAGCCTTTGTTGTTGGCCACCCCAGGGCTGGCACATGGGCACAGAGATAAAGTGGCCACAGTGGCTGAGAAAGAGGCCATGTTGGGGTCCAAGAGCATGGACTCCCACTTTCCAAGGCTAAGCTGGCTGCCACCTGGCTGATGCCCATCCTGTCAGCAACAGAGACAGGTGCTGAGCCCTAGTAGGAGCCCACCCCTCGAGGAGACCAAACGGATTATTGGCTGCAAGTTGGCTACACTGGACTACCCTTCAGCAGGGAGCAACTAATCTCACTACAACTGACACAGATTCCGGGTGCGTTTTCTTTTCTTGGCTACATGAAAATTACCACCCATCTTATGGCATTTTGTTAGAGCAGCCTGAACAGACTCAGGCAGAATTCACTGTGGCTGAGCTGGATTCTTCCCTTTGATGATCTTTCTGAAGATGATCTGAGACCCCGGACCAGCAGAGGCTCAGCTGAATGCACTTTGGGGGATGCACGAGAGCTAGGGACAGTTTTCCTGTGTGATGACTTGTAATCTGAGTATAAAGTTGTACTCTCTCAATTCTGGCTTAGCTATCCCCACCCGCAGAAGAACCCTCATTGGTGGCTTCATGTCCCAGAGGGAACCCAGGGCCAAGGACAGCCCTGAGAAGGGCTTGCATTTAGTTCTGCTCAGCTCTGCACCTTGGCTTGGTAGACTTGGAGTTTCTAGCTGGCATGTCTTTGTGGTTTCTCACTGCCTGTACTTATTGCTGAACCACTAGAAGGCAGCCTCAGGGCTGGCATGGAGCTGAGGCAGTAGGCAGGGAGCGAAGTGGACAGATGAGAGTGTTGTCACAGAGGTAGAATCCATGCATTTGGTCATTAATTGGAAGCTGAGGGGTGGAGGAAAGTGGTCAAGGAAGACTCCTGGGCTTTTAGCTCGAACACTTGGATGGATGGGAAAGAGTTTGGTGTGTGTAGATGTTGAAAGGGGTGAAAGAGGGGGCAAGGGAGGAAGTGAACGATGGTATAAAATTAAGATCCAGTTTGGAGTAATCCTACCTGGGGCCTCTGCCTCTGGCTGGGCCCTGGGTCTGAGTGCACCTCCTGCTGGCATCTGGGTTCCTATTTGTGTCACCACCTCCTATATGGTCCCCTCAACCGATCCCCACCTCAGCTGCTTGACCTCTCTCACCTGGGCCCTAACAGCCAGCCCCGAGGTCCTACCTGCACACACCTCAACCCCTCCCCCAAATGCTCAGTAAGATGAGAGCCAGTCCCAGGAGAGATAAGGACATCCCCATTGCCAGCATTGCTCAAGTGGCTGCCACACTGTCGTCACAGCCTCAACTTTCTCCTGTTTCACATTTGCTTCTCTCTGTCACTGTCATTCCTGGCATCACCTGGGAACACACTTACAACAAAGACCAAGTGAATAACTCTGGATGGACAGAAAACACATTAGTCATTTCCCAGCTCCATTCCAAAGCCTAGCTGAGCTTATTAGATTTGATTAAAGGACTTTGAGTTTAGCTTGTTGGAGAGATAAGGATTAAGCAATACGGAGCTTTCCCTCCCTAGGATCCCCAAAGTCATCAGCACAGAAGAGCAGGGCTCTCGCTTCTTGGAGGCTTTTCCTAAACTGCCAGGGTCTCTTCCTTCATTTGTATTAATGAAATCAGTCAAAAAGGATTAAGCTTTCTGTAGCTTGGAAACTTTTGCAACTCGTAAATTATTGAATATAAAAGCTGGAAAGGAGTTTAGAAGGAATCCCAGTCTAAAACCTCATTTTACAGATATGAGAACCAGAGACATTAACTGACTTGCCCAAGGTCACACAGCAAGTTCCAGGCAGAGCACTGAGGAGAACCCAGGTCTCTTGTCTCCTGAATCAGCCCTGCTTTCTGTCTTCTCTCACCCCTAGAAGCAGAGACTGAACCACACGGGGACTAGAAGATGATGGAGGAGTGCCCACTCGAGCTGATCATTTTTGTTGCAATGTCTCTGCTCTGTGTCTGTCAAACAAGATGCATGGATTTTGAACAGTGAGCAGCTATGACATTTCACTAGAGACTGCCAAGGGAGTGGTGTCCCAGGAAAGCCATGGGGCTATAAAACTGGAAGGAAGGGAAAGGGTGACGTGGAAACACGACGGAGAAAATGCACCTTGGTGATCAGTGCTGCAGACAACGCGGCAACTCCTGTGTGCTGCATTTACGGCCACTATAAAACCACAGCCTGGACAGCGAGACTCCCCTGGACAGAAGAGGCCTCCACTGAGCTTGCCGGGCACCCTTCCTCCAAAGAGCAGCAAACTGTGGAATGCAGGAGCTTCAGGGCTGGAAAAGACAGAAGGCCCTCTCACATCAGGGTCACAGCAGGTCAGGGTCAAAGCCAGGAGTAGAATGTAGATCCTATCGCACTCTAGTCTGCGACCCCAAAGGGACCCACCCTACAATGACAAGCAGGTGTAGGGTGAGGGAATGGTGGGAGTGTCATGGAAGGATGATAGTGGCTCCATCCGGGAAGGCCACACCCCAGAGAGGTCAACAGCACCCACACATAGGTGGTGGCTGGAGCCGGGGTGCCTGCCACGAGGCCGTGTGATTACCTGGATTCATCCAGCCCAGGGAGGTGATTTCTTGGTTACCTGGCACACGTTGACCACCTACCTGTGAGCAACTCTGTGCCAGGTATTTTGGAGACTCAGAAGACACAGAGACCAGACATTGTTCTTCTCTGTCTCGAGACCCTTTCTGCCTGTGGCTGAAAGGGTGTTCTGGCTCTAAATCCTTGTTCTCAGCTTACCACATTCTTTTAGTCTTTTTTTTTTTGTTGTTGTTGTTTTCTTTTTTTTTTTTTTTTTTTTTTCCA
>NW_026652276.1:233350389-233408576 GCF_009828535.3 Hylobates moloch | reverse complement strand
ATGTGTGCATGTGTCTTTATAGCAGCATGATTTATAGTCCTTTGGGTATATACCCAGTAATGGGATGGCTGGGTCAAATGGTATTTCTAGTTCGAGATCCCTGAGGAATCGCCACACTGACTTCCACAATGGTTGAACTAGTTTACAGTCCCACCAACAGTGTAAAAGTGTTCCTATTTCTCCACATCCTCTCCAGCACCTGTTGTTTCCTGATTTTTTAATGATGGCCATTCTAACTGGTGTAAGATGGTATCTCACTGTGGTTTTGATTTGCATTTCTCTGATGGCCAGTGATGATGAGCATTTCTTCATGTGTTTTTCGGCTGCATAAATGTCTTCTTTTGAGAAGTGTCTGTTCATGTCCTCTGCCCACTTTTTGATGGGGTTGTTTGTTTTTTTCTTGTAAATTTGTTTGAGTTCATTGTAGATTCTGGATATTAGCCCTTTGTCAGATGAGTAGGTTGCAAAAATTTTCTCCCATTCTGTAGGTTGCCTGTTCACTCTGATGATAGTTTCTTTTGCTGTGCAGAAGCTCTTTAGTTTAATGAGATCCCATTTGTCGATTTTTGCTTTTGTTGCCATTGCTTTTGGTGTTTTAGACATGAAGTCCTTGCCCACGCCTATGTCCTGAATGGTATTGCCTAGGTTTTCTTGTAGGATTTTAATGGTTTTAGGTCTAACATATAAGTCTTTAATCCATCTTGAATTAATTTTTGTATAAGGTGTAAGGAAGGGATCCAGTTTCAGCTTTCTACATATGGCTAGCCAGTTTTCCCAGCACCATTTATTAAATAGGGAATCCTTTCCCCATTTCTTGTTTTTGTCAGGTTTGTCAAAGATCAGATAGTTGTAGCTATGCGGCGTCATTTCTGAGGGCTCTGTTCTGTTCCATTGATCTATGTCTCTGTTGTGGTACCAGTACCATGCTGTTTTGGTTACTGTAGCCTTGTAGTATAGTTTAAAGTCAGGTAGCGTGATGCCTCCAGCTTTGTTCTTTTGGCTTAGGATTGACTTGGCGATGCGGGCTCTTTTTTGGTTCCATATGAACTTTAAAGTAGTTTTTTCCAATTCTGTGAAGAAAGTCATTGGTAGCTTGATGGGGATGGCATTGAATCTATAAATTACCTTGGGCAGTATGGCCATTTTCACGATATTGATTCTTCCAACCCATGAGCATGGAATGTTGTTCCATTTGTTTGTATCCTCTTTGATTTCATTGAGCAGTGGTTTGTAGTTCTCCTTGAAGAGGTCCTTCACATCCCTTGTAAGTTGGATTCCTAGGTATTTTATTCTCTTTGAAGCAATTGTGAATGGGAGTTCACTCATGATTTGGCTCTCTGTTTGTCTGTGATTGGTGTACAAGAATGCTTGTGATTTTTGTACATTAATTTTGTATCCTGAGACTTTGCTGAAGTTGTTAATCAGCTTAAGGAGATTTTGGGCTGAGACAATGGGGTTTTCTAGATATACAATCATGTCATCTGCAAACAGGGACAATTTGACTTCCTCTTTTCCTAGTTGAATACCCTTTATTTCCTTCTCCTGCCTGATTGCTCTGGCCAGAACTTCCAGCACTATGTTGAATAGGAGTGGTGAGAGAGGGCATCCCTGTCTTGTGCCAGTTTTCAGAGGGAATGCTTCCAGTTTTTGCCCATTCAGTATGATATTGGCTGTGGGTTTGTCATAGATAGCTCTTATTATTTTGAGATACGTCCCATCAATACCTAATTTATTGAGAGTTTTTAGCATGAAGGGTTGTTGAATTTTGTCAAAGGCCTTTTCTGCATCTATTGAGATAATCATGTGGTTTTTGTCTTTGGTTCTGTTTATATGCTGGATTACATTTATTGATTTGCGTGTGTTGAACCAGCCTTGCATCCCAGGGATGAAGCCCACTTGATCATGGTGGATAAGCTTTTTGATGTGCTGCTGGATTCGGTTTGCCAGTATTTTATTGAGGATTTTTGCATCAATGTTCATCAAGGATATTGGTCTGAAATTCTCTTTTTTGGTTATGTCTCTGCCAGGTTTTGGTATCAGGACGATGCTGGCTTCATAAAATGTGTTAGGGAGGATTCCCTCTTTTTCTATCGATTGGAATAGTTTCAGAAGGAATGGTACCAGTTCCTCCTTGTACCTCTGGTAGAATTCAGCTGTGAATCCATCAGGTCCTGGACTCTTTTTGGTTGGTAAGCTATTGATTATTGCCACAATTTCAGAACCTGTTATTGGTCTATTCAGAGATTCAACTTCTTCCTGGTTTAGTCTTGGGAGGGTGTATTTGTCGAGGAATTTATCCATTTCTTCTAGATTTTCTAGTTTATTTGCATAGAGGTGTTTGTAGTATTCTCTGATGGTAGATTGTATTTCTGTGGGATTGGTGGTGATATCCCCTTTTTCATTTTTTATTGCATCTATTTGATTCTTCTCTCTTTTCTTCTTTATTAGTCTTGCTAGCGGTCCATCAATTTTGTTGATCTTTTCAAAAAACCAGCTCCTGGATTCATTAATTTTTTGAAGGGTTTTTTGTGTCTCTATTTCCTTCAGTTCTGCTCTGATTTTAGTTATTTCTAGCCTTCTGCTAGCTTTTGAATGTGTTTGCTCTTGCTTTTCTAGTTCTTTTAATTGTGATGTTAGGGTGTCAATTTTGGATCTTTCCTGCTTTCTCTTGTGGGCATTTAGTGCTATAAATTTCCCTCTACACACTGCTTTGAATGTGTCCCAGAGATTCTGGTATGTTGTGTCTTTGTTCTCGTTGGTTTCAAAGAACATCTTTATTTCTGCCTTCATTTCATTATGTACCCAATAGTCATTCAGGAGCAGGTTGTTCAGTTTCCATGTAGTTGAGCGGTTTTGAGTGAGTTTCTTAATCCTGAGTTCTAGTTTGATTGCACTGTGGTCTGAGAGACAGTTTGTTATAATTTCTGTTCTTTTACATTTGCTGAGGAGAGCTTTACTTCCAACTATGTGGTCAATTTTGGAATAGGTGTGGTGTGGTGCTGAAAAAAATGTATATTCTGTTGACTTGGGGTGGAGAGTTCTGTAGATGTCTATTAGGTCTGCTTGGTGCAGAGCTGAGTTCAATTCCTGGATATCCTTGTTAACTTTCTGTCTCGTTGATCTGTCTAATGCTGACAGTGGGGTGTTAAAATCTCCCATTATTATTGTGTGGGAGTTTAAGTCCCTTTGTAGGTCACTCAGGACTTGCTTTATGAATCTGGGTGCTCCTGTGTTGGGTGCATATATATTTAGGATAGTTAGCTCTTCTTGTTGAATTGATCCCTTTACCATTATGTAATGGCCTTCTTTGTCTCTTTTGATCTTTGTTGGTTTAAAGTCTATTTTATCAGAGACTAGGATTGCAACCCCTGCCTTTTTTTGTTTTCTGCTTGATAGATCTTCCTCCATCCCTTTATTTTGAGTCTATGTGTGTCTCTGCACGTGAGATGGGTTTCCTGAATACAGCACACTGATGGGTCCTGACTCCTTATCCAGTTTGCCAGTCTGTGTCTTTTGATTGGAGCATTTAGCCCATTTACATTTAACGTTAATATTGTTATGTGTGAATCTGATCCTGTCATTATGATGGTAGTTGGTTATTTTGCTCGTTAGTTGCTATAGTTTCTTCCTAGCCTCGATGGTCTTTACAATTTGGCATGTTTTTGCAGTGGCTGGTACCGGTTGTTCCTTTCCATGTTTAGTGCTTCCTTCAGGAGCTCTTTTAGGGCAGGCCTGGTGGTGACAAAATCACTCAGCGTTTGCTTGTCTGTAAAGTATTTTATTTCTCCTTCACTTATGAAGCTTAGTTTGGCGGGATAGCAAATTCTGGGTTGAAAATTCTTTTCTTTAAGAATGTTGAATATCGGCCCCCACTCTCTTCTGGCTTGTAGAGTTTCTGCTGAGAGATCAGCTGTTAGTCTGATGGGCTTCCATTTGTGGGTAACCCGACCTTTCTCTCTGGCTGCCCTTAACATTTTTTCCTTCATTTCAACTTTGGTGAATCTGACAATTATGTGTCTTGGAGTTGCCCTTCTCGAGGAGTATCTTTGTGGCGTTCTCTGTATTTCCTGAATCTGAATGCTGGCCTGCCTTGCTAGATTGGGGAAGTTCTCCTGGATAATATCTTGCAGAGTGTTTTCCAACTTGGTTCCATTCTCCCCATCATTTTCAGGTACACCAATCAGACGTAGGTTTGGTCTTTTCACATAGTCCCAAATTTCTTGGAGGCTTTGTTCATTTCTTTTTATTCTTTTTTCTCTAAACTTCCCTTCTCTCTTCATTTCATTCATTTCATCTTCCATCAGCGATACCCTTTCTTCCAGTTGATCGCATCTGCTACTGAGGCTTCTGCAATCTTCGCGTAGTTCTCGAAACTTGGCTTTCAGCTCCATCAGCTCCTTTAAGCCCTTCTCTCCATTGGTTATTCTAGTTATCCATTCTTCTAATATTTTTTCAAAGTTTTTAACTTCTTTGCTATTGTTTTGAATTTCCTCTCGTAGCTCAGAGTAGTTTGATCGTCTGAAGCCTTCTTCTCTCAACTCATCAAGGTCATCCTCCATCCAGCTTTGTTCCGTTGCTGGTGAGGAACTGCGTTCCTTTGGAGGAGGAGAGGTGCTCTTTTTTTTTAGAATTTCCAGTTTTTTTGCTCTGTTTTTTCCCCATCTTTGTGGTTTTATCTACTTTTTGTCTTTGATGATGGTGATGTACAGATGGGTTTTTGGTGTGGATGTCCTTTCTGTTTGTTAGTTTTCCTCCTACCAGACAGGACCCTCAGCTGCAGGTCTGTTGGAGTTTACTAGAGGTGCACTCCAGACCCTGTTTGGCTGGGTGTCAGCAGTGGTGGCTGCAGAACAGCGGATTTTCGTGAGACCACAAATTCAGCTGTCTGATAGTTCCTCTGAAAGTTTTGTCTCAGAGGAGTACCCGGTTGAATGAGGTGGCAGTCTGTCCCTACTGGGGGGGTGCCTCCCAGTTAGGCTGCTCAGGGGTGAGGGACTCACTTTAGGAGGCAGTCTGTCCGTTCTCAGATCTCCAGCTAAATGCTGGGAGAACCACTACTCTCTTCAAAGCTGTCAGTCAGACAGGGACATTTAAGTCTGTGGAGCTTCTTGCTGAGTTTTTGTTTGTCTGTGCCCTGCCCCCAGAGGTGGAGCCTACAGAGGCAGGCAGGCCTCCTTGAGCTGTGGTGGGCTCCACCCAGTTTGAGCTTCCTGGCTGCTTTGTTTACCTAAGCAAGCCTGGGCAATGGCGGGCGCCCCTCCCCCAGCCTCGCTGCCACCTTGCAGCTTGATCTCAGACTGCTGTGCTAGCAATCAGCGAGATTCCGTGGGCACAGGACCCTCCGAGCCAGGTGCGGGACACAATCTCCTAGTGTGCCGTTTTCCAGGCCCGTTGGAAAAGCGCAGTATTGGGGTGGGACTGACCCGATATTCCAGGTGCCGTCTGTTTCCCCTTTCTTTGACTAGGAAAGGGAACTCCCTGACCCCTTGCGCTTCCCGAGTGAGGCAATGCCTCGCCCTGCTTCGGCTCGCGCACAGTGCGCTTCACCGACTGTCCTGCACCCACTGTTAGGCACTCCCTAGTGAGATGAAACCGGTACCTCAAGCAGAAATGCAGAAATCATCCGTCTTCTGTGTCGCTGGGGCTGGGAGCTGGAGACCGGAGCTGTTCCTATTCGGCCATCTTGGCTCCACCCTCCATTCTTTTAGTCTTACCATGCCATGTGACCGTTGTTGCCTTGAGTTCTCGTTTCAGAATATGTCAATTTAGTTGTGGGGCCTACATTTCCCTGACATCCCTTCCCTTGTGGTTTTGGGTCGGGACTGGCCAGAAGAGAGCTCGAAGAGACTTGGAGGGGGTGTGCTAGTGCAGCCACTGCCATGCTCTGCAAGGGAGCTCAGGGCAGGTACTGCTGGGGCTCATGCCTGTCGTCTATGACCCCTCTGGCTCACCTGCCACAAGGCAGCTCACATTGGGGCACCACCTTTAGCCTGTGACATCTGGGGCTGGGGGCACATGCAGCCCCTCCTGCAGGTGGCCGCATCATCGCTATGAGAGGGGTGAGAGGCAGATGCGGTTCCAGGCTGCTCAGCCTCCCTGTCCGTCCTTCCTTCCTGCTGGACAGCCTCAGGCCCAGCAGCACATGCAGAGGCAACGGCCTCCCCCAGACGGCCTAAGGAGCTCCACGGTTGCACCAGCTCCACCTCCCATACTAAGTTCCTTCCTCCAGGCCAGTCACATCTCTGATTGAACACTATCCAATACCTGTTATTATGAAGACCTTTTACAGCTTGAGCCACTCATGGAAATTTTATGTTGCTTCTTATGGTATTTTTCCCTACCTTAGAGGTCACTTTTCCAGGCTTATGGCCTGAAGCATGAACCCCCAGTCCCCACCTCATTGCTGACTTTTATTTATATATTTTTTTGTGTGTTGAAGGAAGGAGGCTCTGTGATCCGTCTCCTTATGTTCTTGTTTTTTTTTTTTCCTCACTCAGAAGCCCCATCATGACTTTCTCAAGGATATGCCTTTCTGTATTCCCCACACAGCACAGGTGTCCAAGAAGTGCTTGTTGCACTGAATCGGTGAGCTCTGCCGTCTCCCATACTGACCAGCTGTGGGCACAAAGGCAGCCACCCCAAAGGCTCAGCCAACTATAGTTTCTGAGCAAATGTTGTCCATGGCAAGCAGGAGCATAGGACCCCTTTCTTCCCAGCAAGTAGGTGCCTGAATTTTTTTTTTTTTTTTTTGAGACAGAGTTTTACTCTTGTTGCCCAGGCTGGAGTGCAATGGCGTGATCTCGGCTGACTGCAACCTCCGCCTCCCAGGCTCAAGCAATTCTCCTGCCTCAACCTCCTGAATAGCTGAGATTACCAGCGCCTGCCACCACGCCCAGCTAATGTTCTGTATTTTTAGTAGAGAGTGGGGGTTCACAATGTTGGCCAGGCTGGTCTCAAACTCCTGACCTCAGGTGATCCACCCACCTCAGCCTCCCAAAGTGCTGGGACTACGGGTGCGAGCCACCGCGTCTGGCCAAATTTTCCTTTCTCTCTTGGGTCTAATATTCAGTCTGCCTGGGGTGATTGATTTGTTGGCTGGAATCCAGGCAGACAGTCTGGAATTGCACTACATGATCGTCTATTTAACCTTAAAATATTGCCACCAATCTAAAAACTACCCTGATTCTGTGTCCTTTTTATCAGCTTGGACCCCCTGGAACAATGCCTGTCTCAACTGGGCCCGAGTTGTCCAGGCTCTAAAGGACACTGGACAGTGGTCTTCTCTGAGCAGTGACCGGGGAGATGATCCATCCTGTGACCACATAATCACCCCCATCCTTCCACAGCTTTCCTTGTATTCAGTTATCCACATGCCCAGCACGGAAACAGGCACTGGGGCAGGAGCCTCCAAGGACTCCGTGGACTCTGGAACACACATAAGAGAACATACAGCTCTAACTCACTTAAGTGATTTAATTGATGTATTGAGCCGTGTAAAGCCAGAAGCAGATAGGATTTTAGGTATGGTTCAACGAGATTTCTGTCTCACCTGCTCTGTGATCATCTTGGCTTTGCCCCCTCTGAGTGCCATTCTATCCATGGATGGGCTTGCCTCATGGACACAAAATGGCTGCTGGCAGCAATGAGGGCAGCAGGCTTCCCTGGGCATATTGAGAAGGAGAGAATGTAGCCTCCCAACTTGCGGAACAAAATTCCTGACCTACACTCTGAATGGATCACACCTGAACCAGTGCCTGTGGTGGGAAATACCAGGTGGTGATCATCTAGGTCCACGTTAGGTGCGCAGTACTCTGGCAGGGGAGATGCTATTAACACCCAGGGGGACCAGTCCAGGCTCCCATGCACAGGGGCTGCGTGTGAAGTCAATGATTTCTGAACGGCATGGCAGAGAAACAATGCGGGGAGGTGGAATGAAAGTTGGGGATGCAATCACTTCTACTCAATAAGGCTAGGGCCTTGAGTTGCATTTTCAAGAACGGATAGGAGGCTGGGCATGGTGGCTCACACCTGTAATCTCAGCAGTTTGGGAGGCCAAGGCAGGTGGATCACCTGAGGTCAGAAGTTCGAGACCAGCCTGACCAACGTGGAGTAACCCCATCTCTACTAAAAAATACAAAATTAGCCGGGTATGGTGGCGCATGCCTGTAATCCCAGCTACTCGGGAGGCTGAGGTAGGAGAATCGCTTGAACCTCGGAGGCAGAGGTTGCGGTGAGCCGAGATCGCACCATTGCACTCCAGCCTGGGCAACAAGAGCGAAACTCCTTCTCTCAAAAAAAAAAAAAAAAAAAAAAGTGGACAGGACTGGGATATGGCACAGTACACAATAATCCTAGATTCACCTGTCTTGTCCCACAAGAACCCAAGGGCCAAGAAATGCCCATCAAATTTATTTTACCCTAATGTGTGGGCAATGCATAACTGTGAGCAAGTCAAAACTGAGCAAAAGCCAAGGTGAAGGTGAACAGCTGGCAAAGACATGGGGAGGAAAAAATGACAAAATCAGAGGGCTCTTCAGCTGAAACAATTCCACAGTTTTTTTTTTTTCCTCCAGAACATTATTTTGATTGGCCAATTACATGCTATAAGATCAGACAGAATTCCACAAAGAAACACTTGGATGGAAATAATTGTAGGTAGAGTCATTTTATTAGTATTCCTAAAGACCTCTGATGAGGAATAATGATGGTAAATCATTAATAGATATTTTCAGCTGCTTTAAAAATTAAATCTGTTCCACAACGTGTTTCACAATTTTATAGCCATTATACGGAGCCCTTTGGGATAGTCTCATAAAAGGCATTCCATAAATTTGACCTGTCCTTGTATTGCATTACATTTTACAGCAATAATCTGGCATTTTAGAAAGCTCCAAGGCATCATCTCCTCCAGAAGGAGCAAGGAAGGAAAGTGCAGGAGAACAGACAATGACAGGTTCTGCAGAAGGAATCACCATCCTTTTCTCAGAACACCACAAGGAAAGGGGTCAGGTGTGACCAGTGTTTTCTGGAGGATTTATTCCACTATTCCCTGAGGCCTCTTGTGAAATCTTACCGGATATGTCTCTTCCTCAATTATTCTTTTAAAAAGAACCCCATGCTGGGATGTGCTCTCTAGGACAGTCTCCAGCACGCATCACCCCTGCCTCCTCGCAGTGGGGCTGAACGAATTCCGCACAGATGAGCCCAGCCTAGGAGGTGGGGAAGCAACTCATCCTGTTTTCTCAGCCTGCTGCATGGTTGCCAGGTCACAACCAAAACTCTACTTCTGTAGTGACTGCGAGGCTCTGCAAACCTCCCTAGGCATTTGAAATTTCAGATACAAAACTCACAAAACACTCAAGAAGGGAAGGCAAGGTATCTCCCTAATTTGCAGCAGTATTGCATTTTTTCAATCAACTAAGCATTGCTTTAATTTTAGGTTGGAAAATCTAAGGGGTGTGCATTAATGATCTAACCAGAGGGCCCTAACAATAGTGCACAGAAGACTTGGGATTGAAGTAATTTAAGTTCAGAGTCTGATTTATACACCAGTTCATGGGGCTACAATTGCTGCACAAGGAAGCCAGACTCTACCCAGAGATCTGAGAAACATTCCTCTGGCTGAAACAAATAGAATCATAAATTAAAGAAAATGGGAGAGGCAAAAATTTTGTGGGAAGAAGGGGCTCATTTCAGGAGACATAGTCACTTCATGGAACAAGGCCTGGGCTATACAATGGGCGTGTTCAATGTTATGGGTGGCAGCGAACCATCCAGAACTAGTGGGTTTTACATGAGATGGTGTGCATCACCTGGGCCATGTCAATGTCTGGAGCTTGATGGACAACATGGCTGTCATGACCAACACTGCTGGCCATCAGTATCCAATTCTCTCCACCCTAGGTTCCAGGAAGACTGTACTTCCCAGACCCCTTGCAGCTAAGCAGGGCCATGGGACCACTTCTAGCCAGTGAACCGTGAGTCGTAGTGACGTGTGGCTTCCAACTGATGCTGTGCCCCTTGAGCCTTCTTGTCATCGCCTCAACCAGGAACACAGGGCCCCATGCTGCATTGGTGGAGCAAGACTGCAGCCCCAGAGGACAGCTGCCCTGGGCTGTCTCCCGCTGTCATGGAGAATTTTTTAGGAAAGGCAAATACATTGGTGTTGTGTTAAGCAATGGAGATTTTGGAATTTGTTGTTGTTGTTACTCCAGCACAGCCTCGCTTATGTAGACTAATATAATAACTGAGCATAATTTAAAGTGAACATAAAAAAGGGTAACTATTGTCAACCTACTGTATGAAGTAGCTTTGTGAAAACCTAACTGAGGTAATAGCCAGTTCTTAGCCACTGCAAAGGCTTCTGAGGGCAACAACAAAGGGACCTCAGGATCCCTGGGTGAAATGCCCATCTCACAGGAGCCTGTTGGCCTGCGCAGATGTTCCCAGGATGCTCCTGATTTCCATACCGAGGATGAACCATGCCCACTGGAGCACAGCCCTGGCTTCCGGTGCCATCGGTTAATGGAGTGAAGGATGACAGTGGTGGCTTCTGTGGTCAGCTCAAGCCATACACAGCAGATGCTCTGGAGCCCAGAGCAAAGGCACTCAGCCCCTGTCAGGAGCCTCTTGGCAGTGGGTGGGGCCCTTCTGAGGGTCTCACTGCCTGTGTGGGTCAGTGCCCAACATAGCAGCCCACAAACAGATGATGAAGGCACAAAACCAAACTGAAGGACTCAGAGGATGTTTCTGCAGGACAGACTTTACAGGTGAGGAGAGCGTCCCTAGCGGGCAGTTTTGGCCAGGCTGTGAGTGGGACTTCAGGAAGTTCAGGCACAGACACAAACAGCAACTCCTGGTGACCTCCCTGCCAGATCCTGCTGGCCCCTCCCACCTCAGGCTGGAATCTGCCCCCCTGTCTCTGCGAGGAGCAGCATGTGGTTGTCTGTGCCCCTGGCAACTTTTGTTCCTGGGAACAAATCGTATTCTCCTCCATTCCCCTCCCCATGTCCTTAGCTTAGGATGGATTTCATGAGAAGAGCAAGAACTTCTTGAGGAAAAAATTCCCTTTATTTAGATAATGTTGATCAACTCCAGGACCCTCGTGGAGATCACAGTCAATGAAATATCTTTTCTGGCCAAGGGGTGGCTCATGCCTGTAATCCCAGCACTTTGGGAGACCGAGGCAGGAGGATCGCTTGATCCCAGAAGTTCGAGACATGCCTGGGCAACATAGCAAGACTCTATCTCTACAAAAAACTTAAAAATTAGCCAAATGTGGTAGTATGTGCCTGTAGTCCCAGCTACTGGGGAGGCTGAGATGGGAGGATCACTTGAGCCCAGGAGTCAGATGTTGCAGTGAGCCGAGACTGCACCACTGCACTCCAGCCTGGGTGATAGAGCAAGACTCTATCTCAAAAAAAAAAAAAAAAAAAAATTGAGCTCACAGCCAGCAGCCAGTGGACAGAATCAGTGCTTACTGGGTTTAATTAAATTGTAATATTGAAGCATCTGTGAGCTCAGTTTTTATCTTCATGGAATGAGTTGGTCTATTATTCATAGTCTTTTTCTTTTATTAAGTGATCAGATGCAAAGTAAATGTTTTTCTTTCCATTTGCTTCTAGATTGGAATGCTCTTATTAATATAGAAAAATCCTGGAGTACATTTAGGACTCAAGAGAAGGTACTTCTCTTATATTGCGCAGCAAGAAACCTCTCCCACGCATCTGATTGGCAACAAAGACACCACTGCAGTTGAGCGAGGGGCAGAAAAGGATGGTCCTCTCAATAAATGGGTGAGATCAATTGGATATTTGTATGGAAAAAAATGCATCCTGACCCCTCTCTCATACCGTACTCAAAAATTTATTAGACATGGATCACAGACCTGTGAAAGGTGAAACAAATAAAACTTTTAGATAAATACATAGACTAGATTCATGACATAGGGGGAAACAAATTCTTAAACATAGCAGAAAAGGCACCAGCCAGAAATTCAGAGCTGATAAATTGACTTCATGACCATTCAAAACTGCTGTCCATAAAGAGGCATGATTAAGATTGTGAAAGGAGGCCGGACGCGGTGGCTCACACCTGTAATCCCAGCACTTTGTGAGGCTGGGGGGTGGGGGGGTGGATCACGAGGTCAGGAGTTCGAGACCAGCCTGGCCAACATGGTGAAACCCCGTCTCTACTAAAAATACAAAAATCAGCCAGGTGTGGTGGTGTGTGCCTGTAGTCCCAGCTACTCCAGAGGCTGAGGCAAGAGATTTGCTTGAACCGCAGAGGCAGAGGTTGCAGTGAGCTGAGATTGCACCACTGCACTCCAGCCTGGGTGACAGAGTGAGACTCTGTCTCAAAAAAAAAAAAAAAAATCGATTGCGAAAGGACAAATCACAGTAGCAAGGCAAGTAGCCTCTCACAAAGTCCTGCAAGTTCCTAAGATGGGTAGAATTTTCCATATTAATAAGGGCATTTCAATCCAGCAGCAAAAGGAGATGACAAATAGGAAAATATTTACTTTGCGAAAGAGGGGGAGATATTCATAATACATAGACCTGACAGAGAACTCATATCTCAAATATGTCAAGAACTCCTGCAAATTGATAAGACAAAGACAAGCCAATTAGAAACAGGCAGTAGACTTGAGTAGATAGTTCATGAAAAAGGACATGCAAATGACAAGCCTATGGACAAAGGCAAAACGTCATTACTCATCATGAAAATGCAACCAAAAGCCTCAAAGAGATATTGCTACACACCCATCATAATGGCTAAAATTAGGCAGGCCGTGGTGGCTCACATCTGTCATCCATGAGAGGTCAAGGCAGGAGGACTGCATGAGGCCGAGAATTTGAGACCAGCCTGGGCAACAAAGCAAGATCTCATCTCTACAAATAATAATAATAATAATAATTATTATTATTATTATAGCTAAAATTAGAAAACGAATAATACCAAGTGTTGGTGAGCTTGGGGAGAAAGTTGAAGTTTCACACATTCCTGGTGGAAATGTAGAACTGATAGTATTTACAAAAGCCTCAGAGGCAATTACCCTACGACCCAGCAATTCTACTGCTAGGTATGTACCCCAATCTTTATTGCATGTGTCCACCAAAAGACACACACTAATGCTAGCAGCTATATTTATAAAGCCTAAAAGCAGAAACTCCTTAAATGCCCATCAATAGCAGAGAGGATAACAGAGGCAATAGATGGTTACAATGGTGGTAGTGTAAAAATGGACTACCGCTGTACACAACCACCTGCATGAATCTCAAAGACGATGGGACAAAGAAGTCAGACACAAGACTACACACTGTAAGATTCCACTTATTTGAAGTTCAAGAACAGATAAGACTACTCGATGGGAGTAGAATTCAGAATGATGGTTAATTTTATGGGAAGATATTACCCAGGGAAAAAGCACGAAGGGGCCTTTTGAAGCTCTGGAAGTATTTTTGAATGTTGACCTTGGTGGTGAACACACATACACACACACGTACACACACACATACACACACACGTATGCAAAATTTATCAAGCTATCTCTTGTAGATAGGTTATATCTTATACACAGTAATCCTACTAATAGAAAGACAGACTAATAAAATCTACTGTTCTATCAGCCTCGTGTTTGCATTCTTTCCTTGTTAGATTGTACTGAAATAAAGGACAATCTATTTTGTTAGAAGAAGAACATAAATTTAATTAGTAAATCTGTTAAGTCATGAATTTGGGGGGGGGACAGTGGGAGAAACAAGACAAGACATAAGGAGATGGCATCAGTTTGCACCCCTAGAATTGTGGCAGCGTGTATGTGATGCACCTGCTACTCATAGGCAGAGAGATGGCAGATGGGGAGATTCAGGACTGAGAAGGCACAGCAAGTGACATCCCACGGTGTCCTCCAAACACAGCCATTGTTTGTCACTTCCCACTCATTTGTTTAATGAGGCTGATAGATACCAGCCAAGTCGTGGCACAAAGTCTCCAGATCTAAAGCCAAGACATTGCCATCAAATTTTAGATAGTTGTACAGGTGAGGAGAGCGAGGCCCAGCAGGGTGGAAATGATGCATGCAAGGTCAAACAGCTAGTGACAACACACGAGGTCAGTGGCTTAGAATCCACTTCTGCCAACTTCCAGTCTACTCTTCAGTGCATTCCAGGGCTGTGCTGAGCTCACCCACTGGGTCACAGCTGGACAATGAAGGAAATTGTGGGGCGAGTGTGATTTAAAATATTGAAGAACAGGATGGGACAGGCAAGCTGTTTCCCATCACTTTTGTGGAGAGAATATTGCAGGAAGAGGATTTTGATTAAATCTGAATGGAAGAAACTGCTTTTTACTGGGCACCTACCAGGTGTTATTATTTTGACTCCAGTCCAGCACCACAAGAGACCGATGTGGACTCACATGAGTTCCAGAGCTGCAGTTCTGGGCTGTGTTAGAGAACAGACATGTGTTTATCTGGGTGGCTCTCTTGACCCCACTGCTGTCAGTGGCATGAGAGTGCAATATTGTCACATCATCATTCTCACATTTAGCAAACCCTCTCCCTCAGAACTGGCCAAAAGGACTCCCAGGAAGCCATGTACCCAGGTGTTCATGCCTAGAGGAAGCCAGCCCCGTCACCTCCCGGCAGCAGCTTCGTGGGAGGAAGCACAGGTGTCAATGCCACATAGATAATGATGTGGCCGCCTCCCCACCTGCTCCTGGTCGTGGATGGGGACCATCGCTCTGGTGCTAGATGTCCCAAGGGTCCTTCTGCATGACCCCGTTCACTTCCCCACCATGCTGCTGAAAGGTTTCCTGCCAAAAACTACCTGTCTCTCTGGGCTGCCACAAGCCCTGAGTTCCCATCATTAAACCTGCCTAGTTAATGGGTCTTCAGAGATGTGTATTTTAGCTGAATAAAAATTTAGTATATCTTGCCCAGGCACAGTGGGTCATGCCTGTAATCTCAGCACTTTGGGAGGCAGAGGCGGGTGGATCACTTGAGGTCAGGAGTTCAAGACCAGCCTGGCCAACATGGTGAAACCTCGTCTCAACTAAAAATACATTAAAAAAAAAAAAATTAGCCAGGCATGGTGGCGTGCACCTGTAATCCCAGCTACTTGGGAAGCTGAGGCAGGAGACTGGCTTGAACCCAGGAGATGGAGGTTGCAGTGAGCGGAAATTGTGCCACTGCACTCCAGCCTGGACAAGAGAGGGAGACTGCGTCTCAAAAAAGAAAAAAGAAAGTATATCCTGAGAAGAGTAACATACTGGAAACTGGCTAGAAAGCAAGGATTAATTAAGCCAATTAACTTTTTCAGGTTCATTTCAGAATATTTTGTATAAAAGAAAACTATGTGTAAAATTAAAATCGTCTTTCTCCTCCTGCATCTCATTATTCTCCTTCCCTCCCCAGAGGTAATTACCATGATGAATTTGTATATATTTTAGCCAATTTTTCATATTTTTACTAAACATTTCTTTATTTTTTTAATCACACATCAGTTGTCACAACTGGGAGGATAAAAAATAAGTAAATTACGTAAGTTTTATCAATTGTACATATTACTCTGCAATTTGATACATGTTAATCTAGCTCATAGCATTTCATTGCTATCTACTAATCCATATGAACGTTTTTAATACGTGAATTAAGTCTTTTTCTTTTTATAGTGAATATTCAATATTTGGACCTATTAGTGCCACACTTACTTTTTTCCACCTCTCCTGCCCTGAATTGTTCCACTACTAATTAGAAGTTTAGAAAGAATACATTCCATTTTTACTCTGTCAGTGGTTCCTTTGCATATTTAATATGTACAACTAAAGTCTAAAACTAAGCAATTCCTCTTGCTTCTCCCAAAATGTAAATGTCTTAGAACTCATCTTCAATCTTCTGCTTGCTACCTGCCATGGTTTTTGTTCAATATTTCAGTACTACCTTTTTTATTTCCAAATAATTCTTTTTTAAAAAAATAAATACTTAATGATATTATCCTTAGCAAACTAACACAGGAACAGAAAACCAAATACTGCATGTTCTTACTTATAAGTAGGAGCTAAATGATGAGAACACATGGACATATAGAGGGGAACAACACATACTGGGGCCTATCAGAGGGTGGAGGGTGGGAGGAAGGAGAGGATCAGGCAAAATAACTGATGGGTACTGGGCTTAATACCTGGGGGATGAAATAATCTGTACAACAGACCCCCATGACACAAGTTTACCTGTGTAACAAACCTGCACATGTATCCCTGAACTTAAAGTTAAAAAAAAAAAAAAACCATTGCTTTTACCTCAAATTGTTTTTGCACACCTTACTCCTTTTTAATGGATCATTTTGTTGATGGGCATTCTTTCTTTTTTTTTTTTTTTTTTTTTTGAAGTGGAGTCTGGCTGTCACCCAGGCTGGAGTGCAGTGGCACGATCTTGGCTCGCTGCAACCTCCGCCTCCCAGGTTCAAGCGATTCTTCTGCTTCAGCCTCCCAAGTAGCTGGGACTACAGGCACGCGCCACCACACCCAGCTAATTTTTGTATTTTTAGTAGAGACAGAGTTTTACCACGTTGGCCAGGCTGGTCTTGAACTCCTGACCTCAAGTGATCCACCTGCCTCGGCCTCCCAAAGTGCTGGGATTACAGGTGTGAGCCACTGTGCCCAGCCCTTTAGTTGCTTTTTTGCAAGAATGTATGACAGGCAAACTGTTATGTATCTGAAAGTGCCTTCATTTGCCCTCACTCTTGAATGGTGGGTGAGCTGAGTATAAAATCCTGATTGAAAGATGTTATCATTCAGCATGTCAGTGTTGCTTTTCTATTTTCTCCTTGCACCTATTGCTGCTGATAAGAATTTTGCTTACAATCTAGTTGTTCTTTTGTAGAAGGCTTTCCCATTCTTCAGGTTCCTTGTAGGTTCTACAATGTTACTATGATGTACTTAAGTGTGGATTGTTCTTATTTATCCAGTTCTGGACTCAGTGTGCCTCATCACTCTATAACTTAGGTATCACTTCAATTCCAAAAAACGTCCAGCAATTATCTTTTCAAATATTTCTTCTCCCCTATTCTTTGTATTCATGCCTCTGGAACTACAATTACACACGGAATGCATCTTTCATTGTATCCTCCACTCTTCTCTGCATATTTGCAGTTTTTATTAATAGATATCTGTGCCACATAATGGATGGTTTCCTCAGATCTATTTTCTAATTTATACATTTTCTCTTCAGCTGTCTATTATTCATTGTTTAGTTTAGCTGTCTCTTATTACATCAAGCATTTTTGACATTAAGCATTTTTTTGTTTCCAGAATTGCTTTTTGGTTATGTTTAAACTAAGCCTATTGTATTTTATAATATCATGTTCTTGCTTTACAGTTTTATTCATTTCTTTAGACATTTTAAGTATATATTATAAAGATTCTATTACCTTCCATTTTTAGGCAGCAAATAATCTGTTTGCCATTCTTCCTTTAAAAAAAAGGCTGAATTTTTTATTTGTTTTTAGGTATTTGTTTAAACTCATATTCAGTGCTGACCGTTCCTGTGGGTGTCCTGAGTGCCCTGGTGCATGGAAACACTCGCACAGAGGAGTCCATGCTTGCCTTGTCCAAGAGATCCATGGGTTCTACCCACCCAGGACCAGTTTCTGTTACTTTCTCAATGTAGGGTCCCTGATCCGTGTACTTACCGTGAGTCCAGGTGGCCACACCTGTGAAGTACAGGGAAGTGTGAGGTTTCTTTTTCACCCTTGACCTCACCAAATGTCAGGATTCCCTGTGGCTTCCCCAAGTGAGTAGACAACAGTCTTCCATGACTTCACGTATGGGGCAGCATTTTGTAACCTGTGGATTTATGCAGCTAGCTATCTTCCAGTCCTCATGCACACTGACCATGGCCCCAGCTACCCGTCTGCACAGATGTGAAGACCCAGCCCCCCATAGTCAAGCATCATTCTGATTTTGTGTTTCATCTTTTTGCCTGAGGATTTCTCTGTCTTAAGAAACTCAGCTCGGCCAGGCGCGGTGTCTCACACCTGTAATCCCAGCACTTTGGGAGGCCAAGGCGGGTGGATCACAAGGTCAGCGGATCAAGACCATCCTGGCTAACACGGTAAAACCCCGTCTCTACTAAAAAAATACAAAAAAATTAGCCGGGCGTGGTGGTGGGCGCCTGTAGTCCCAGCTATTCGGAGAGGCTGAGGCAGGAGAATGGCATGAACCCGGGAGGTGGAGCTTGCAGTGAGCCAAGATCACTCCACTGCACTCCAGCCTGGGTGACAGAGCGAGACTGCGTCTCAGAAAAAATAAATAAATAAATAAAACTCAGCTCTATAAATAAACCTTTATTGTTACTGTTGTAGTTGTTGTGGCTGTTTGATTTATCTACCATGTGTATGCATTGGAAAACGAGGACGGCCTTTCCTGTGTCAGCTCAGCCTGCGGCACTGACCTGAAATCACTGATTAACTGTCAGCACCCACTGTTATCAACAGCGAGCAAAATCATTGAGGATGGAACACACGGAATGACTAATCCTTGATTACAGTAAGGGGAGTAGGAAATGTTGGGACAAGAATGTCTAATTAATATAATGGGTTTAACCAATAGGATTTAAAATTTTAGGTGATAAAATTTCAAGTCCATTGGCTACCTCTCTAGCCTTTTGCTGACATTTCCATTCAACATGATTCAAAAACATGCAGTGAGTGCATAATTTGTGTACAATACCTGTTGTGGCTCTAAAAATAAACCAAATGAACTGAGGATGTACCTAATACCCATGAGTGATACAGTAGTACACAAGTAATTAAAACTTGAGATTAAATGTATTAAGTACTCAAAGCAAGAAACTCTGTGTTATATAAGTACAAGGAGGGAGACGGTGTTTCTGGCTGAGGAGTTAGAGAAAGCCTCGTGGAAGATGGCAAGCAACCTTTATGACTGTTTGGATTGCAACTCCTGGAAATGCATAGAAGGCCACATTTACAAAATATAATGTAAAATGATAAAATATAAAACAAGATTTTATAAATGAAGTAAAATAAAATATGAGCAAAGGGGTAGAGGTGAAAGTGGATGGGATGTCCAGGGAGCAGAAGGCAGTTTGCTTTCACAAGAACAAAGGGCCTTCAATAAGAAGAAAATAGAATATGAAGCCGGCTGTGGTGGCTCACACCTGTAATCCCAACACCTTGGGAGGCCGAGGTGGGTGGATTACGAGGTCAGGAGTTCAAGACCACCCCAGCCAACATGGTGAAATCCTGCCTCTACTAAAAATACAAAAAAATTAGCTGGGTGTAGTGCTGGGCACCTGTTATCCCAGCTACTCAGGAGGCTGAAGCAGGAGAATCTCTTGAACCAGGAGGCGGAGGTTGCAGTAAGTCAAGATTGCGCCACTGCACTCTAGCCCAGGCGACAGGGTGAGATTCCATCTCAAAAAAAAGAAAGAAAAAGAATAGAATATGAGCTTTAAAAGGCAGATCTCTTTTTAACTGCAGAAACACTTCACGGGACAGTAATCATGCTATTGGTTTCTGTTGATTAAATATACACAATGATAAAGAACTGGGATCAGTAAATACTGAGTTGACTAATCCTCATGCAACCTTGCACATGTTTTTAAAATTGGGTAAATATGAGCAAGACAATGATTGAAAGTAAGACAAGCACAGGCCCCATGCAGTAACTCCTCAGCCTGCAAGTTGGGAATACTGTTTTAAAATGTCCCATGATCTACCCCAAGCTTCCAATATCCCTGTGTACCCTGTCAGAGGACTTGGCCAGGTAAATCAGTGGCTAGAATTTCAGACAACTGCACTGAGAAATTTTTAAGCAAAGAGTCTTCCTCTTATCCTAAAATTTGGCATGTCCTGCCAGGATTTACGGCCGCCAGCCTGTTCTCTTTAGGTCAGGCACAGAAGGAAGAAAAACAAAAGAAAGAAAATGGGAAACTGTTTCAGGGACACAAAGCAGAGAGGGGGCAGGTGGAAGGTGGGAGAGAGAAAGCAATTGCAGAAGGAACACTCCCTGCCCCATCCCACTATTAGAGGTCAAGGCCACAGACACAAATCTCCTTCCCATCTGCCATGTGACTCACTACCTCTCCAAATGACCCTTTCCCATCCTCTTTTCTCCCTCCAGCACACACATGCACCTGCGTGCAAACACACTCAGCACTCCCCACTGACTCCAGAGAGGCCTGGAGAGGATGCATCAACGTGAAACTAACCACAGTCCCTTCAGAGCTGCCTATCAGTCATGCCTAATTCCCAAGTTACATCATAACCATGGTGCATGCAATTGATTACATGTTTGATTAGCTTTATTGTAAGTTTCCTTTAATATCAATACTGAACTCCGTTCTGTGAACTCAGCCTTCGCTGTCTGAGGTGCTGTGGTTACTGGAAGGGGAAGGAAGGGCCAAGGCTTGGGTAGTCACATCCAAAGGAACTGCCTGGAAACAAACCAGCCACGCTGGATTTAACTGATGGAACCAAGGGTTGGGCAGTTCTAGAGACAGGGAGCAAAGCCAGGGTTTCGGAAAGTATGCAAATACTGAGACCAGGGAGGGGTGGGAAGAGGGCAGAGCAGGATGGAGACCCTTTCACAGCAGGGGCAGAGCAGGAGCAAAGGTGAGGTGGAGGAGAGGCCCAAGCTGCTTCCAGGTAGGTCACCTGGGTAGGGGTGTGTACTTACGGAACTGAAATAATACTGGATCCAGGGGACAAATGTAGTATATTTGAAAAGATTTGGATATGGCAAGTGTGCTCTTCAATGATTAGAACTGGAGGAAATGCACCCATGTCCACAGCAGCCTTATCACAGCAGCTGAAAGATGGAAGCAACCCAAGTGCCCAACAATGGATGATGGATAAACAAAATGTGGTCCATCCATGCAATGGAACGGGATTCAGCCTTAACAAGGAAGGAAATTCTGACACATGCTTCAACATGCCTCACACCACTTCAACATGCTTCACATGCCTTGAGGACATCATGCTAAATGGAAGAAGCCAGTCACAGAAAGACAAATACCGCATGATTCCACTCATACGAGGTCCCCAGAGTCATCAAATCCATAGAGACAGAAAGCGGAATAGTGCACGCCCAGGGCTGGCGGGAGGGGAGAGGGTGACATGTTTAACAGGGACAGGGTTTCAGTTTTGCAGATGACAAAGTTCAGGAGCTGGATGCTGGTGGTGGTTGCACAATCACGTGAATGTACTTAACACTACTAAACTGTACATTTAAAAGTGGCTAAGATGGTTACTTTAATGTTATCTGTATTTTATCATAATAAAAAAAATCTAGAGAGAGGTTGGGATATTGGGAAGGAGGTGGCTAACGATCCTTTAAAGGGGTTCACAGAGGTTCAAGTTGAGAGTATGGGTGGGGGACATCTGTATCCGAGTGACTGTATGTCCTCTCCCCACTCCTGCAGTAATTTTGGCTCTGTTCCTCCACCAGCCCTCTCCTCTGCATCCCCTCTTCCAGTTCCAATCACAGCAGCCTGATATTCCAAGAAGGCACAAGGCAGGCCATGAAGCTGGAGTTCAGAATCATTTGGTGGGCCGGGTGCGGTGGCTCACACCTGTAATCCCAGCACTTTGGGAGGCCGAGGTGGGCAGATCACGAGGTCAAGAAATCGAGACCAGCCTGGCCAACACTGTGAAACCCCGTCTCTACTAAAACTACAAAAATCAGCTGGGCATGGTAGTGTGCACCTGTAGTCCCAGCTACTCGGGAGGCTGAGGCAGGAGAATCACTTGAACCCAGGAGGCGGAGGTTGCAGTGAGCCGAGATGGCGCCACTGCACTCCAGCCCAGGCAACAAGAGGGAAACTCCGTCTAAAAAAAAAAAAAAAAAAAAAAAAGGAAAAGAATCAAAACAGAATCATTTGGTAAAGGGTAAATTAAAATGTAGCAGAAAGGGTACCACGTTGAATGTGAAAAATAAATGTCTTTGGATATTTCTGTAAATAATCATTTTCTTAAATGTCTACCATGTGCTATTCTGAACTGCTTTGACATTAAAAAAAAAAAAAACTGTATTGTTTTAAAACGTGAACACTGAGAAATACTTTGCATTATATCCTGGCACCTTGGTGTATATGATCTAACTTGACACTCGCAGAAGCTCAGTTGGAGAGGTCAAAGCCTGTCAGTCAGGGCTGGTCTGAGCCGAGCTGGCACCAGAGAGCCCATGCTGCCCACAGTGTCCTCCAGTGACAGGAGCCCCCCAACTGTGCCGAGGCCCTGGCATCCAGGCCTGCTTAGCGCTGATCCATATGTCTCTCCCCAACACTTGGCAGCTGCTGAGTGGTTTTAGATGGCAGTGGTGAGAGTGATTAATCATCCCAGGGCACCTTTGATCACATTTTAATAAAATCATAAATCAATACCTGACAGTAAGCTAAGTCCTCAGAAGTCATGGGCAGTGGCACCAGAGCAAGTGCCAAGCCAGACACACGTCGGAGCAGTCAGGGACGCCCAGGCATAGAGCAGGATCTAGCAGATGAGCCCCACCAGAGTGCCTGGAATTCATGATGACACAGCCCATCCCTCACCCCGCTTTCTCTGGAGAGCTCAGTGCCATATTTGATGTTACCATCTGGGCTTGGGGTTCGATTCAGCCTGTAAGCACCTGTACAGCCACCCCTGTTGATAAGACGTTGAAACCTTTCCATGCCGGATGATAAACATCCACAGCCCCAAACCCCTAAATGACCTTCCCACCCCAGCCATTCAAACCCTTGACACCTTTCCATGCCGGATGATAAACATCCACAGCCCCAAACCCCTAAATGACCTTCCCACTCCAGCCATTCAAACCCTTGACACCTTTCCATGCCGGATGATAAACATCCACAGCCCCAAACCCCTAAATGACCTTCCCACTCCAGCCATTCAAACCCTTGACACCTTTCCATGCTGGATGATAAACATCCACAGCCCCAAACCCCTAAATGACCTTCCCACCCCAGCCATTCAAACCCTTGACCCCACAGACCTCAGCACCATCCAGCAACTAAAAGCTTAAGCTCAGGCCCAGCAGGGGCTCCGGGAACCTTCTTTCATGCACTGGCAGAGTCCTTTCTAGAGCAGTTGCTCGGCTGTCCCGAGAGTTGGATATTTTTAATATCATCCCACCTGGGCTGCTGTAATTTAAATCATGCAAATGAAAGCAGGTTAGCCTAAAAAGATGCAGACAGGAACAAAAAAGTTAATTCTGACCTATGAGTATTCCTATTCAAGAATTTTATTTGCAACACTTAGAAAACTCCATTTATCAGGTCTAGAAATATACTCTTTTGAAAAAATGTGCAGTTTTTTTTTTTTTTAATGTTTCTAGCGTCAGACTGGCTTCGTTTTGGAGTTGCAGTATTTGTAGAAGAGACGAATGATGATTTTCTGCCTGTCCTCTGGCATTTGACATTCCAAAGTCCTATCTTCTATGTCCTCTCAAAAAATTCCCAAAAAATCTAAAGATAATATAAGTACATAATTCCAAAAAATAAATGTAATGCCTTACTTTATTAAAGGAGCTATAAATAATTTATAATAAAATGGTATCTGTTTCATGTTTGGACACAGCTATCCCCAAAATAATAAACTATATTGTCTGGCACATACATACAGTGAGTACATTTGGATTCTGGAAAAATAAGACTAGAAGCTAATTCATTTAAGTACAGAAAAGCAAAAGAGAAAGGTAAGGGTGAACACTAGAATAAAAGCCGTTTGAGTTGGCATATAAAAAAAAACAATCAAAAATACTCTGTGCTTCAAGGACAGAAAACCAAACACCGCATGTTCCCACTCATAGGTGGGAAATGAACAATGAGAACACTTGGACACAGGGTGGGGAACATCACACACCGGGGCCTGTCGTGGGGTGGGGGCTGGGGGAGGGATAGCATTAGGAGATACACCTAATGTAAACGATGAGTTAATGGGTGCAGCACACCAACATGGCACATGTATATCTATATAACAAACCTGTACGTTGTGCACATGTACCCTAGAACTTAAAGTATAATAAAAAAGATAAATTATAAAACAAAACACTCTGTGCTTATATGTAAAATGGAATTCGGCTCTAGGCTCAAATGATATAAACAAATTTTGCACAAATTTTGCACCTTGCATAGTATTTTAACGTCATGCTGAACAAGAACAACTCTTTCCTGGACAGTGTTGTTCTGCACATTAGGGGACATCCTTGGATCTTATCCTCTTAATGCCCATAATGATCCCTTGGTGTGACAATAAGGAATGCTCCCACCAATTTCCCAGATTCCCTTAGAGGGTGTTATTAGCCCCAGTGTGAATCCCTAATCCAAATGGACACCATGGAGACTGAGACCTCACCTCCTAGTGACATGTTTGCATGAGTGTGTCATGACTGTCCTCAGGGCTTGGGTGGGAGGGAAAGCCCAGCCTTTTCTCCTGATGCTGGATGTTGGAAGAAAAGGGAAAGGCAGAGAATCACGTTGAAGGTTAGGTTTTAAGCTTGAGTGACCTGGATAGTGCTGCAGCCAGCAACCGGCTGAAGTCAGCTCACACCAGCTCACTAGAGCCAATGGCGTGCGGCTCCTTCCAATGGCGTGCGGCTCCTTCCAATGCCACCTTCAGTGACAACATGTGACACTCTCAGGATCAGCCTTGGTGGGAATATTTACACCGAGGAATTCAGGGTATGTTTCTCATGAGCCTGTTAACATGAGGAGGAAATTTGCTTCATCTACAATCCCTTTGCCCTTTATCTCTCCCCAACCAGCTGCCGCCCAGACACCTCTTCCACTACAAGGGCAGAGCTAGGGGTAGACCTCCAGCAGCAATGTTCTAAGCTAAACATTTACCAGCACACCATGGGAACAGCCATCAATATAAATGAGTAAGAGAAGAAGGGAATGTTTTAGGAGAAGATGATGAATTCAGCTTTAGACTTTTTTTTTTTTAAAGACACAGGCTGTAACTCTTTACCCATGTTGGAGTGCAGTGGCGCAATCATAGCTCAGTGTAACTTCAAACTGTTGGGCTCAGCCTCCCAAATACCTGGGAATACAAGCAGTCACCACCATGCCCAGCTTAATATTTTACAGAGACAAGGTCTTGTTGTGTTGCACAGGCTGATCTCTAACTCCTGGCCTCAAACAATTCTCCTGCCTTGGCCTCTCAAAGTGCTAGGATTAAAGGCATGAGCCACTGTGCCTGGCCGGCTTTAGACATCTTGAGTTTGGGGATGACAGTGTTTAATGACTAGTTAGTCTACAATTCACTTAGGAAAACAGAAATTCTTGCTAGACAATTCTCATTTTTTTCTGTCCTAGAGAATGGGATGAGTGCCATGGTCCAAAGCTTAGAACATTGCTTGCTGGAGATCTAACCCCAGCTCCACCCTTGTAGCTGGAAGAAGTGTCTGGGAGGAGCCGGGCGGTGAGAGAGAGAGGGAAAAGGATTGTAGATGAAGGATCCCTTCCTCATGCTAATGGGAATTGACAAAAACCATCCTCTTGACCAAACTCTAGTCCAGCTCCTCTGAGCCCTCTCTTTAACCAGGCCTCAACTTTGGCTATAAAAACAGCAGACTCTCAGCACAAAAGATTTCATCCACATCCCCATTCCATGCTAAAAGACTTAAAGGACGCTAACAGCGTTTCTAACAGCCCAAGGTCAAATCCCTAACATGACCCTAGCACTGCTAAGGTGCCTGCGTGAGAAAGCTCAACGCTCCTTGGAGGGTTACTGTCTGTTCCAGCTGATATCTGGTGACAGGCCCTGGGAAGCCCTTACAGCAGCTACTGCATAAAGCTTGCAGTTGCACATCCTTTCTCTCCCGCTTCGTGATGATCTTCCACCACCCAGAAGGTCTTCTCAGAGACCTGGGGGCTTCTCTCAGAAATGCAAACATTCAGAAGAATAACTCCCACTCTCCACCTCCAGCCCAGTGGGCTCCTTGCTCTAATCAGCACAACCACCTCCTGTCACAGATGTGAGAAGTTTGCTTCTCCTTTCAGATAAGCACCAGGTAACAAACCCGGTCTCTGCTGGAGCCCAGCTTACCCGCCCCCTTTCCCTTTAGGGCCCTCCGTCACCTCTGCACAAGTCCCAGTTGCATTCCGACCTCACTGGGGCACCTGCCCCATTGCAAGGGTCATTACTGAGTAAAGCCCATGCTCCCCCTTTAACCAGCGCCCGGCTTTATCTCGCACAGCATTCCTGTCCTTTCCCAAAATGCCACACTCCAGGGTTCTTGTTTTGTGGTTACTTTTTTCTTCCACTACTGCCCTTAAATAGTGCCTGGCACAGAGCAGGCTCTTAAAGAAGTCCTTTTAAATGACTGAATGCGCCAGGTTTTACATCATCCAGAGTCCATGGAAAGAGAAAGGCAAGAGGGGATACAGACACACCCTGTGCCACACCCACTCAACTGCCCTGCCACACCAGGCAGTGCCCCGGGAGCAGGAAGACTCACTCCAGATGGATCTGGAAGCCTGCAGGACACAGAACCCAGGGTGGCCCCACACGGGAGCGGCTCCATAATGAAGCTCCCCACTGTGTTTCCATTCATCATTGTCTGGGACCGGCCTGCACTCACCACCCGGAGAATATTAAGTTAACAGGAACACATTAAGTGCTGGTGTAAATTAAAAGCCAAATCATTCTATAATCAAATAGTCATTATTCCAAAAGGAATGACTCACTGGGAACACTTTTATCAGTATTTATTGCCCCATTATATTATAATGGGCTATTTAATAATAAAAAATGCATTATATTGATTAGAACCCAGCATTGCATTCAGACAAAATCGCAGAGGTCTCGTGTATATTTTCATTTATCCTATAATTTATTGCTCACTGCTCTTTTATTTTTCCCTGAGCTGTAAGAACAGTTAAGGACACAAAGATCTATTACCCTCCCCGCCAGGGAGCAACACATGGGGACTCAATGAACCAGTTTTGCATTGGGCATTATTCTTCACTATGCTTAGGGAAATCAAATACTGCTACTGAAATACACCTCCTGTTTTCTGGGATTGGGAACTCCCAGCCTCTACTTGCCCCACAGTGGGGAGGAAACAGAGTATTCAGGCCACCATAATTGTGGAAGGAGTCGCGGGAAGTGGAGACAGGAAAGGCTGTGAGGAGCCAAGGGAAGGAGGCGAAGAGAAAGGGGGACAGAAAAGAGGGCGAGAATGAAAGAGAAATCAACAGGGGGAAAGAGAACAGGCAGAGGGAAAAAGGAATAAGTGCTGAATTCTATATTAAGAAACTGGTAAATGTCCTGTAAGTCAATAAAACCATAAACTGTGAGGTTATCTTTGCTATTAGTCAGAAAAAAATGAGAACCCTTTGTCAGATTTCTGCAAGTTAACCTCTAATTTTACAGGGTTGTAAAACACCTGGGTCTTAATCGATTGCTAGTGAAACACAATTACCCTGCCCATGAGTCAGATGACCTTCCGGTGGGCATGATATTCAAAGGTTGTGAAACCGTGTTTTGCCCTCTTTCAAATGTTAGGCTGCTTTTTCCTGAAAATCTTCTGCATGAAAAATTCTACCGCCCTTAGTGTGTCTCAGACAAGGACAACTTCAACCCGAGCTGTGTTCAACCTGGCCTACGGGTCCCTGTCCTTAGGGCGGGACCCATCCTCTGCTTCCTGAATAACTAACACTCCTTTCCATTGCCCAGAAACCATCCCTGCTACCTCGTGAGGAATTAACTTTAAGGAAAGGCCTGGCCTCTGTCCTGGGTCCTAGGAGAAAGTCCCTGAACTCCTAGAAGGTCCCAAGCCACAGGAGTGTCTGTTCACGGTGGGCCCCTCCAACCATCTGGCAGTTTATACCCATGAGGTGACTCAGGGTGGGGCCAGCCAGAAAGAACAGCCATATCATTTGAGGATTGGAGCTTTGAGCTGCGTGACATCAGCTGACATGGTTTGGATATTTGTCACCCCCAAATCTCATGTTGAATTGTAATCCCCAGTGTTGGAGGTGGGGCCTGGTGGGAGGTGACTGGATCATGGGGGCAGATTTCTCACGAATGGTTTAGCACCATCCCTTTGGTGCTATCCTCGCGATAGTGAGTTCTTACAAAATCTGGTTGTTTAAAAGAGCATGACACCCTCCTCTCTCTCTCTCTCTCTCTCTGTCTCTCTCTCTTGCTCCTGATCCAGGCATGTGAAGTGCCTACTCCTGCTTCATCCTCCACCATGAGTAAAAGCTTCCTGAGGCCTCCCCAGAAGCAGATGCCACTATGCTTCCTGTACAGCCTGCAGAACCTTGAGCCAATCAAAGACATAGGCACGCGTATGTTTATTGCAGCGCTGTTTACAATAGCAAAGACTTGGAATCAACCCAAATGCCCATCAATGATAGACTGGATAAAGAAAATGTGGCACATATACACCATGGAATACTATGCAGCCGTAAAAAAGAATGAGTTCATGTCCTTTGCAGGGATATGGATGAAGCTGGAAGCCATCATTCCCTCAAACTAACACAGGAACAGAAAACCAAACACCGCATGTTCTCACTCATAGTGGCAGTTAAACAATGAGAACACATGGACACAGGGAGGGGAACATCACACACCAGGACCTATCGGGGGGTGGGGGGCAAGGGGAGGGAGAGCATTAGGACAAATACCCAATGCATGCAGGGCTTAAAACCTAGATGACGGGTTGACAGGTGCAGCAAACCACCATGGCACATGTATACCTATGTAACAAACCTGCACATTCTGCACATGTATCCTAGAACTTAAAGTAAAATGAAAAATAAAAAATAAAATAAATTACCCAGTCTCAGGTATTTCTTTATAGCAATTCAAGAACAGCCTAATATATCAGTTCAAACCGAGAAGAGAAGGGAAAATGGAGGGGGAGTTTACCACAAAAGCAATGATTCAATCAACCATGCCTAGGCAATGAAGCCTCCAGAAAATCCCCGGACTCAAAGCACAGGTGAGCTCCTGGGTGCAGAGACTCTGTACCATCACACATCCACGCTGAGAGGGTGAGGGGAGCCCCCAGACTTCATCCTCTGCATCTCTTCCTTTGGCCTGGTCTAATTTGTATCCTTTTGCGATAATGAAACTGTGATTGTAACTATGGCACTTTCCTGAGTTCCGTGAGTCTTTCTAGTGAATTACTGAACCTGAAGGTGGTCACGGGAACCCCATATTCCTAGCCACGTGGTCTGAAGTGAGGGCGGTCCCTGATATCCCCAATCCTGTGACTGGTTTCAGAGACTTAGGCCGATGTGGCAGTCTTAAAGTCTGTGCCCTGAACCTTGAGTGTAGCTAACTCTGGGTACCTTCTTTACCAGTTATCCTTAGGTACAGAGAAAATCAGCACACACTTGGTATAGCAGGACGAGCCACAGACAAAACTCCTCAGACACCAGATTAAAGAAAGAAGTGGTCTATTCCACCGGGAGCATCAGCAGACTCGCATCTTAAGAGGCGAGCTCTCCGAAAAAGAAATTCTTGGCCTTTTTAAAGGCTTACGACTTTAAGGGGTCCACGTGAAAGGGTCGTGATAAATCGAACAAGCGTGGGAAACGTGACTGGGGGCTACGTGCATCAGCTAATAGAACAGAAAGTTTTGCAATGCTTTTTCATACAATGTCTGGAATTTACAGATAACACAAGTAGTTTAGGTCAGGGGTTGATGTTATTATTACTTTTTTAACTCCTAGGGCCAGGTGGTGGTGCCAAGGTTGTCTGGCTATTTATCTTACTTTTGTTTCTTTCCAACTTTTTGCTTTCTCTCTTTCCTCCTGTCTTGTGAACTAGGCAAGGTGCGGGGAGGAGGGCAGCAGGAGTAGTAGTGGTCTCCTTCCTTACTGGTAGCTTAAAACAATGCACATATATTATGACCCAGTTTGTCTATCAGGAATCCAGGCACGACTCAGCAGGCTCCTCTGTGGCACCAACGTCTCTCACTGGGTTGCACTCAAGGCATCTGCTGGGGCTGGAGTCTTGTCTGAGGTCTCGACTGAGGCCTCGCCTCTGAGCTCACAGGGCTGAGAGCAAGATTCAGTGCCTTATGAGGTGGGGCGAGATCTCAGCCCCCTGCTGGCTGCTGGCTGGAGGCCACCTACAGTTCCCTGACCTGCAGGTCTCTGCATATGGCAGTGAGCATCATTAAAGCCAGCAAGGAGGCCGGGTGCGGTGGCTCGCGCCTGTAATCCCAGCACTTTGGGAGGCTCATTGCTTGAGCTTGGGAGTTTGAGACCAGCCTGGGCAACATGGCAAAACCTCGTCTCTACAAAAAATATAAAAATTAGCTGGGCAGGACATACATCTGTGGTCCCAGTGACTCAGGAGGCTGAGGCTGGAGAATTGCTTAAGCACAGAAGGTCAAGGTTGCAGTGAGTGGTGATCATGCCATTGCACTCCAGCCTGGGTGATAGAGTGAGACCCTGTCTCAAAAAAAAAAAAAAAAAATCCAGCAAGGGAGAGAGGCAAGAGAGTCAGCCAGCAGGACAAAATACGTAACGTCTTCTAATCTTACATGACACAATCATGGAAGCAACATTTGATTGTTCTGTGGAGGGCAGGGGCTTCCACAAATGAGATACTGGAAAGTGGGGATAAGGGGCCCCTCAGCATCTGGCTGCTACACCTTCCATCAGGGAACTCCCAGGTTGAAACCATTTCACTTATTTTAATTTAAACCACAGATGACCCAGAAGAAAGCCTAAGTCTGCAGAGAGAGAGTCTGCTCACTCAGTAGCAGCCCACCCCCTCTCCCCCTTCCTCCGTTCAGCCCTTGGTTTGAGGCGCAGGGATTCGTAAGGAGGATGGACCTGGACGTGAGTCTCAAAACAGCAGGGCCTTGGCTGTCAGGGTTCACGTGAGGTCCCACTCGAAGTTCTGAGGACGTGAAGATGAGTAAAACCAAGTGTCTGTCCTTAAAGGCCCAAAATGCAAACTTCAGGCCAAGGGACGCGTCAGTCAGTAGACACCTGGGGAGTAACAAGATGTGTTTTAGAAAGAGAATGCGGGCTGGGTGTGGTGGCTCACACCTGTAATCCCAGTACTTTGGGAGGCCGAGGCGGGAAGATTGCCTGAGCTTAGGAGTTCAAGACCAGCCTGGGAAACATGGCAAAACCCCATCTCTACTAAAAATTCAAAAAATTTGGCTGAGTGTGGTGGCCCGTGCCTGTAGTCCCAGCTACTCGGGAGGCTGAGGCACAAGAATTGCTGAACCCAGGAGGCAGAGGTTGCAGTGAGCCGAGATTGCGCAAGTGCACTCCAGCCTGGAACCAAAGTGTGACTCTTTCTCAAAAAAAAAAAGAGAGAGAGAGAGAAAAGAAAGAGAATGTGGGTGGCAATGTGTAGGAGGGGACTACGGCATTTTTCATCTTTTTGAAATTATTGAGAATTTCATTTCTGTCTTCAAGCCAAAGTCCCTGAAGTCCCTGAAGCCAGGAGATCCTCCAGAAGGAGCAGACATGGAAAGATTGAGTCTTCATTCCCCAGGTTGCCCCAGTCCTGTCGCCTCCCCTGGTGCCACTGTCCCACCCAGCATGACTGCTGGGCAAAGCTGGAGTCCACGCAGGACAGTGGCTCTCTGCAAAGACACATCCCAGCCGTAACGGCTCGACATCAGACTGGGTGCCCGGAGACACGCCATCCATCTCTCTCTATGGAGACAACTTTAATAATGAAATTATTGGAACCGAAGGGGCAAGAGGAGGCCGTGAAGTCACCTCCTTGTCATACAGATGAGAGATAGAGGCCCAGACAGGAGATGTAATTTGCCCAAGGTCACCCGGCTTTTACTGCCAAGATTTGTCTACAAGCCGGTTCTTCTGCGGGTTCCCAGGCAGGGCACTTTCTGCATTGTTATGATTGCAGAGGAGCACTCGCCCTTGGCTTGGCCCTGACTTCAGTTATCCAGATTAATGGCACCGGGAGGCAGAGGTTGCAGTGAGCCGAGATTGCACCAGTGCACTCCAGCCTGGGAGAGAGTTAGCACCGTTCTGCTGGACCCAGACACTCGGTTCCACGTATGGCAGCACGGAGAAATAAACGCTGTGGCTGCATGGCAGCCTGGCCGCTGGGGACATTCCCACCACACAGGGCCAACCTTCCAGTCTCTCCCAGCCCCCAGGCATCCTCACGAGGCCGCCCTGGGGGATCTGGGCCTCATGCTTCTCTGAAGAGCAAAGTTGTTTTTCTCTCCTGAGGTCCCTTCCTCCTCCTTTCCCTCTGGTTCTTCCCTCCCTCCTGTTTCTATTAACTCCCACACTACAGTAAAGAAAGCTGATTTTAATTATTTTTATACTCAATTTTATAATTCCAGTTTTTAATGCTGAAAACAGAGAAGAAAAACATTTTAGATTTATCTCTTTTAAAACACTTTTAAGTTGTTTTTACATACATAATAACTTCATTTGTATTACAAAGGATATGCTTAATTTATTATTTATTCCCTGAGGTTTAATCAATCTCAACAAGAAGTCTCCCATTCAGCTCCTGAAAATCAGTGCAAAGCTGCTTATTACTGAGTATGAATGCATTAATCAGATGCTTTCCTAGAATTTATTCAACCCACAACTATATACTGATTGCCCACTGTTGAGGTCAAAGCTTATTAAGTGGAAACAATTTGCCTCTGTAGCAGCAGAAACTCTTTTCTGCTAGAAGACCCCTCATGTCTCCAGAAAGCCTAACTTATTTAATAATACCTAATACAAAATAAGTTAAAGATGCTGTTAGAAAAAGGCGGGAAATGAGCAATCAAATGTCCTAACAGAAAAATAACACTCACCAAAAAAAATGTTGCCATGATACAATTAAAAATAGTGACCTGATATTTCATGTGCTTTTTTTTTAATCTTAAGAATTGCTTCTATTGAGGAAAAACATCCGGCAGACATTCAGTTACTCCGGAAAGAGCATGAGATGGTAAGAACAAGATGAAGCAGCAGTGGGCAAACTGGGGAAATAAGTTGGAGAAGAAAATAAAATCATTGCAGAAATTAAGATGAAATTGGAATGAGACCAGGGCAAACCGCAGGCATAGATACTGGCACAGCCACTAAGTGATACCAGGGACAAAAAGTGCACAAGTGATAGAGTGAAAAGAAAAACTGAATCATTATTATTCTGAGACGGAGTTTCGCTCTTCTTGCCCAGGCTGGAGTGCAATGGCGCGATCTCGGCTCTCTGCAACCTACACCTCCCGGGTTCAAGCGATTCTCCTGCCTCAGCCTCCCGAGTAGCTGGGATTACAGGCACGTGTCAGATTACAGGCATGAAATGAGAATTTCACTTCTGTCTTCAAGCCAAACTCTCTGAAATCCCTGAAGCCAGGAGATCCTCCAGAAGGAGCAGACATGGAAAGACGGAGTCTTCATTCCCCACATTGCCCTAGTCTTGTTGCCTCCCCTGGTGCCACTGTCCCACCCAGCATGACTGCTGGGCAAAGCTGGCGTCCACGCAGGACAGCAGCTCTCTGCAAAGACACATTCCAGCCATAATGGCTCAACATCAGACGGTGCCCGGAGACACGCCATCCATCCCTCTCTCTGAAGACGACTTTAATAATGAAATTGTTGGAACCGAGGGGGCAAGAGGAGGCCATGGAGTCACCTCCTTGTCACACAGATGAGAGATAGAGGCCCAGACAGGAGAAGTAATTTGCCCAAGGTCACCGGGCTTTTTTTGTATTTTTAGTAGAGACGAGGGTTCTCCGTGTTGGTCAGGCTGGTCTCGAACTCCTGACCTCAGGTGATCTGCCCACCTTGGCCTCACAGAGTGCTAGGATTACAGGCGTGAGCCACCGCGCCCAGCCCCAAAGACTGAATTTAAAATGACTAGAGAGGATAGAATATATGGAGAAAACAAGTAAAAGCAAGCTGATGCATGCATAATCAAATTTTTTTTTTACAAAAAAAGAAAATCAAAATAATGGAACAAATTAAATTTATAATTGAAGAACTCTTTCATAAAATAAAGATTTGTATGTATACATTTAAAAGGAATACAGTGTACCAGGGAATATTAACCCAGAATTGTTGACCTTACAACACGGGATATTAAAGTTATTGAACTTCAAAGATTAAAAAGGAATCCTTCGTGCAGCCAGACAAAAAAAGTCACTACTAAGGGAAGAAATCAGGCTTGCCTCAGCAAAATTCAAAGCCAGAAGACAATGTAACGATACACACTAGGCCTTTAAGTACAGAGAGTGTAAGCCAAGGATTTTGTGTCCAGCCAAATGGTCCTTCATTCACAGATGACAGACAAAAGTTTTTTAACAGGAAAGAATTCAAATGATATTGCTCTTAGGAGTCTCCTTCAGGAAAGTGCTGGAGTATGAAATTCAGCTAACCTGAAGATTGGTTAGGAAGCTAAACCAGACAGGCCAGACACAGTGAGTCATACCTGTAATCCCAGTGTTTTGGGAGGCCAAGGTGGGAGAATCACTTAAGTTCAGGAGTTCAAGACCAGCTTGGCCAACGTAGTGAGACTTCATTTCTACTGAATCAAAATAATTTTTTAAAAAAGTTTTTAAAGGAAAACTAAACCAGACAGGCTAACAAAGAGCCTTGGCTGCATTTAATTGTAGAATAAAGGCTAAAACATACATGAGGATTAGTGACAGAGCAGAATATAAATATTATGGGTCCAGCAATGTAGAAATGATGCAGGGAATAAACAAATAGGAGTGGAAAAGGAAAGAAGGTAGACGATAGAAAAGGTATACTGGCCAGGTGTGGTAGCTCACACCTGGAATCCCAGTATTTTGGGAGGCAAGGCAGGTGGATCACTTGAGGTCAGGAGTTCAAGACCAGCCTGGCCAACATGGTGAAACCCCGTCTCTACTGAAAATACAAAAATTAGCTGGATGTGGCGGCGTATGCCTGTAATTCCAGCTACTCTGGAGGCTGAGGCAGGAGAATGGCTTGAACCCCAGAAGCGAAGGCTGTGGTATCAGTGAGCCGAGTAACAGCTGTGATTTGAAACTCCCAGGCCAAGTAACAAAAGAACAAAGTTAACACTGAGAAAAAGAACATTAGCTACAATTAGGTGAGGGTGGGTGGAGGAGAAAGAAGAAACATGATCCTTTCCTTACGGCTTTACAAGGGGGCAGGGACTAAAAGAGGAAGGTGTTCTACGCAGTTATCATTCTAAAGACAAATAAAAAATCTTCCCTTCAGCATTTCACAAAACACAAAACAAAATGCAGACGACACAGTGAAAGACTTATAAAAACAAATAGCCCAAATGTCCATCAGCAGGAAAGTGGATAAACAAACTGTAGTGTATTCACGTAACAAAACATGGTTGGTACTAAAAGTCTGCTCATGCAACACATGGGCGACTCTCTCAGCCATTCTGCTGGGCAAAAGAAGCCAGACACGAAAGAGTGTATGTTCTAGATTCTACTTACAGGAGGTTCTACAGCAGATCAACTAATTGAAGGTAAAAAAAAATAATAATAATAATAGCCATTCTCTCACTGTGGGAGAAATCAGGGCTGGTTGTGAAAGGCCGCAGAGAACTTTTGGAGAAGAGAGAGATTGTTTACATCACTCTTTCACCCAGGCTGGAGTGTGGTGGCATGATCACCCCTCACTGCAACCTTGACCTCCTAGGCTCAAGCAATCCTCCTGCCTCAGCCTCCTGAGTAGCTGGGACTTTGGCATGGGTGATTGAATCACTGCTCTGTGGTCAACTCCCCCTCCACTTTCCCTTCTTTTCCATGTTTGAACTGATATATTAGGCTGTTCTTGCACTGCTGTAAAGAAATACCTGAGAATGGATAATTTATAAGAAAATTATAAATTTGGGCCGGGTACGGTGGCTCACACCTGTAATCCCAGCACTTTGGAAGGCTGAAGCCGGTGGATCACCAGGTCAGGAGATCGAGACCATCCTGGCTAACACGGTGAAACCCCCATCTCTACTAAAAATACAAAAAATTAGCCAGGCATGGTGGCAGGCGCCTGTAGTCCCAGCTACTCGGGAGGCTGAGGCAGGAGAATCACTTGAACCCGGGAGGCAGAGGTTGCAGTGAGCCGAGATTGTGCCACTGCACTCCAGCCTGGGTGACAGAGAGAGACTCCTTCAAAAGAAAACAGGCTTAATTGGCTCATGGTTCTGCAGGCTGTACAGGAAGCACCACAGCAGTGTCTGCTCTGGGAAGGCCTCGGGAAGCTTTTACTCATGGCAGAAGATGACGCAGGAGGAGGCACTTCACATGGCCAGAGCAGAAGCAAGAGAGGGAGAGGAAGGGGCCATGCACTTTTAAACAAGCAGATCTCACAAGAACTCACTCACTATTGCAAGGACAGCACCAAGGGGATGTAATAGGGCTGTGGGCTTGTGGATCTGCACATTTGTAAAAGCTGCAGACCTCAGTCTTGGTGTAACTGGCATGATAGGAGGAATACATCTCCCACCCTATCGCCTTTACAACGCCACCCCCCGGTTAGGGAACCGCTTTCTGTTCGCCACAGAGCCCCACAGGTGGGTGGCACAGAGGCCACTGGCAGTCATCTCCCTCTCAGAGTGGGGCATGTGATGACCTTCCTGATGGAAAACATGGTCCAAAGGCAGATTCCAAGAGGAGAGGACGGAGGCAGGGAGTTTTCAGAGACAAGGGCAGAACAAAAGAGGTGGGAAGTCCTGGAGCAATCTCCAGCTTCCTCGCAGCATTTCTTCAGACCCACAATGAGGGATTTGAATGTTTGGGCCAAATGTGTCACATCCACAATCCATTCCTTTATTCACTATTCCAGCATTTGTTTATTGACACTTTTGTTCACCTACAAATAACTGTGTACCTGCTATGTGCCGGGAATGGTCATAACTAATGAAAACAGATGGAGATGGTAATAGCAGCACACAGCTGTCTGTTCTCATGGAGCTCACAATTGTGCATGGGCACGTGTGTGTGTGTGTGTGTGTGTCAGGGCAGCAGGGAGACCACCATCACCCAATAATCATACAAATAAGTAGAAGATCACAGTTCCAGTACAAGTGATCAAAACAGGTGCACAGGGCTGTGAGAACTGAAACCTGAGAGATGTGGAGGAATTAATTCTGCCCAGCCGCAGAGGGCACAGCACAGACCTGACTAGGCAGGTCCCTTTAGGCCACGTTGTGCCAAAGGATGGTGTGTCCAGCACAGTTTTGTTTGTTTAAGTTCTGGGATACATGTGCAGAACGTACAGGTTTGTTACATAGGTATACATGTGCCATGGTGGTTTGCTGCACCTATCAACTTCTCATCTAGGTTTTAAGCCCTGCATGCATTAGGTATTTGTCCTAATGCTCTCTCTCCCCTTGCCCCCCACTCCCCAACAGACCCCGGTGTGTGATGTTCCCCTCCATGTGTCCATGTCCTCTCATTGTTCAACTCCCACTTATGAGTGAGAACATGCGGTGTTTGATTTTCTGTTCCTGTGTTAGTTTGCTGAGAATGATGGCTTCCAGCTTCATCCATATCCCTGCAAAGGACATGAACTCTTTCTTTTTTTATGGCTGCATAGTATTCCATGGTGTATGTGTGCCACATTTCCTTTATCCAGTCTATCACTGATGGGCATTTGGGTTGGTTCCAAGTCTTTGCTATTGTAAATAGTGCTGCAATAAACATACCTGTCCAGCACAGTTTTGTCAACTAGTCTCTAGTGGTGAAGCTCACAGCTGAGAGGATGACCGCAGTGACTCACGTAAAAGGAAAGCCAAAGGCTATGGAGAGAAGATGCTCTGGAGTCAGAACACCTGGGGGGCACCTGGATTCCTGCCCAAGCTCTGCCCCTTAATCACCATCTGACCACGGACAAGGCACTCAGCATCCTGAGCTTCAATCCTCTTATCTCTGAGCCTGGCCTATGCACCTCACAGGTCTTTGTGTAAATTAAACTGGGTAGTGTGAAAACACTCGGACCAGTCTCTGGGACAAGGGAGGAACTCAATGACTGTTGGCTGAGTGTGAACAGCACTCTTCCACCCCGATGGAATAGGTCACTCTTCCTACGCCACTGTCCTTTCCTCCATGCCAACAGTCCTCCATGCTGCTTCCTTTCATCAGGAAGTCTCTGTGGAGGCTCCTTACAATTAGTGGCTGCGTTTGCATTTTGAGGACTCACACCTGGGACGAGTTCCTCATCCTGACACTTGATGCCCGCCATATTCTGGCCTGACTTCCTCTGAAAATACAGCCTTTATCCTGATGAGGAACTGGGGTCTTCTTGTTCCTCAAGATGTTTGCTCCTTCCCATCTCTGCTGAGTAAAGTGCCACTGAGCACCTGAAAGTGTGTGACTCTGCGTTCAGCACTGAGGGATAGAAAGGAAGTGTCAGAATGAGTCCATGCCTCCAGGGAGCAGAAACACGCCAGAAACTCTGGGTGATCAATTGAATGTCACAGTGCTGGGTCTGACTGATCCCACAGCAACGGAAAGAAAGCGCCCAAGAAGGGGGACAAAGAAGTCTTCACGGAGCAGGAGGCTGAGCTGCGCCGTGTCGCTGAGGTGAGACTGGGGAGGAGGAAACAGAAGGATAAGAAGGCAGCTTCGATGCAGCAAAGGCAGAGGGTTGTGCGTGAGCTTCTGTCACTGTTCGGGATGTGCCTGAAGAGGTGCTGGGAACCAGGCCCCAGTGGGAACGAGGACCCGCTAGGGGGTCTCGCAGGCCAATCAGAAGCGTGCTGCCTTCCTCTCCACCACCCCAGTAATAAAACAGAAGAAATAGAAAGTGACTTTCACAGACTCGAGCTGGACGCATTTCCAAGGGACTGAGTAACTCCCAAATTTGAGGGAAGGGCTGAACAGCCAAACCACAGGAAGACGGAAACTAGACAGTCCTGGCCAAGCTCCCAGCGCTCTGCACAATCACCAGGGTCCCAGCTCCAGTCTGCATGGCCACCGCTCACCATTCCCATTCCCGGGAGGACAACTGTGATTGGCCTGAGATGGAAACGATGCTGTCCCCAAATCAGTCAGTGACCACAAGTAACTGCATGGGGAGGACAAGAAGGCTCAGAACTCATAAGCGTCTCCCGTGTACTGGGGCAGTTTCCAGAGAATAAGTCATCATTGGCTGAGGAGACCCCCCCCACCAAACGGGGGATCTGCTGTGCCCCAGGCCAACGCTTAGCTGAAGCCCCACCTTCTAGTCAGGAGCATTTTTGACTGTTAGGACACATATCACCATCTCTCCATAATGACTAAAAAGGGAAGAGTGCAGCCATGGGTGATGAGCATGAAGAGGCTGATTTTAAGGACAGGCTAAGTCTGGACCTTCAAAAATAAACCCCCTCTTCCTGCAGACTCACAAGTGGACTTCTGGGAACCACTGGATACCTGCCAGCCACAGAAGGTATCAAGACTCTGTGCAAGCTGGGAACAGGGGCTCACACCTGTAGTCCAAGCACTTTGGGAGGCTGAAGCGGGAAGATTGCTTGAATCCAGGAGTTCGAGACCAGCCTGAGCAACATAGCAGGACTCTGTGTCTAAAAAAAACAAAAAACTATTCTGAAAAAGAAAAATATTTTAAAATCATACCTGTGGCAGCATTTAGTTAGGAAAGCTCAGCTTACTTAAGTAATATTTAATTTGATTGTGAAAAAGCTCATTTATGGGGGTGGAGCCAAGATGGCCAAATAGGAACAGCTCCAGTCTACAGCTCCCAGCCTGAGCAACACAGAAGACGGGTGATTTCTGCATTTCTGTTTGAGGTACCAGTTTCATCTCACTAGGGAGTGCCAAACAGTGGGTGCAGGACAGTCGGTGAAGCGCACTGTGCGCGAGCCAAAGCAGGGCAAGGCATTGCCTCACCCAGGAAGCGCAAGGGGTCAGGGAGTTCCCTTTCCTAGTCAAAGAAAGGGGTAACAGACGGCACCTGGAAAATCGGGTCAGTCCCACCCTAATACTGCGCTTTTCCAACAGGCTTGGAAAACAGCACACTAGGAGATTGTGTCCCGCACCTGGCTCGGAGGGTCCTATGCCCACGGAGTCTCGCTGATTGCTAGCACAGCAGTCTGAGATCAAACTGCAAGGTAGCAGCAATGCTGGGGGAGGGGCGCCCACCATTGCCCAGGCTTGCTTAGGTAAACAAAGCAGCCAGGAAACTCGAACTGGGTGGAGCCCACCACAGCTCAAGGATGCCTGCCTGCCTCTGTAGGCTCCACCTCTGGGGGCAGGGCAACAGACAAACAAAAATTCAGCAAGAACCTCTGCAGACTTAAATGTCCCTGTCTGACTGACAGCTTTGAAGAGAGTAGTGGTTCTCCCAGCATTTAGCTGGAGATCTGAGAATGGACAGACTGCCTCCTAAAGTGGGTCCCTGACCCCTGAGCAGCCTAACTGGGAGGCACCCCCCAGTAGGGACAGACTGACACCTCACTCGGCCGGGTACTCCTCTGAGACAAAACTTCCAGAGGAACTATCAGACAGCTGAATTTGTGGTCTCACGAAAATCCGCTGTTCTGCAGCCACTGCTGCTGACACCCAGCCAAACAGGGTCTGGAGTGGACCTCTAGTAAACTCCAACAGACCTGCAGCTGAGGGTCCTGTCTGGTAGAAGGAAAACTAACAAACAGAAAGGACATCCACACCAAAAACCCATCTGTACATCACTATCATCAAAGACCAAAAGTAGATAAAGCCACAAAGATGGGGAAAAAACAGAGAAGAAAAACTGGAAACTCTAAAAAGCAGAGCACCTCTCCTCCTCCAAAGGAACGCAGTTCCTCACCAGCAATGGAACAAAGCTGGATGGAGAATGACTTTGACAAGTTGAGAGAAGAAAGCTTCAGACGATCAAACTACTCTGAGCTATGGGAGGAAATTCAAAACAATAGCAAAGAAGTTAAAAACTTTGAAAAAAAAATTAGAAGAATGGATAACTAGAATAACCAATGGAGAGAAGGGCTTAAAGGAGCTGATGGAGCTGAAAGCCAAGTATCAAGAACTACGCGAAGATTGCAGAAGCCTCGGTAGCAGATGCGATCAACTGGAAGAAAGGGTATCACTGATGGAAGATGAAATGAATGAAATGAAGTGAGAAGGGAAGTTTAGAGAAAAAAGAATAAAAAGAAACGAAAAAAGCCTCCAAGACATTTGGGACTATGTGAAAAGACCAAACCTACGTCTGATTGGTGTACCTGAAAATGACGGGGAGAATGGAACCAAGTTGCAAAACACTCTGCAAGATATTATCCAGGAGAACTTCCCCAATCTAGCAAGGCAGGCCAACATTCAGATTCAGGAAATACAGAGAGCGCCACAAAGATACTCCTCGAGAAGAACAACTCCAAGACACATAATTGTCAGATTCACCAAAGTTGAAATGAAGGAAAAAATGTTAAGGGCGGCCAGAGAGAAAGGTCAGGTTACCCACAAAGGGAAGCCCGTCAGACTAACAGCTGATCTCTCGGCAGAAACTCTACAAGCCAGAAGAGAGTGGGGACCAATATTCAACATTATTAAAGAAAAGAATCTTCAACCCAGAATTTCATATCCAGCCAAACTAAGCTTCAAAACTGAAGGAGAAATAAAATACTTTACAGACAAGCAAACGCTGAGTGATTTTGTCACCACCAGGCCTGCCCTAAAAGAGCTCCTGAAGGAAGCACTAAACATGGAAAGGAACAACTGGTACCAGCCCCTGCAAAAACATGCCAAATTGTAAAGACCATCGAGGCTAGGAAGAAACTGCATCAACTAACGAGCAAAATAACCAACTAACATCATAATGACAGGATCAGATTCACACATAACAATATTAACTTTAAATGTAAATGGGCTACATGCTCTAATTAAAAGACACAGACTGGCAAACTGGATAAGGAGTCAGGACCCATCAGTGTGCTGTATTCAGGAAACCCATCTCACGTGCAGAGACACACAAACAGAGACTCAAAATAAAGGGATGGAGGAAGATCTATCAAGCAAATGGAAAACAAAAAAAGGCACGGGTTGCAATCCTAGTCTCTGATAAAATAGACTTTAAACCAACAAAGATCAAAAGAGACAAAGAAGGCCATGACATAATGGTAAAGGGATCAATTCAACAAGAAGAGCTAATGATCCTAAATATATATGCATCCAATACGGGAGCACCCAGATTCATAAAGCAAGTCCTGAGTGACCTACAAAGGGACTTAAACTCCCACACAATAATAATGGGAGATTTTAACACCCCACTGTCAACATTAGACAGATCAATGAGACAGAAAGTTAACAAGGATATCCAGGAATTGAACTCAGCTCTGCACAAAGTGGACCTAATAGACATCTACAGAACTCTCCACCTCAAATCAACAGAATATACATTTTCTTCAGCACCACACCACACCCATTCCAAAATTGACCACATAGTTGGAAGTAAAGCTCTCCTCAGCAAATGTAAAACAACAGAAATTGTAACAAACTGTCTGTCAGACCACAGGGCAATCAAACTAGAACTCAGGATTAAGAAACTCACTCAAAACCACTCAACTACATGGAAACTGAACAACCTGCTCCTGAATGACTATTGGGTACATAATGAAACGAAGGCAGAAATAAAGATGTTCTTTGAAACCAACGAGAACAAAGACACAACATACCAGAATCTCTGGGACACATTCAAAGCAGTGTGTAGAGGGAAATTTATAGCACTAAATGCCCACAAGAGAAAGCAGGAAAGATCCAAAATTGACACCCTAACATCACAATTAAAACGACTAGAAAAGCAAGAGCAAACACATTCAAAAGCTAGCAGAAGGCTAGAAATAACTAAAATCAGAGCAGAACTGAAGGAAATAGAGACACAAAAAACCCTTCAAAAAATTAATGAATCCAGGAGCTGGTTTTTTGAAAAGATCAACAAAATTGATGGACCGCTAGCAAGACTAATAAAGAAGAAAAGAGAGAAGAATCAAATAGATGCAATAAAAAACGAAAAAGGGGATATCACCACCGATCCCACAGAAATACAATCTACCATCAGAGAATACTACAAACACCTCTATGCAAATAAACTAGAAAATCTAGAAGAAATGGATAAATTCCTCAACAAATACACCCTCCCAAGACTAAACCAGGAAGAAGTTGAATCTCTGAATAGACCAATAACAGGTTCTGAAAATGTGGCAATAATCAATAGCTTACCAACCAAAAAGAGTCCAGGACCTGATGGATTCACAGCTGAATTCTACCAGAGGTACAAGGAGGAACTGGTACCATTCCTTCTGAAACTATTCCAATTGATAGAAAAAGAGGGAATCCTCCCTAACACATTTTATGAAGCCAGCATTGTCCTGATACCAAAACCTGGCAGAGACATAACCAAAAAAGAGAATTTCAGACCGATATCCTTGATGAACATTGATGCAAAAATCCTCAATAAAATACTGGCAAACCGAATCCAGCAGCACATCAAAAAGCTTATCCACCATGATCAAGTGGGCTTCATCCCTGGGATGCAAGGCTGGTTCAACATACGCAAATCAATAAATGTAATCCAGCATATAAACAGAACCAAAGACAAAAACCACATGATTATCTCAATAGATGCAGAAAAGGCCTTTGACAAAATTCAACAACCCTTCATGCTAAAAACTCTCAATAAATTAGGTATTGATGGGATGTATCTCAAAATAATAAGAGCTATCTACAACAAACCCACAGCCAATATCATACTGAATGGGCAAAAACTGGAAGCATTCCCTCTGAAAACTGGCACAAGACAGGGATGCCCTCTCTCACCGCTGCTATTCAACATAGTGCTGGAAGTTCTGGCCAGAGCAATCAGGTAGGAGAAGGAAATAAAGGGTATTCAATTAGGAAAAGAGGAATTAAAATTGTCCCTGTTTGCAGATGACATGATTGTATATCTAGAAAACCCCATTGTCTCAGCCCAAAATCTCCTTAAGCTGATTAGCAACTTCAGCAAATTCTCAGGATACAAAATTAATGTACAAAAATCACAAGCATTCTTGTACACCAATCACAGACAAACAGAGAGCCAAATCATGAGTGAACTCCCATTCACAATGGCTTCAAAGAGAATAAAATACCTAGGAATCCAACTTACAAGGGATGTGAAGGACCTCTTCAAGGAGAACTACAAACCACTGCTCAATGAAATAAAAGAGGATACAAACAAATGGAAGAACATTCCATGCTCATGGGTTGGAAGAATCAATATCGTGAAAATGGCCATACTGCCCAAGGTCATTTATAGATTCAACGCCATCCCCATCAAGCTACCAATGACTTTCTTCACAGAATTGGAAAAAACTACTTTAAAGTTCATATGGAACCAAAAAAGAGCCCGCATCGCCAAGTCAATCCTAAGCCAAAAGAACAAAGCTGGAGGCATCACGCTACCTGACTTCAAACTATACTACAAGGCTACAGTAACCAAAACAGCATGGTACTGGTACCACAACAGAGACATAGATCAATGGAACAGAACAGAGCCCTCAGAAATGATGCCGCATAGCTACAACTATCTGATCTTTGACAAACCTGACAAAAACAAGAAATGGGGAAAGGATTCCCTATTTAATAAATGGTGCTGGGAAAACTGGCTAGCCATATGTAGAAAGCTGCAACTGGATCCCTTCCTTACACCTTATACAAAAATTAATTCAAGATGGATTAAAGACTTAAATGTTAGACCTAAAACCGTTAAAATCCTACAAGAAAACCTAGGCAATACCATTCAGGACATAGGCGTGGGCAAGGACTTCATGTCTAAAACACCAAAAGCAATGGCAACAAAAGCCAAAATTGACAAATGGGATCTAATTAAACTAAAGAGCTTCTGCACAGCAAAAGAAACTACCATCAGAGTGAACAGGCAACCTACAGAATGGGAGAAAATTTTTGCAACCTACTCATCTGACAAAGGGCTAATATCCAGAATCTACAATGAACTCAAACAAATTTACAAGAAAAAAACAAACAACCCCATCAAAAAGTGGGTGAAGGACATGAACAGACACTTCTCAAAAGAAGACATTTATGCAGCCAAAAAGCACATGAAAAAATGCTCATCATCACTGGCCATCAGAGAAATGCAAATCAAAACCACAATGAGATACCATCTCACACCAGTTAGAATGGTGATCATTAAAAAGTCAGGAAACAACAGGTGCTGGAGAGGATGTGGAGAAATAGGAACACTTTTACACTGTTGGTGGGACTGTAAACTAGTTCAACCATTGTGGAGGTCAGTGTGGCGATTCCTCAGGGATCTAGAACTAGAAATACCATTTGACCCAGCCATCCCATTACTGGGTATATACCCAAAGGACTATAAATCATGCTGCTATAAAGACACATGCACACGTATGTTTATTGCGGCACTATTCACAATAGCAAAGACTTGGAACCAACCCAAATGTCCAACAATGATAGACTGGATTAAGAAAATGTGGCACATATACACCATGGAATACTATGCAGCCATAAAAAATGATGAGTTCATGTCCTTTGTAGGGACATGGATGAAACTGGAAAACATCATTCTCAGTAAACTATCACAAGGACAAAAAACCAAACACCACATGTTCTCACTCAAAGGTGGGAATTGAACAATGAGAACTCATGGACACAGGAAGGGGAACATCACACTCTGGGGACTATTGTGCGGTTGGGGGAGGGGGGAGGGACAGCATTAGGAGATATACCTAATGCTAAATGACGAGTTAATGGGTGCAGGAAATCAACATGGCACATGGATACATATGTAACAAACCCGCACATTGTGCACATGTACCCTAAAACCTAATGTATAATAATAAAAAATAAATAAATAAAAATAAATAAAATAAAAAAATAAAAAATAAATTTAAAAGCTCATTTATATGTTGTCTCTTTTCCTATATACTCAGTATGGGGGTTTTAAAAAGATAAACTTATGCATATTAAAATCTTAATGAGGCTAGGTGCAGTGGCTCACACCTATAATCCCAAAACTTTGGGAGGTCGAGGTGGGCAGATAGCCTGAGCCCGAGTTTGAGACCAGCCTGGGCAACACTGTGAACATTTTTTTTTTTTTTTTTTGTAGAAACCCCATCTACCAAAAACAAAACAAAACAAAAATTAGCCAGGCGTGGTGGCATGCACCTGTAGTCCCAGCTACCAGGAGGCTGAAACAGGAGGATCGCTTGAGCCCATAGGTTGAGGCTACAGTGAGCCATGATTGTGCCACTGCACTCCAGCCTGGGCAACAAAGTGAGATACTGTCTCTAATTTAAAAAAAAAAACTTCATGCAGTCAACCAGGACACAGCCTCTTCCCCGCTGCGTTTCTCTCTGGGCTGGCGAAGCTGTCTCCTAATGCCAGCGAGTCACTTGGCTGGGGACAGAGCTCAGAGCCCTGCTGGCTTCTTGGGCTGCATAACGGGCACCACCAGAGTGCCCAGTCCACGCATCTGCAGGGAGCCAGCCAGCGGCATTTCCAGTACTTTCTCCTTCTCTAATAGCATTATTTCCAATAAGTCATAAAAAAAACTTTTGAAATATGTCTTTGGGAATATTGAGAAAAAGCTACTTTCTGAGTAAGGCAGTAATAAAGAGAGGAGAGAGAGGAATATAAAAATAAAAATAAAAATAACTGGCATTCACATAGAATCATGTATCATGCAGAGTGCTAGGATGCAGTACATTTTCCAAGGTCACAGAGTGAATTATTAGAAGAAATGGAACTGGAGCCCTCCTTTTCTGACCAGGTGCCCTCGTGGAACTGCTAAACTTGGCTCATTGAGAATCAGTGAAACAAGATCTATTTCTATTCCTGCCTTGCTTTCCGTCCTGTTTCCCAGATTCCTCTTTGAGAATCTCAGGCTTAGGAAGCCCTGGGATACAGCGCCCCAGCTGAAGTCACCCTTCTCATGGGATCGGCTGAGGTCTCACCTTCTATTTAAAGCCATTTTCTCACCACGAGGAAAATGATCTGTGCATTCATCCAAGATGTGAGCACACAGTCCCAGGGGCCCTCAGGATAGTTCTCCAAGTAGCCTTGAACCGACCCATCTCTCTCCTTTTTCCCAGCATGTAGCTCTCGAATAACTGTTAAGATGTGGCGGGGATGTAACATCCTGAGACAGGGAGGAACTGCCTGAAGCAGCCAGGCCTTGTCCTGTCCCTCCTAAAGAGTATCAGATCTTGAGTTAGGGAGGGGCTGCCTGGGACAGCCCCGGCTCCGTGCCTGCCTCCCCTGGGAGCAGATGTCCTTCAGAGCTTTGCCCAGCCCGGCACTATATCACCCAGGTGGGCTATTCTTCAGGGTCCCTCGGCCGTGGTGCAAGTGGGGCACACGCAGTTGAGACTCCATCCGCCCTGGGATAGCCTTCTTGAGCCTTGGGGGACAGGCTCACAATGGATCTGAGACACCTTCTGTCCCTGGCTGCCAGGCTCTAAGGAATACCCACCTCACATAGCTGGTTTCATGTGAGCGTGTTTTGTTTCACAGACTCGGGCAGTTGGTAAATCTGTAGCCCAAGATGCCATGGGCAGAAGCGACTGGACTCCTACTCCTGGAAGCTGGCAGGGTGACGATCTTTGCTTTCTATCCTGTGTGGGAGTCCTCCCTTGGGATTAGTAATTAGCAAACCTGCTCTGCACAATCCTGGGGTCCCGTTTTGAGATTCTACTTGCTGCAGGGAGTTTGAGTACCAATTATTGCACCAGTCAGGATGCTGACAGAAACAGCATGCTTGAATAAAAGCAAATGAAGAAAGTTTATGGGAAGGGTACCCCCAGAATTGCTGGCCAGGTTAAGGGAAATCAACAAAGGAAGATGAATGAACCTGGAGCCCACATCTTTAGGAAGCCATTGGCATTCCTTAGCCTGAGATGGAAGGGGAGGGCTTGGTTACCCGAATCTAGTGAGAGCTGGAACTGTTAGAAAAGGTAGAGCCCAGGAGCATCAGGTGGAGAAGGGCAAACATTGCCATATTGCAACTCAGCAAAGACGTCCCACCGTGGTACATAGCCTGGCCTCTCCTCCCTGCTTTCCACCTCCTGTCGGTTCCTCTCGTTGGTGGAAAACAATGCGAAGCCACTGGACAAAGGAGCCTGAATGTGTCCGGAGCCCAGCCTTACGCAGTGCAGAGCAGTGTGTAAGAACGGATGCAGGCAGAATGGGTCTGGAGAGACAAGCAGAGCACACCCAGCTCAACAGCGAAGTCGCCAAGCCCAGCTCAGTACTTTATCCAAGTCACAATTTCTCTGGGCCTGTATTTTCTCTTCTACACAATGCCTAGCACACAGCAGGTCCTCAAACAACAAGCGTTTGTTGAATGAGTGAATGAATGAATACACGGATGAATGGGCAGGGAAGCGGCCCCTGTGATCCTGAAGTGAGTGGCGCCTCCGCCTCCACCCGACAGCACTAGCACCCCACTCTCATCTTGGGTTGTTTTGCACCTTCCTCTCCCTTTGTCAGTATCTAGGATCTGACTATATTCAATAGTCATCTGAGTTATGGATGCTACAAGTGAAGGGGATCCATGCCAGGCCTCGGTGTTAGGACATGTGGTAGAGCCAGGGTCCCTCAGGGCTCACGAGCATGTGCCGGGTATCACACCAGCCAACACTCACCAAAGGACAGGAGGACAAGCCACCACAGATGGGATATCGAAGACCGCTCCCGCTGGCTGCCCCACCACTCTTGGTGATGTTCTCCCCACACCTGTCTTGTAATAGGACCTGTGGCAGTCCTGGGGGGACACCAAAATGGCAGTGGGGAGCTTTGTGAAATGTTGTAGGCCCAGATCCCTACAACTAGATAGGGCCAGATCCACTCATGATCCCTGAGCCTTAGAAGAATTGGTGAAGACCCTGAGTTCCCAGAGAATGTTTGCTCACTGTAAATATGTCCCTGGGAAGGATGAAATGTCCTCTGCAACCATCACGCAATAAAAGTTGGCTGAACAGAAATGCATCTGTTGAAATGGGTGGAAACCCACAGTGCAAGGTTAGGGACTGTCCTGGGCAATCCCTGCTGCCTCTAGCTGGTCCCACGGAAAAATGAGAGGTGAGGGAATGAGTTCTGCCTCTAGAACAGGAGACATTTACACCCTGGCACCTGAGCTTTGGATAGTCTTCCTGTGGAGTGGAAGCCCTGTGCTAAGTGCCCAGATTGGCCCCAGCTGTCTCTGTGAGGGCACCTGCAGTCTGGGGATCTCTGGGACCCTGGTCCCCTCTGACATGAAAGTTTTGCTCTGGGATATACTCCCCCAAACCCCCAGACTCATTGCCTTGTAGAAAGATATTAGATGGCCAAGCTCCAGACACTGAGGGAAAGGGAGGTATTTGTGCAGTAGCTACCTCAGCAACGTTGGTTATAACCAGCCCAGCCCAGCTTGTAGGACATGAACCCGAAGTAGCCAGTCAAATGAAAGGCACATTGTAATTACTATTTTGTTCCTCTGCTGTAGCCTGACCTTCTGAAGCTGTGACTCTCGCCTTGGGGTGATGTTAGAGGCAATGGAGTGATTTCAAGGAAAGATACTCTGGTCCCCAATTCCTACTGCAAATGCCTGAAATTCCTTCTTTTCAGTTTCAGCCCTTTGGCTGACGGCTAGAATAGTAAATCTTTGAATAATGTTTGTCTTCCATTAGAGCCTTAAAGTCTTTCAATAAATTCCTGTTGCTTGTATTTCTTTCCTTGGGGTCCTGGGAATTGTATCTACAACAGGGTCCGAGGGACTGGTAAGAACTGCTAGGGAGACAGGCACATGGTCCACAATCGTCCACCCCCTCTTCCTCGGGAGTAAAGCTGCTGCTTCAAGTGAAAACACTCCCTTAGAAGCCACATGGCAGAGACGCAGGTAAGGGATGAAAAAGTACCCTAAAACCTAAAGTATAATAAAAATTAAAAAAAAAAAATGTGCACTATGACTAGATATTTGATAATATTAAGAAATTATTATAATTTTTAAGTAAAGTAATATTGTATTTATGTTTTTAGAAAAATATGTTGAAATATTTACAGAAGAAATATTATGATACTTGAAATTGGCTTCAAAATACACTGAAGTGAAGGAAATGGAGAGGAGAAAAAATAAAGCTGGACATGAGTTGAATATAATATTTTGGGGGCTGGGTGATGGCTACACAGGGATTCATTATGGTATTATCTTTATTCTGTAAATGCTTACTATTTTCCATAATGAAAACTGTAAGAAAAATACAAAAAAAAAAAAAAAAGAAAAAGCGCACCGCTATGTTTTAGAGACACAAACTGTTGTATTTTGTGAGGACACCCAAAGTACCACTTGTGTAGACCCACAGCAGGAAGGAGTGAACCCAAAAGTAGCTGAGACAGGTTTCAATCAGCTCAAGAAGTTTTTTTTGCCAAAGTTAAGGATGTGCCCATCACACGGCCTCAGGAGGTCCTGACATGTGCCCAAGGTGGTCAGGGCACAGCTTGATTTTAAACATTTTAGGAAGAAAAGAGACATCAATCAATACGTGTAAGATGTATACTAGTTAGGTCCAGAAAGGCGGGACAATGCGAAGCCTGCGAACTTTCACGTCACAGATAGGTAAGGGACAAACGGTTGCACTCTTTTGAGTCTCTGATCAGCCTTTCAGTGAATACGCAATTTACAAGTGAGAGAGGGGTAGAGGAAGAGTCACTTGTGCCTTGGTCTGGCTCAGTGACTCTGCATTTTTCCATGAATACAGGGCAGAGGAAGTCATCAGATGCACATTGGTCTCAGGTGAGCAGAGGGATAACTTTGAGTTCTGTCCCTGTTTGGCACCTGTGAAGATAAGCTGTCAACTCACATTGCCAGGGTGAAATTCCACAGAACTGTTTTAGGGTAAAGATCTTGAGGCATGGCTGGGTGCAGTGGCTCACGCCTGTAATCCCAGCACTTTGGGAGGCCGAGGTGGCCGGATCACTTAAGGTCAGGAGTTCAAGACCAGCCTGGCCAACATGGTGAAACCCTGTCTCTACTAAAAACACAAAAATTAGCTGGGTGAAGTGGCGCACGCCTGTAATCCCAGCTATTTGGGAGGCTGATGCAGGAGAATCGCTTGAGTCCGGGAGGCGGAGGTTGCAGTGAGCTGAGATCGCGCCATTGCACTCCAGCCTGGGTGACAGAACAGGACACTTAAAAAAAAAAAAAAAAAATCTTGAGGTCCACAAGGATTCCCTGTGAGCAAATAGTGAGGGAGCTGTGCAGCTTTTTATGTTTGCCGCCATCTTATTTAGGAATAAAATGGGAGGCAGGTTTGCCTGAAACAGTCCCCAGCTTGACTTTTCCCCTTGGCTTAGTGATTCTGGGGTCCCAAGATTTATTCTCCTTTCACAGAAGTGACGACTACCACAGGGTGAAGGCAGTCCTCTTTCTCTCTGAATCATTTCTGTTTTTACCGAACGTCTTGCTGCACCACTTGCTGATTTCAGCATTGTCTGTCCTTTTGTGTAAAGCATGGTGGTGAACTGGACAGAAGCTGAAGCTGTTCTGAGACACACAGGGAGTCACAGTCATCCTTGCAAAGGGCTGCTGGCATTTCCAGCGAGGCCGAGGGCCTTGCGGTGTGAGATGGAGGGTAGGCTGCGGTGAGGCCACAGGCAGCAGGAAGAGACCCCAGGAGCTTCTGACCTCGATGACAGCAGAGCTGCCCCAGGCTTGGAGCAAAGGGCACAAGTCAGGGTCATCTACGCAGAGACCCTCAGAGCCACGGGACTTTCTGACCTCCAGTATTGAAGCAAGGCCCCTAAAACCCCATGGAATCATCCATTGCATTTTTGCTGAAGCAGCGATTTGAACCTTTTATACCAAGAAGCTGCAGCCAGGGAAGGAGGCTGTCAGCAGGGGACACAGCCTGGCTGGCTTTCAGCTTCCACACCACATCGGTGGGTGGCTGCAGGTCTCCAACTATTGTCACAAGTGCATTTTATGAGAAAAGTTGTGTGATAAAATTATATGAGTATTGAGGGGGTTGTCAGGACACTTCTAAACATGCCTGCAATTAGCATATTTTGTTCAAATTCAACACGCGTATTCTAAAATTTATTAGGAATTCTCTTACCAACTTATAAGCAGCCCCAACCTAGAAACAGCCACCAGCATTCAGGCTGGATTCCCGGATGAGTGAGAGCAGAGCTCTGGGTGGCCGACCATCTGGCTGTTAGGAAGACCTCAAGAAGAAAGCAAAGGAGATGCAGGTGGTGACTTAGAAAACAGAAACATAACCCTGGAGAGTGGAGAACTAAGTTCTCTGAAGTCTGGAGAGAAACAAATCTTTTTTTTTTTTTTTTAAGTTCTGGGATACATGTGCAGAACGTGCAGGTTTGTTACATAGGTATACATGTGCTATGGTGGTTTGCTGCATCTATCACCCTGTCATCTAGGTCTTATGCCCACATGCATTAGGTATTGAGAAACAATTTTTTTTTCTTTTTTTGAGATGGAGTCTTGCTCTGTCACCAGGCTGGAGTACAGTGGCATGATCTCGGCTCACTGCAAGCTCCACCTCCCGGGTTCAAGTGATTCTCCTGCCTCAGCCTCCCGAGAGGTTGGGATTACAGGTGCCCACCACCACGCCTGGCTAATTTTTGTATTTTTAGTACAGATAGGGTTTCACCATGTTGGCCAGGATGGTCTCAAACTCTTGACCTCGTGATCTGCCCACCTCGGCCTCCCAAAGTGCTGGTATTACAGGAGTGAGCCCCCGTGCCTGGCCAAGAAACAAATCTTTTAAGAACGAAAACCTAACAGCCGATGAATCGTGGGCCCCTGGCACCAGCTAGACAGTGTTTCACAGGGTCAGCCATGCCACAGAGGGTGGGACCAGGCCCTATTCTGTGGCACCAGATAAAAGCTCAAGAAGTGTTTCCTGTGGGATGAGGAAGTGTGGGGGATGAGGGAGAGAGTTAGCGAGGGAGGAAGAGAGTCTTTACAAACATATGTATAGTATTTAAGAGAGCCCAGAAAAATGGACGACCTGATAGAAACAGACTAGATAATTCCCATCCTGAGCCCCCCTGCACTGGTTAGTATTCAATAAATGTCTTCAATGATACATATTTTTAAAATTACAACACTTTAACAAAACACTTTTCAAAGTTAGCAATGTGACCACCCTGTGTTGCCATGAATTTTACTGCCAAGCACTAGCATTGTGACTTCATGTGCAGCCTTAGTTAGCCCCCCCACTTTGATTTTGTCACCTTAAAAAAAGACATTAAGAAGTAATGCCTCCCTGTCTCATTGGGCAAGGTTGCTTCAGGGCTGTAGTGATGTATGTGAAAGTGTTTTGGAAATGATCAAGCCACAGGCAAATACAATTTGCATTGCTAACGTCCATAGCATGTGTGTTGAGCCCCCAAAACCTTACAACAGCTAGCACGATAATACTCACATTTTAAACATTCAATTAATAGTCCTGGATAGGATTTTTATTTAATCAAATTAAAGGTCATGTGGTGGCCTCACTAATAGACCAGTTGAACCTGTGAGCAACATGCAAAGCCTTTTCAAATCTGCAATTCACAGTGGGGAAATCTTTAGTCATATTTTATAAAGTAAAATTTCTCATCTATGATATATATTCAATTAGTCATCTTTGGGAATGTATATGTACACAAGGGTACATATTTTGAGAATAAAATTCAAGCCTTCTAATTTTAACCTCAGCATCAACTTTAAAAAAGGAAAGGCCAGGTAAGGCACGGCCACTATTTGCATGTAAATGCCTGCCCTGTTTGAGTTCTTCATTAGTCAAAACAAGGTCCTGCAAAGGTCTTCATGGTGGGCTCACACTGTGAAGACTTGGTGGTTTAGGATCTTCACTGAGATTTGCTGCCAACTGCAACAGCAACCACTGCACCTGATATGGTTTTGCTGTGTGTCCCCACCCAAAACTCATCTCAAATTGTAATCCTCGTATATCAAGGGCAGAGACCTGGTGGGAAGTGATGGGATCGTGGGAGCTGATTTTTTTCATGCTGTTCTGGTGATAGTGAGAGTGTACTCACAAGATCCAATGCTTTAAAAGTGGCGGTTTCCCCGATCTCTGTTTCTCTCCTGCTGCCATGTGAGATGTACCATGTTTCCCCTTCGCCATTTGCCATGATAAGTTTCCTGAGGCTCGGGTGGAGCCAAGATGGCCAAATAGGAACAGCTCCAGTCTCCAGCTCCCAGCCCCAGCGACACAGAAGACGGGTGATTTCTGCATTTCTGCTTGAGGTACCGGTTTCATCTCACTAGGGAGTGCCTAACAGTGGGTGCAGGACAGACGGTGAAGCGCACTGTGCGCCAGCCGAAGCAGGGCGAGGCATTGCCTCACTCGGGAAGCGCAAGGGGTCAGGGAGTTCCCTTTCCTAGTCAAAGAAAGGGGAAACAGACGGCACCTGGAATATCCGGTCAGTCCCATCCTAATACTGCGCTTTTCCAACGGGCCTGGAAAACGGCACACTAGGAGATTGTGTCCCGCACCTGGCTCGGAGGGCTGTATGCCCACGGAGTCTTGCTGATTGTTAGCACAGCAGTCTGAGATCAAGCTGCAAGGCGGCAGCGAGGCTGGGGGAGGGGCGCCCGCCATTGCCCAGGCTTGCTTAGGTAAACAAAGCAGCCAGGAAGCTCGAACTGGGTGGAGCCCACCACAGCTCAAGGAGGCCTGCCTGCCTCTGTAGGCTCCACCTCTGGGGGCAGGGCACAGACAAACAAAAACTCAGCAAGAACCTCCACAGACTTAAATGTCCCTGTCTGACTGACAGCTTTGAAGAGAGTAGTGGTTCTCCCAGCACGCAGCTGGAGATCTGAGAACGGACAGACTGCCTCCTAAAGTGGGTGCCTCACCCCTGAGCAGCCTAACTGGGAGGCACCCCCCCAGTAGGGACAGACTGACACCTCATTCAACTGGGTACTCCTCTGAGACAAAACTTTCAGAGGAACTATCAGACAGCTGAATTTGTGGTCTCACGAAAATCCGCTGTTCTGCAGCCACCGCTGCTGACACTCAGCCAAACAGGGTCTGGAGTGGACCTCTAGTAAACTCCAACAGACCTGCAGCTGAGGGTCCTGTCTGGTAGAAGGAAAACTAACAAACAGAAAGGACATCCACACCAAAAACCCATCTGTACATCACCATCATCAAAGACTAAAAGTAGATAAAACCACAAAGATGGGGAAAAAACAGAGCAAAAAAACTGGAAACCCTAAGAAACAGAGCACCTCTCCTCCTCCAAAGGAACGCAGTTCCTCACCAGCAATGGAACAAAGCTGGATGGAGGATGACTTTGATGAGTTGAGAGAAGAAGGCTTCAGACAATCAAACTACTCTGAGCTACGAGAGGAAATTCAAAACAATAGCAAAGAAGTTAAAAACTTTGAAAAAATATTAGAAGAATTGAGAGAGGGCTAAAAGGACTGATGAACGGAGCCAATTTCAAATATGGAAAGTGAAAACCTCATTAAGAATGATCCTGATGGAAGATGAAATGAATGAAATGTAGAGAGAAGGGAAGTTTAGAGAAAAAAGAATAAAAAGAAATGAAAAAAGCCTCCAAGACATTTGGGACTATGTGAAAAGACCAAACCTACGTCTGATTGGTGTACCTGAAAATGATGGGGAGAATGGAACCAAGTTGGAAAACACTCTGCAAGATATTATCCAGGAGAACTTCCCCAATCTAGCAAGGCAGGCCAACATTCAGATTCAGGAAATACAGAGAACGCCACAAAGATACTCCTCGAGAAGAGCAACTCCAAGACACATAATTGTCAGATTCACCAAAGTTGAAATGAAGGAAAAAATGTTAAGGGCAGCCAGAGAAAGGTCGGGTTACCCACAAAGGGAAGCCCATCAGACTAACAGCTGATCTCTCAGCAGAAACTCTACAAGCCAGAAGAGAGTGGGGGCCGATATTCAACATTCTTAAAGAAAAGAATTTTCAACCCAGAATTTCCTATCCCGCCAAACTAAGCTTCATAAGTGAAGGAGAAATAAAATACTTTACAGACAAGCAAACGCTGAGTGATTTTGTCACCACCAGGCCTGCCCTAAAAGAGCTCCTGAAGGAAGCACTAAACATGGAAAGGAACAACCGGTACCAGCCACTGCAAAAACATGCCAAATTGTAAAGACCATCGAGGCTAGGAAGAAACTATAGCAACTAACGAGCAAAATAACCAACTAACATCATAATGACAGGATCAGATTCACACATAACAATATTAACGTTAAATGTAAATGGGCTAAATGCTCCAATCAAAAGACACAGACTGGCAAACTGGATAAGGAGTCAGGACCCATCAGTGTGCTGTATTCAGGAAACCCATCTCACGTGCAGAGACACACATAGACTCAAAATAAAGGGATGGAGGAAGATCTATCAAGCAACTGGAAAACAAAAAAAGGCAGGGGTTGCAATCCTAGTCTCTGATAAAATAGACTTTAAACCAACAAAGATCATAAGAGACAAAGAAGGCCATTACATAATGGTAAAGGGATCAATTCAACAAGAAGAGCTAACTATCCTAAATATATATGCACCCAACACAGGAGCACCCAGATTCATAAAGCAAGTCCTCAGTGACCTACAAAGGGACTTAAACTCCCACACAATAATAATGGGAGATTTTAACACCCCACTGTCAACATTAGACAGATCAACGAGACAGAAAGTTAACAAGGATATCCAGGAATTGAACTCAGCTCTACATAAAGTGGACCTAATAGACATCTACAGAACTCTCCACCCCAAGTCAACAGAATATACATTTTTTCAGCACCACACCACACCTATTCCAAAATTGACCACATAGTTGGAAGTAAAGCTCTCCTCAGCAAATGTAAAAGAACAGAAATTATAACAAACTGTCTCTCAGACCACAGTGCAATCAAACTAGAACTCAGGATTAAGAAACTCACTCAAAACCACTCAACTACATGGAAACTGAACAACCTGCTCCTGAATGACTATTGGGTACATAATGAAATGAAGGCAGAAATAAAGATGTTCTTTGAAACCAACGAGAACAAAGACACAACATACCAGAATCTCTGGGACACATTCAAAGCAGTGTGTAGAGGGAAATTTATAGCACTAAATGCCCACAAGAGAAAGCAGGAAAGATCCAAAATTGACACCCTAACATCACAATTAAAACGACTAGAAAAGCAAGAGCAAACACATTCAAAAGCTAGCAGAAGGCTAGAAATAACTAAAATCAGAGCAGAACTGAAGGAAATAGAGACACAAAAAACCCTTCAAAAAATTAATGAATCCAGGAGCTGGTTTTTTGAAAAGATCAACAAAATTGATAGACTGCTAGCAAGACTAATAAAGAAGAAAAGAGAGAAGAATCAAATAGATGCAATAAAAAATGAAAAAGGGGATATCACCACTGACCCCACAGAAATACAATCTACCATCAGAGAATACTACAAACACCTCTATGCAAATAAACTAGAAAATCTAGAAGAAATGGATAAATTCCTTGACAAATACACCCTCCCAAGACTAAACCAGGAAGAAGGTGAATCTCTGATTAGAGCAGTGACATAACCAAAAATGGTGGCAATAATCAATAGCTTACCAATCAAAAAGAGTCCAGGACCTGATGGATTCACAGCTGAATTCTACCAGAGGTACAAGGAGGAACTGGTACCATTCCTTCTGAAACTATTCCAATTGATAGAAAAAGAGGGAATCCTCCCTAACACATTTTATGAAGCCAGCATTGTCCTGATACCAAAGCCTGGCAGAGACATAACCAAAAAAGAGAATTTCAGACCAATATCCTTGATGAACATTGATGCAAAAATCCTCAATAAAATACTGGCAAACCGAATCCAGCAGCACATCAAAAAGCTTATCCACCATGATCAAGTGGGCTTCATCCCTGGGATGCAAGGCTGGTTCAACATACGCAAATCAATAAATGTAATCCAGCATATAAACAGAACCAAAGACAAAAACCACATGATTATCTCAATAGATGCAGAAAAGGCCTTTGACAAAATTCAACAACCCTTCATGCTAAAAACTCTCAATAAATTAGGCATTGATGAGACGTATCTCAAAATAATAAGAGCTATCTATGACAAACCCACAGCCAATATCATACTGAATGGGCAAAAACTGGAAGCATTCCCTTTGAAAACTGGCACAAGACAGGGATGCCCTCTCTCACCACTCCTATTCAACATAGTGCTGGAAGTTCTGGCCAGAGCAATCAGGCAGGAGAA